>NW_006400027.1:1355237-1382274 GCF_000299155.1 Elephantulus edwardii
TGAAACTGTTTTATAGTATGTATGAAGATTTGGTAAAAAGACCAAATGAAAGGGGAATCTACTCTACCAGATATCAGAACATGCCAGCTAGTAATTGAAAAGCATTAAATTGACTAAAGAAAGACTAAATAGATTGTTGTAGTAGACATTATTGTTAGGTGCTATCAAGTCAATATTGACTTGAAGTTATCCTATTTGACAGTACATCATAGCCCCATAGGTTTTCTTGCTGAAATCTTCATAGAAGCAGAATGCCAAATATTTCTTCTAGGGGGCCTTAGACTGGGTTTGGAAAGTCAAACGTTAGGTAAGAAGCTGAGCATGTGATCCATGAGCCATCAGAGTTCCTCACAAAGACAATAACATTTTTTAAAAGGTAACCAAAACAAACAAACAAAAAACCAAACATCCAGCCAACCCCAAATTTGTTACCTTAGCATTGATTCTGACTTACTAGTGATCCTATGAGATGAATAGAGCTTCCCATAAAGGGCCCAAGCCTGTCAATCTTTAGAGAAGGTGACTGCTACATCTCTAGCAGAGCACTGCTGGGTTCCAATCACTAAGCATGTGCGGGTATTTACTATCCATAAAATTGGCATTTCAGATTAGAGAGCAAAGCGTGGCTTATTTAACAAATAGTGATGGGAACATTAGTTATTTAGTTGGAAAGAAAATAAGGTAAGGAATCTGTATCTTAAATACATAAAACATGAATTCCAGACTGATTAAGGATCTAAATATAAAAATGAATACATGCATAAATAAAAGCATTAGTAGAAAATTTAGGAAAAAAAGAACTTAGGGTAGAAAAGTTTTATAAGTAAGGTCCTAAATTCAGAAATTATTGAAGAGATGCATTAACAGATTTTTATAACATAAAATTTTAAACTTCAATCCAAATATCACACCTCTCTATAGGATTAAATCCACCAGCAGATTCTTGGGAGAAAGATGGAAAATCTCCTTCCAGGTCATCTGACCTTGGCGATAATGTCTCTAGAGCCATGATCTCTTCTAAACCTAGCTTGTATTTCTGGTAATTCTCTGTCGATGTCCTATTCTAGTTGATTTTTTATAATCTTTAGCAGGATTTTGCTGGTGTGTGATATAATTTGATAATTTCTATACTCTGTCAGGTCACCCATTTTTGGAATGGGAATAAATATGGACCTCTTCCAGTCAGTTGGCCAGCTAGTTGTCCTCCAGATTTCTTGGCACAACCTGATTAGCACGTCCAGGGCAGCCTCTGTTTGCTGAAATATGTCAATTGGTATTCCATCATTCTTGGGGTTTTATTTTTTGTCAAGTCCTTCAGAGCAGCCTGAACTTCCTCCTTCATTACCATTGCCTCTTAATCATATGTTGTTTCTTGAAATTCTTCTGTCAGCCAATTCTTTTTGGTAGGCTGACTGTATACTCCTTCCACTTTTTGCCCCCCACTATTGTAGTTACGTTTTAATCAGAAAGAAAATATTTTATAGTGCTTTAGTTACAAAGTTCTTGTACTTATTTTTCATATTGGATCTTTCCCCTTTCCTTTACCCACCCCTCCCTCTACCCATCAAATAGTGCAACCCTATGATTAAGTCCTCCTTCTCCTAGCCCATCCTTAGCCTCTGCTCACACCCTCCTCACTTTGGATCCTCATAAACATGCTACAATAATGATCTTATACAGTATTTGTCCTTAGGGGACTGAGTTCACTTAGCATAATTCTCTCTAGTCCCTTCCAAGTTAGGTAATAATTCATAAAATCATTGCTTCTGTGTGTTGTGTAGTATTCCATTGTGTGAATGTACCATACTTTCTCAATCCATTTGATCATTGTTGGACATTTGAGTGTTTCCATGTTCTTGCTATGGTAAATAACATTGCTATAAACATTGGTCTACAAGTCTAATGCTTCCTGGATCATTCAATATTCTGCCCATAACATCCTTAAGTATTGCAACTTGCAGCTTGAATTTGTTCTTTAGTTCCTTCAGCTAAATAAATGTCTAGCGAGTTTGGCCCTTTTGATATTCCAACTCCAGCTGCTTGCACATATCATTATAATACTTTGCTTTGTCTTCCCAAGCTGCACTTTGGAATCTATTCAGCTCCTTAACTTCTTAATTTCTCCTCTCTGCTTTGTCTTCTCAACACACTAGTGCAAAGTTCAGAGTCTCTTCTGACATCCATTTTGATATTTTCTTCTTCCTCACTCTTTGTAATGACCTTTTGCATTCTTTGTGGACGATATATATTCTTGATATCCTCCCACAGCCGTAGAAAATGGACAGTTCTTAGAAAAAGGAATTGTAAAAAATAGTTTTGTCCATTAAATAGGCAAAATTTTTTTTAAAAAATTGATGACTTTTAGCTGAAGGGATAAGAAAACAGGGACTAATATTTTATGTTGTAGTTGTTGTGTACCATCAAGTCAGAATCAACCTATAGCTGATTCTCCCCCCACAGAGTGGCTGGTGAATTCAAACTATGTGCCTTTGGGATTTCAGCACAGCTTTTTTTTCCCTTTTTTTTTCCAATCAATAATTTATTCATAGTTCATACCATTTTACAGAAAACCAGAGTAACATAAATGACAATTATATACATGGATCTTACCTAAAGGAATAGACAAGTATCAAATTGGTTTTATCTATATAAAGAGACAATACAGAACTCATTATCAGCTGTCTAAACAAGCACTGAGGCTGATTGTGGAACAGAACATTAATTACTAATATGCAATTTAAATTGCAGCAATTTATATATATATATAATATATATAAATTATATATATGTATATATATATTAGGCAACTATTCTTTTTTTTTCAGTGCAGTACACATAATTTATCCAGTTTTTCTCAGTCTTACCCCCACCCCAATGTCAGCCTCATTCTATAACAGTGGCACCATATAATATTTGTCTCTTTGTGACTGAGATTTTTTACTCAGCATAATGTCTTCCAGGGCCACCCATTTTGAATAATATTGCAAGAGTTCCTTGTTTTTCAAAGCAGCATAGTATTCCATTGTGTGAATATACCACAGCTTCTCTATCCATTCGTTTGTTGATGGGTACTTATATTGTTTCCAACTCCTTGCTATTGTGAATAAAGCCGCAATAAACATGGGTGTGCATATATCTGCTTAGATGTCATTTATGGTCTTTATAGGGTATATTCCCAGTAATGGAATTACTGGGTCAAATGGTATCTCTATTTGCAACTTTTTGAGAAAGCGCCAAACCACTTTCCACAGTGCTTGCACCATTTTACATTCCCACGAACAGTGAATAAGTGTTCCAGTTTCTCCACAACCTCACCAGCATTTGTTGTTAGCTGTTCTGTTAAATTTTGCTATTCTTACTGGGTTGAGATGATATCTCATAGTTGTCTTGATTTGCATCTCTCTCAGGGCTAGGGATTTTGAACATTTCTTCATGTTCTTGTTGGCCATCTGAATGTCTTCTTTGGTGAAGTGTCTGTTCATATCCTGTGCCCATTTTTCTACTGGAGTATTTACCCTTATCTTATTGTGGTGTTCAAGTATTTTATAAATGCTGGATATAAGTCCCTTATCTGACATGTCATTACCAAATATTTTTTCCCAGTCTGTGGCTTCCCTTTTTACTCTATTGGAGAAGTTTTTGGATGTGCATAGGGATTTATTTGATTTTTAGAAGGTCCCATTCATCTATTTTATCTTCTCCTGGTTCTAAATTTTTCAGGATACTTGGGAGACTCTTTATGTTGTGGATTAGGACTACTAAAGTTCTTCCAAGCTTTTCTTGAATGAGGTTTATAGTCCTTGGTTTTAGTCCAAGGTCCATGATCCACCTTGAGTTGGTTTTTGTATATGGAATGAGGTGTGGATCTTGTTTAATTTTTCTGCAGATGGTTTTCCAGTTTTGCCAACACCATTTGTTAAAAAGGCTGTCATTTCCCCACTTAACTGATTACATCTCCTTGTCAAAAATCAGTCGACCAGAAATAAATGGACTGATTTCCGGATTCTCAATTCTATTCCATTGATCTATGTGTCTGTCATTGTACCAGTACCATTGAGCACAGCTTTTTATCACTAGGTCAGCAGAGCTTCCTAGTTTGAGCAATAGTTAAAGTGGAAACTGCCTTTTTTTTTTACAATATCTGTTAAAATTAAGAATAAACATTTAACTCAATATTTCTACCTTATGTACAAAGTAACAAGCACATGGCTATTTAACCATTGTTGTTTATAAGAACCCTCAATTGAAAACAACCTAAACTTCATCTATAGGAGAATCCATAATAATTTATTAAACATCTGTGATCTTAAATAGTAAATTGCTGTTAAAAAATATGATAGTGGTCTGTGTACTAATATTATGGGGGGCCTTTGGCACAAAATATAAGGAAACTGCATCACTCCTCTTGTTTTCCATACTGTGGTGGCTTGTGTATTTCTAGAAGCTATTCTGCTAATATTTAAAACATAAGCAGGTTTGCCCCTGGTTAGACAGCTTTCAGAGAAGCTTTTAGATCAATGCAGACTAAAAAGCAGGATTGGCCACCCATTTTTAGAAATACTATGTATTGTTATAGTTTGGTATAAGAAGATGTACCCCTTAGTTTGGAAAGAAAGAAAAATGCCAGTTAGGGAAGAGCTACCTCTTCAAAGTAGGGCCTATCTAATGATGCAGATAGACGAAACTTTTCATCCCGTAAAAGACCTTCATTTGCTGAAATGACATTCATCCCAGTGAGAAGTAGCTATAAATATTCAGTAACAATTGAAATGTAGAATGTAATGTAGTATGAATCTAGAAAATTTAAAAAATAGAATGCAAAAGATCAACATCTTAGCTGTTAGTAAGATGAAATAGACTGATATTTGGCCATTTTGAAATAATTATATTATCTATAGAAATGAAATTTGAAGAGAAATAGGGTCCCATTAATAGTAAAAAAGAACATTTCAAAATCTATCCTGAAGTTCAAAGCTGTGATACAATAATATCAGTATACATACAAGAAAGATCTGCTAATACCATTATTACTCAAATATATATACTTACCATTAAAGCCAAACATAAAGAAATTGAGGATTTCTACCAATTTTTTCAGTCTGAACTTAATAGGACATGCAACCAAGATGCATTTCTGTAACTGGTGACTAGAATGCAAAAATTGGAACAAAGAAGGGCTAGTAGTTCGAAAATAAGGCCTTAATGACAGAAATGAGGCCAGAGATCAGATGATAGAATATCATATGATAAAAGACTTATTTATTGCAAATACCCTTTTAAACAAACATACATTAGAGACTGTACAGATGGAGTGCACAAGGACTAGATTTGTTACATTTAAAGAAAGAGAAGGGCCAAGGACAGTAAGAGCAGTATCAACAGGTCAGTAGGCTTTATGCAACTTCATATTTTATGCTTTATGAGTTATGTGCAACTGCATGCTGAAACTGAAGAAAATTAAGGAGCAAAATATGATCTTAAGTTTATTCCACCTGAATTTTGAAACCATTTCAAAGGCAGATTTGAGGTATTCAATATCAAAAGACCAGATCAGTTATGAGATGACATAAAGGAAAAAAAAAGAAAATGAAAAAATTGTAACTTCAGGATAAACTTTTATGAGGAAAGCAAAATGTCCTTTTAAAGATAGGAAAAAAGACTAAAATGGATGTCAGAAGCAACTCTAAAACTTACACTAGAACATAGCAGTCAAAACAAAGGGTTGGGTGGGTTTTGTTTGGTTGTTTGCTGTTTTTTAGATGCTGAGATGTAATCCAAACTGAAGGCTGTTGTTGTTGATCTTCTGTAATTTGAAGTCTTCATTTTCTGCATGCAGGTTTGTACCATCTGCATAATGCAAGTCATTGACTAGTCATCTTCCAATCCTATGCCACATCCTTCTTATAGTCTGATTTCTTGAATTATATACTCAGTATATATATTGAATTGTTTTTATTGCCGTCAAGTCAAGCACGATTCATAGCGACCCTAAGAACAAAAGACCTGAAGCCTTTCTTTAACTATTGTCATCTCTCCAAGTTCATAGAGTTTCCAGAGGCATGTTGTTTAGGAAGTAGCTGCCACTCCTGCTTCCATATTGAATAGGTATGGTGAAAAGAATCAATGCTGATGTTTTAACACTTGGCATATGTTGCTTTTTAGATCTTTTGTGGTTGATTATTCTAAGCAGTGTGTTGTTTTTCCAGATTTTATTGATAACCTTTTATATTGTTTGGCTGGAAGCTGAGCTATGCAGGTGAGTTTTGTGCCAGTTTCAAAGCATGTCCAGGAGCTCCAGCTGTGCCCATCAGACCAGGAAGGCTGGCTTTGTTTCTATGCTTTTACTTTTTGTTTGTTTGGTTTTTTTCCAGGCCAAATAAGTCTAATATTTATTAATTCTACAGAGGAAGCAATAACAACAATAATATCAACACAGAGAGAGAGATCACCTGGCCCAGTGGACAGAAAGCGATGCTACCAAGCCAAAGGTGGGTGACTTAATCCGCAGCCCTTGGCCCTGACTTTCATTGTTTTTGTTCAGACATTCCTCTAGGTCATATAGCCCCGGTGAACAAGTTGCCGGTGAACAAGTTGCCGTACAGCGGTTACTTGTGGTTGCTGTGAGGCTGAACACTGTGACACTGATGTATCAAATGTGTTAATGGTTGCTTACGCAATGGGGACAGAGAGTGGGGGGTGGAGCTCTCCAACTAAAACAAGCTTGGAAGGAGGAGTGACATCCACTTCCATAATCACTTGCCTCTGGAAACCCTATGAACCTGGTGAGAGGATGAAAGGCACCCAAGCCTTGAGGACTCTCCTTCATAGGGTGGCCATGAGTCACCTGGGACTCTAAGGCACTTAACAACAAAAACAACAACAGAGGAAGCAGTGGTCATTAACAACATCTACAACAGAAAACATATTCCTATATTCCTATGAAGTCAGATATATTTCCACACTTTCACACTTACTTCTTTCCATTTTTGTTCGTTAATTGACATTCTTTATTCATTGTCCAATTCCCCCCCCCCCCGTTCATTCATTGCACTTTTCTCACCTCCCAACCCTCCCCCCTAGTACACTACCCTCTTGGAAAAGTAAAAGAAAAATGCTTTCATTGTTTTACAAACCCTTCTTGCCTCTTCTTTGCTACAAATGGGGAGATAACCAACAGTTACACCTCACAAGATTTTTTTTTAATACAGGATTTTTAAAATTAATTTTAATGAACATTTACAGAGATTTTGGATTTCCATTCATTCATTGCTGCACTTTTCTCCCTGCCCACCCCTCCCCTCCAGTTTGCTCCTCTCTTTGAAAAGAAAAAAGAAAAATTCCTTCATTGGTATACAATCCTCCCATCCACCCCACCCCCTGCCCCTAGTACACTTCACTGTGTAACCTTAACTCTGGAAGAACTCAGGTGATACTTGACATAGAACATTGTCTTTGTGGACTATGTTATGCAGCTGACTGTGATGACCCCTGTGATGACCAGTCATGAGCTCCCAGCCCAACAACTCATCTCTTCAAGTTGGTTTTGACTAAGAAGTTCTCACATTCCACTTTGTTTGTTCTGCTACATGCATGGATCTGTTTATAGTACATACAATTTCATACATAGCAGTAATATCTGCCAAATTTCCCTTAGCAAGTCAGTTATGTGTTCCAAGAATTTGCTTGTATCAGATGTTAAATGAGAATAGAAGGGGAAACAGGTGAAAATGGGGACTAAGGGAGGAGGTAGGCAATGAAGGAGAAAGAGACTTGAAAGCTATAAAGCAGCAGACCAGAGTGAAGTATTATACATGACTTATACTCTTCTCTCTCTTTCCTTCAAACGCTGCTGCATGTGTGCTTTGAATTTTTATTATCTTTCATGTCTGCTCCCTTTAAAAGCAGGTATTAGAATCCCTTCTAACACATTTAGAAAAGGCTTTGTCTTCTCTCACATACCCATTGATCTCACTGGAAGCTGAGGCCGAGGAGTTACTAAGTTTGGCAAAGCCTGTTTTCTCTCAGAGGTGCATTTATCTTTGTGTCAGAAGCACAACCTGTTCCTTTTTTTGTTAACTTAACCTCTGTGCTGTTTTTAAAAATCAGATTCGAAAGAACAGAGGCCCTAGAAAGCCTGTGATACGTAAACATTTAGCCAGGCAGATAGGAATAGTAAGCACTTTCTCTCTTAACACAAACCATGATTTTATTTGCTAAAGCTGTAATCTTGTTTGATAATCCATCAGTTTATTATCAGCTATGTGGTAAGACATAATGCCACAGGGAGATAATCAAGAACTTTCCCTGACACTACAGGGCTGATTACAGTGACTGAGAGGAGAGGGAGTTTTCTAGAGAGGATTATGTTAAACATAGTCTTTCTATTTACAGTTGATTTCATCCAAGCTTTTTAACCATTCACCTCCCAACCTAGGAAACTAGGTCATCTGAAAGCCCTCAGAGATGAATCTTTTTAATCACAGGACAATTTGACCAGATAGCACTCCTTATCAATCCCCATGATATCATTGCTTCCAGCTCAGTGCATTTCTTTTTTTTTCTATAATTATATTTTATTAATTTTCATAAACATTTACAGAGATTTTGGGCTTCCACTCATTCATTGTTGCACTATTCTCTCTACCCTCCTCCCAGTTTGTTCTCGTCCAAATGCCATAGTGCTTGTCAAAGCCAGTTCTGATTAATCTTCTTTGTCAGTGTGTCCTTTGCCATTCCCTATCACTCCTCCCTGAGAGAGACTTCACCCTGAGTCATAAGGAAAAGGGGATGGCGTATTCTCTTAGCTACTGCATTTCTAAAATGAGAGAAAGAGACAGAGACAGACCTACACACACACACACACACACACACACACACACACACACACGAAAAGAGGGAAGGAGGGAGGGTGGGAGAGAGAGAGAGGTGCTGCTCTGAAGTCAGTGCTTAAAAACACGGAAAGTGCAATGAAAACAGAGTGGAAATCCTTCTGCCAACACTGAGACTCAAGTTCTAAGTGTTGTCCCAGTAAGCTGATTCTGAGTCACTGTGACCTGTGTGACCTGGGAGAACTCAGCTAGAGACCTTCCTAGACTGTAGATTCACAGAAGCAGATTGTGAGGTATACTGATGAGTTAAAGCTGCGCCCTTTCTAATAACAGCCAAGTGCTTAACCCTTGCACCACAGGGCTCCTTGCTGGATTCCCGGAACCTTTTCTTCAAGTCAGTTCTGACCCACAGTGATCCCATGAGACAGAATAGAACTGCCTTGTTGATTTTTCAGTGCTCTCTGGAACCTATGGGATAGCAGTTGACATGTTCCAACAAACAGATGCAGCTCTAGACATGCTCAAGAAATCAAAAGATGTTTTGCATAGGGAAAGTCTACTGTCAGGGACTTCTCTAATGTGCTGAAGAGCAATGATGCCACTTTAAAGACTAAAGTGAACTCACTCAAACCAAACCATGATCTTTTAAATTACTTGCTATGTAGCGAAATGTTGAACAATGACTAAAGATGACAAAGGAAGGATCAATGCCTTTGAGTTGTGCTATTGGAGAGATTTCTGAATATCCTGTATGAAGTGTATCTTGGAAAATGTACAACCGTTTCTCCTTGGAGACAAGGATAGTGAAACATTGTCTCACATATTTGGACATTCTGTTAGGAGAGGCCAGTGGTTGGGAAAGTGGAGGGTCAGAAAAGGAGAGAAAGACCCACAATGAGATGCTCTTGCCCAGTGACTGTAGTGGTGGGCTAAAGCATGTCAGATAATGAGGATGGCACAGGATAGGGCAGGGATCTGAATACAGGGTTCTATGAGTTGTAGTTGAGTCAAACAACAAGAACAACAACAACAATCTTTATGGAAGCTCTAGTGGCCCAGTGGTAAGGTGTTGCACTGCCAACCCAAAGGCAAGTGGTTCAAATTCCTCAGTTACTCTGCTGGACAAAGATGGGCAATCTTTTCCTGTGTGGTTTGTTGTTGTGTGCTGTCAAGTCAGAACTAACCCGTAGCTGAATCTCCAGTGGGTTTTCAGAGACAGTAAAGTGCCTGAGTTAAATTTATGAGTTATTAGTTGGTTCTGACTCAGTGGCACAGAACAACAAAAAGAAATATTTAGCCAAACAAAGTTCCATGTCTTTCTTCTGCACAGCTACTAGGGGATTAAAATCTCTGATTTTTTTTTCCCCTTCCATTTATAGCCTCATCATGCTTTAATCACTGTCCAGCCAGGCTCCTTGCTCTAAGTATTTGATTCAATAACTGGATTAATAAACTAAAATTTTAGTGTAACAGTCACTTGTAGAACTCTCCAGGCTGCAATCTGTGGTCTCTGAATCAAGGCATATGTCCTTAGGACATCTGAGACTTTTTCTTCAAGACTTTAGAAACAGGCACCTCCAGGGGGCAGCACTCGCATGTATGGCAACAGCAATCCCTGGGGGACAACGATGTGCCCAGTTGCTAACCAGGGGGTTGGTGGTTTGAATCCCTTAAAAGGCACCTTAGGATAGTGACCTGGTGATCTACTTCTAAAAAGTCAGTGGCTGCAAACTGTATATAGCCCATGGGGTCACCATGAGTTAGAGATGACTCAAAGGCAAGGTGTGCAGTGGCGTCCCTATTTTAGTTTGGTCCCTTGTGTTATGTTGGAACCAACCTAACAACACAGCTGACCCTATATCTGATTTTCAGAGCCTGTAAATTGCATGGGAGGAGACTGCCTGTATTGGTGGGTTCAAAGCCCTTTTCTTTGGGTTGGGAGAACAACCTCTTTAAGTTTGTAGGAGGTAGGAAAGTGGAGAAGCATTGCTTTCCATCTCTCATTCTAATCTACTTTCTATATCTTCTCCTTAATATTTATCTTCTGAAGATAATCTACTATACAAAATATCTCAGCAAATCCAGCCCTCCAACCACAGGCCTGCGGTTTGTTGCCAACCTTCTGACCACTGAAGACAGATGGCATAAAGCCATACTATATCTGAAATTATAATACATGCATTTTTCTCATTTAAACCTTTCCTGAAAGAAGAAGATGCAATAACGAAGTTTCAAAGAATCAATGCGTCTTGCCCAAATTTATATAATCTATGAGTGCTTCCTCTCTTCAATTCCCTTTCAATCTTCCTTTCCTTCTTTTCTTTCTCCTGGGAGACAATTTCTTAAAAATATAGTCTGTGTAATCAGATGTTTTGGTTTTAAATACTGGTTCGCTCAGATTTTTGTCAAGTTATTTATTTTTATCTTAGAATGAGAATAATAGTACTGTCTACTTCATATGGTTATAGGAAGGATCAAACTCAGACTCAAATTCAAACTCAGTGTTGTAGAGTCAGTTTTAACTCATAGTGAACCTCCATTGGGTTTCTGAGTCTTTAAATTGTAAGGGGAGAAGATTGCCCACATTTCTCCAGTGGAACACTGGTAACTTCAAACCAATAGAGAATGTACAACCTTTGGAACCAATGCAACTCCCTAGGATTGTGGAGCTTCCTATGGGGCAGTGGTGATAATGCTATTTTATATAAATGTACCACTTAGAATAGTGAGAATAGTGTTTAACACATAACACAATGCATTTGTTGTTGTTGTTATGTCTTGTCAAGTCAGTTGCGACTCATAGTGACCCTATGTACAATAACTCTGAAGTCTGCCCTATCTTGGGCCTGTTTCATAATTTCTGACACACATAATTCCATCATCCCAGTCACTGAGCCAATCCATCTCATCTAGGGTCTTCCTCCCCTGGGCTCTCCCTCCACCCTTCCAAGCATGATGTCCTTCTCCAAGGGCTGGTCCTTCCTGGCAACATGCCCACATTATGTGAGTTGGAGCTTCAAAATCCTTGCCTCTAAGGAGATACTTGGTTTCACCCTCTTCGGGACAAACCTGTTTTTTCTTTTGGCAGTCCATGGTATGTTCAAGACTCTTCTCCAGGACCAAGCATAAAGATATTAATTATTCTTCTGTCATCCATAGTCATTGTCCAGCTAGTAATTGTGAAATTCATGGCCTGGATCAAGCACACCTTAGTCTCCAGACTGACATTGCTCTACGGTGCTCTGGAGACGTTCTTGACAGCAGATTTTTCCCAATGTAATTTGTCTTTTGATTTCCTGACTACTAATGCCAAGACTGTTTATTGTGGAAATAAGCAAGCTGTGATTATTAACAATTTCAGTCTCTTCACTGTCTATCAGGATGCTGTCAATTGACCCAGTGGTGAAAATCTTTGCTTTCTTAATGTTGAGCTTCAATCCATATTGAAGACTATAGTCCTTGACTTTCTGCAGTAAATGTCTTAGCTATTTTTATTGTTGTTGTTTCCTTCTGCTTCCCTTTTGTTCCCTCATCAAACATTATCTTCTCCCCAACAGCCACTGTGTTATGCTGGAATATGAGTAAGAGAGGGTACTTAGTCTATAGGACAATCTTTTGGTCTATTTAAGAGGCAGATAGGTTAACAGCTAAGTGTAGCGTAAGGAAACCACAGCATAACAAAAGCAGGCCACTTTCATGTAATCACATATAAATTCTTGGACACCTCTGGTTAGCTTGTTGTTATTGTTGTGTGCCTCTGTGTTGAAATCAACTCATTGCTGATCCTCTAGCAGATTTTCAAAGGTGGTAAGTTACATGGGAGGAGATCGCTTATTTTTCTTCCACAGTTTGGTGAATCTAAACCATGTGCCTGAGATTGCAGTGCAGCTCCTGCAGGAGGTCTCTTAAAAGAGATTTATTGTTGTTGTTGTTATGTGCCATCAAGTTGCCTGTGACTCATAGTGACCCTATGTACAACAGCCCTAAACCCTGCTCTATCCTGTGCCAATGTCACGGTCTCTGATATACCTATCTCCATTACCTGTCACTGAATCAATCCATCTCATTGAGGGTCTTCCTCTCCTGTGCTATCCCTCCACCTTCCAAAGCATGACATCCATCTTCAAGGACTGATCCTGTCTTTCAATATGTCCAAAGTATGTCACATGAAGCTTCAGAATCCTTGCCTCCAAGGAGCAGCCTTGTCTCACCCTCTCCAGGATGAACTTGTTTATTCTTCTAGCAGTCCATGGTATATTCAATACCCTTCTCCAGCACCACCACTCAAAGGCATCCATTCTCCTTCTACCATCTCTAGTCATTGACCAGCTTTCTGATGCATAGCAAAAAATTGCAAAGATCAAGTATGGAATACAGTTCTATTTTGGCCCACAGACGTCCTCATGAGTTGTCATAAGCTTGATGACATCTGGTTTGGTTTTTCTTTCTCATCAGGCCAGTGGAGGTGTTAGGGAAAGTCATTACCACCAACAGGTTTGAGCTTTTGTAGACTCCTTTGGCTGCAGTGTCAGATGAGATGCCTGCCTCATCTTAACACAATTCTAAGCTTCTGTCACAGTTACAGAGAGGTAATGATCCCTCAGAAGCAAAATATCCATCATAGAAGATGTATGGGTGTATAGGGTTAGGGTGGCAAGGGAATGTGAAGAGAAAGGCAGCCACAGCTAAAAGGTTGCCCCTTGTAGTTGTATCAGCATTAATGGATGGCTTGCTCGGCTGAAGGGACAGCATCTAATACAAGTGCAGACGTATCCAGTAATAGATGAAGCCAGTTCTGATTTTTTCTCTTCACCCAGAAGCTACCTAAAGTGTTCCTGACATAATCACACATCTTACCACTGCATTTTGTAAATGAGAGAACAGCCTCCCTTTCGTTTCCCTGCCAGGGAGAAGCGCACAGCAGCTCACTGCTGTTGACAGTCAGAGAATGAGATAATTACCTCCCTCCATTTTAAGATTCCTGATCTAACTTGAGCTTTTCGATGTAGGGAGTGACTCTGCGCTGGGAGGAGCAGCCTTACATTATTTGGTCTGGAGCCATGAGGCAGAGGTGTCTTCCTCTCCGGGCTTAATGTTTTCTGAGTATGGTTGTTCGGGCAGGTCAGCTCAATAGTCTGAGGCTTCTATTTCCCTTGTTGCAAAGTGAGGAAGGTAATATAATAAATGTCCAGACTGCTGGTGAGGACAGAGAGTGAGGGGATAGCTGTGGCTGTTTCTGCATCTCTGTCTCTCTATACCTATATGCAAATAAACTCACTCATTGCTGTTGAGTTGAGACTGACTTATTTTGGGAGGCTGTAAATCGAACGGAAAGATTGCTTGTCCTTCCTCCCAGGAGCGGGTGAATTTGAGCCAGAGTGATTTTTTGATTAGTGGTATAAGTAACTCTCTACAGACTAGGCCGTCAGAGTGCGCGCACAACCGCGCACGTTTCGCACATGCGTGCACATCTGCATAGGTGATAGATATAGATAGGTAATTAGCTGTTAGGATTAAAACCAAAATAACCTTAAAAGAGCCCCACAAACAGTTACATTCCTGTCAATTTTAACTCATGGGTGTCCCAGTGTGTCAGATTAAAACTTCCCTCCACAGGAATATCAATGGCTAGTTTTTAAGAAGTAGATCATCAGGCTTTTTTTTAGTTTTTTTCCCCCACTAGGCATGTCTAGGTAGACTTGAACCTCCAACCTTTTGTGTTAACCATTGGCCTTTAAGTTGAAACTGATGTGATTGCAACTGGCTGGTAGAAAAAGGTCAGATAAGTTACTTTCGTAGTTTTCTGGCTTGAGATTCCGAGACGGACTTGGCTATTTGAAAGAAAAGAACAGTATTATTCTAATTTCTGTACTGCCTTTGTTCTGTGGCCTGACCAGCCACTGTGAACCTGCCCAGGTTGAATGGAGAGGTCTCTCTGTCTCACTCTCCTTAAGCTCCTCTCCTCTCAGATGTGGAGGAGTGACTTAAGGTCACTGCCTGCCATCAACATAGATGGTGGGAGCTTCATCTGCATGGATTTGGTAAGCACTAGATTCTCTTTCCTATGCTTTTGACAAACAGAATGACAGCCCATCTCTGTGTTTAAACAAGTTAATATGTATGTTCTTTGACATAAGGAAGCGCTCTAATCATGAAATGCAGCTTGCATGTCATTTGGTTTTGAGATTTTATTGAGCACTACTAATTTTGACATATTTTGGTTGGCATTACATTCTTAGTATAGTGGGTTAGCAGTTGAATAGTTTGCAGACTTTGTGAAACAAAATCCTCGTTTAATGGTTTAGTTTGGCTGAATTTTGACAATATACACAAACAGAATGCACTTTTATTTTAGAGGGGATCTTTTTTCTTTCCGACTTGTTGCTTTGGTTCCTTTGTCTTTTTCTTCTTTTCCCCTCAGTGTCCATTCTTTTTTGTATGTCAGTCTCTCCTACTCTTTCTGTGTCTATCTCTGTCTCTCTCTTAATGTTCCAATAGTAGCAGCCTCCAAGGAGCACTCCAAAGAAAGCAAAGCTTTGAACAGACTGGGGCTGCAGACTCAAGAATCCTCTTTGTACAGTATGTCAAGACTGTATTTACACGCTGACCTAGAGGCTCTGAACTTTGCATGTGAGTGCCGGGACTCAGGGCAGCTGAAGGCCACCTCACAGAGGAATGACAAGTCTGCAGTTCCCCAGGAAAAGCACCTGGACTAACAGTGCAACCAGACTTCAGTCAACACCAGCCCTGAAGTCATTGAACCCGATGACATCATGCCCAGGCGGGAAAAGTAAACAGGCCTTTGGCTGGGCCCTCCTCCTTCCTTTCTTTTCTCTGCCCCTCGCTGTTCCTAGCCCAGGAACAATATATAGAAAGCAGAGCTGGGTTCAGGCAGCCTGCTCAATTACTTTGGCTGGAACTTTCCTGAGTACATTTTGCTATCTCTTTGTGATGTAAACAGGACACTCACAGTTGGCAGGGGAGACTTGCTCTCTGTTTTAATTATGCAAGGAGTAATTATAGTTACAGGGCCTGGAAAGAGCACAGAGGCCTTTGGAGAACTTCACAGGGATTTTTCTGTTATGACATAGTTGATCTGGAAAAGGAGAGGGATTTGGGGGGAAAGTAAGGCAAAAGCATTTCTAAAGAATAGTAACACTATTCATGCTGATGTCCCATTCCACAGCAAGGAGATCACAAGTTCAGAGTGATCCTTCTTAGTTTCTAAATGTTGCTGGTCTTATAAAAATTCCAAACAAACAAAAAGTTGTTATTGAGTTGATTGCATGTGTTGCACAACAGGACTGTGTTCCAAAGGGGCTGTCTGTCACCTTTCAGAAGCAGATCTTCATTTTTTTCTCTGAGTACCTCTAGGTGGATGGATTTGAACTAACAACCTTTAACTTAGTACCTGAAAGCTTACCCTTTTGCTCCATGTAGGGAGCTCTTGCAGCTTAGTGTTAAGAATCCGTGCTGCAATACCAAAGGCACATAGTTCAAATCCACTGGCTGCTCTGGGGGAGCAGGATGGGAAGTCTTCTCCTGTGCAATTTACTGTTTCTGAAAACCTGCTGGAGGGTCAGCTGTGAGTCAGTTTTAACTCAACTGCAAACAACAATAGCAAGGAACATCCTCATAAAACTAGTAGTAGGAAAACCTAGAGAAACACTAACAAAATGATGTGAGTGCTTAAGGCTTTCAAGTGAATGATTTTTATTCTGAATACAACTAATAAAACATTCAGCTACATCTGAATAATTTGGAAATACTGTGGGCCTGGAGAATAAGGAAAAAGATCCCACCCAGTAATAGTTAAAAACCTTGACTAAACCTGTGCCATAAAATTCCCTCTTTCCCTAGATGTTCAGTAAGAGAACACACCTTTACTCTGCTGATGCGATACTGAATTGCAGAGGTGAGAGAGAGCGCAGTGTGAGAGGTGGAGGGGAGGCAGAGCTGGATCTCTGTTATGAAATGTGTTTTTATAGGTAATTCTGATGTGCAGTAGGTATTATGTAGAACAACTAAAGGATGCTTTATTTTGGATTAGTGCTACAGTAATATTTTCCCCATGGCACTAATAACCCAGCAGCTAGCTTCACAAGTCCATTTCTCTTCCTAGTTTCTCAGAGTCTCCAGCTCTGTTTCTTCCGACGGGGGCTGTGAGCCACTTCAATCAACATTTCTGCCTTAAAGTGGAGGAAAATCATCACCCTTACTAACAGTGTTGGAAAAGAAGACTCTAGTATCTCCTTCCTTGGGTGATATCTTCCCAAATATGGAAAGGAGGGAGATCTTAAACTAGTTCTGTGTTTGCATTTTAGAGATGTTATTGTTAGCTGCCACTGCATGGTGACTTTATGTACGATAGAATGGAAACTCGACTTGTTCCACACAGTCACTGCCGTGCTGGAGTCCCTTGTTTTGCTATTACGTAGTACCTTCCAAACTAGAGGGCTCATCTTCTAGCATGATCTCAGACAACATTCTGTTGTGATTCATAGAGATTGCACTGGCTAATTCTTAGATGTAGATTGCCATGCTTTTTTTCCTTTTCTTTTCTTTTTCTAGTCTGTCTGGAAGCTCTGCTGAAACTTGTCTGGCATGGGTAAACTTGCAGGTATTTGAAGTTACTATGGCATAGCTTTCAACACTGTGTGTGTGTGTGTGTGTGTGTGTGTGTGTGTATTAGGTGCCGCTGAGTTGAGTACAACTCATAGTGACCCTATGGACAACAGATCTGAACCCTGTCCTATCCTGTGCCATTATCACACTTCCTGACACACTAGAGCCCATTGCAGCAATCATAATGTCAATCCACCTGGTTGAGGATATTCCTCTCCTTCTCTGACCCTCCACCCTTCTAAGCATTAAGTCCCTCTTCAAGGAATAGCCCTTCCTAGCAACACACCCAAAGTATGTGAGACTAAGCCTCATCATCTTTGCCTCCAGAGAATACTCCATTTGTACCCTCTCCAAGATATATTTGTTTGTTTTCCTGACAGTCCATAGGATGCTCAGTGTTCTCCTCCAACACTGATGCTCAAAGGCATCAATTCTTTTGTCATCTCTGTTCATTGTCCAGCTCCTCAGATGCATAGAAAGTGATTGGAAAGACCATGTCCTAAAACAGACACACCTTAGTCTTACAGGTATCATTATATCTCAATAATTTGGAGAGGTCCTTAACTTCGGATTTTCCAAGTACAGTGCATCTCCTTGTTTTCTGACTGCTGGTACCAAGAGTGTTAATTGTGGATCCAAGTAAAATGAAGTTGACAGTTTCAAACTCCTCTCCATCGATCATGTCATTGCCTGTCCAACATCATAGCAACATGCAAACTACCACAGTACAAAAATCTGACACAGAGGTAGTAAAATTTAGAAAGAGGTATTTGTGTGTTTAGAGAATCTTACTGGGTGAAAAAGTGGCATGTCCAGGATGGCCTTCTTGTAGTTGAGTGATTATTTAAAACGTCGCTTGTTCTCTTCTAAATCCAGGTATATACCAGCTCCACCTAATGCTTGGCTCTCTGCCTCACACCTGATGCATGACCCCTGTGGAACTTCAGCTTCTTACATATGTATGTCAAGGACTGACAGGGGACAGTAAGAAGCCTGTTGTTGAAACCACGTGGTTTCCATCACAGTAGGGAAATGTAAAGCTATCATGGACTTGCAGCATTGTTAGATCTGAGTCAGTAGATGGAAACACAGTGAGTAAGTGGACAGCCTTTCTTTTATGTTGCCTCCACCCCAACTATTTAAATGCCTTCTCCCTCCCCCTTTCTACTGGAGGGCCAGTCCTCCTTGCCACCCCCAACCCACTCTACTACTTGATTTATTTTATTTTCAATTTGTTAAGATGCTGAAATCTGCTTTGTGTGATTTATGGAGGAACTTCAAGCGATTAGTTTCACAGGACATGAAAATTCCTCAGGTTCGGGGGAACGGCCAATCTGTTACACTGTTTGCTGTGGACTGGATGGAACATGAGCAGCTCGAAGCCATAAGGAGATTGTGTTGAGTTATTAAACACTTGTGGTAAAGCTGCTTATTGTTAATTCCCCAGTGTCCTGCTGAAGCGATAGGATAAGATCAGATCGGATTAGATCAAAGAGCCTGGGAGCCAGCCTTTGGAGCAGATTCATTTAATCAATAAAAAGACCTCCTGAGACAGGGAGAGAGAATGGGGGCTGAGCTGGTCGGACAGGAGATTAATATGAGGTGGGGGTGGGTTCTGGGAAACCAGCCGTTTACTTGTATATATTTCACCCTTATTTTGGAAGAGTAATTTCTAAAATATTTTAAAATGGTTTAGTTACTACAGTCACTTATATGTATAAATATTTCTTTAAGATTTCATTTCTTCAACACCCCATTGTTCCAATAATGCCCCACAAGCTACATTGAGATCTGGCGGAGCGGGGGAGTCTTCTATTCCATAAAAAGGTATTTCAAAAAAGCAATTTAGGCTTAAGTGATTCCCTAAGAAACATTAATCCCTTACGTGTTAATCTGCAAAATTTCCTATTGTCCCTTTGTAAGGAGAAATAATAGAGGAACACCAAAAGGCCAAAGTCTAGCCCCACCCTCCTCTTTGTGTATTTCCTCCTGCTGCCCTCCCACCCCCCCAATAATTATAAAGCATTGTGTAGTAAGAGGCATGATGCAGAGCCTTCATCCGTGATTATCAACCGATGCATATTCATTCGTCTCCAGCCCAACCAAACTCCTCTAAAATGAGGACTTGCCAAGAAGGAAGTGACACCCATTAGGAAGTTAACCACAGAAAATGAGAGGAAAAATGAAGGATGGAGCAAATTAAGAATGCGAGTCTATTGGCCTTAATAGTGTTTTAAAAATGATGTCGGCTTTTACCAGGAATAATTTATGCGCTGAATTAAATAAGGATATGTATCTATAAATCCATTCTATAAAACTTAATTTTCCATCTAGACATGCTGATTGCTTCGGGCCGGCATACCTTTACCGGTTGTTAATTACTGCGGGACGGTTTAACACTATTTTCCAAATCAGCATGCATGCATAAAATGACTGCACTCCAGTTTGACACATTATTAGTGATGATTATTGTCATAGATAAATTAGATTGAACAGAAAATAACCTTCATCCTTAGCATGTTTTAGCTTTCAGAATTAATGTGATTTGGTGAACACATATAAATAAAAATCTGATGAGTCCCTGCTGACTCCAGGGCCTGCTGGTGCTGAAGTGTATCAATTTCATGCAGATGATGAATTCCTTAATCATTCAATGATAATCATGCTTGATTTGACAAGACTTTCTCATGCTATTTTAGGGCCTTAATTTTCTGTGAAGTTCTGTCAAGTGCTCATCAAGCACCCACTTATCTCTGTATCTTAACCTGGCAGCCAATCACAAGGTTGCCTAACAGAACAGCTACCAAGCGCTAGGCCATTAATATTCAAGACACGTGACTGTCCAAGGAGAGAAACCAATCAATGGCTGATTAACATTCAGGTCACATGACTCCTGAGGAGAGTAAATGAGTTACACAGTAAGACATCAAACAAATTTTCATCTTGAAAGAGTGATTGCTTTTTCTGCTGCTGTGATGTTTGTCAAATTCGCTCTAGCCTTGTCCAATTAAGCTCCATGAGCTGAATTAATAATGAAGAGATGTAAGCACCGCGCCAGCGTGAGAGCAGCGAGTGGTACCACAGAATGAGAACTGCTGGGAAAAAAATTCCTAGAATGATTGAAAAATCACATCTGGATAACTGGAATAATTGCTTTTGCAATCTTGATGCTGTTTTGTGATCTCTAGTGCAAAGTATGAATTGTAGTATACTGGAACCTTGTCCTTCCTCTGGGTTACACTTAAAAGGCAAATGAGGTTTGCATTTAGAACGATTTTTAAGACATTACACAAATACTTGTTAAAAGAATTATTCTTTATGACTATACTAATGAATTTTACTTGCACGCTCAGTTATTTTCTCAAGTTTCTAGAGATAGTCTCTCAAGATTTTCAAAGTAGCTGTTGAAGGGAAATAAATGATTTTGTCTAAGAATATGAAAAGTAAACAACAAATACATTGGCATCAGGTCAGAACAGCTCATAGCTGACCCTCCAGAAGGCTTTCAGAGGCTGTGAATCACACCAGAGGAAGGACTAAATCAAATGCTTTAGAGAAAATATGTGTGTATGCATGTGTGTGCTATTCATTTCACTAATTTGTATTTGCCAATAAGTTAAATTCACTGACTTATTTCAAAATGCAAATATGAACCCAAGGAGAATTTTCTGGAGAAAGAAGATGCTCTCTTACTGTTAATAGCCAATGGCAGCTTTCCTATTATTCAGTAACAAAGTCAATTGCATTTCGGCACAGATGCACTACTAAATTCAAGTGATGTGTTTAGAATAGAGGCCCTGTGACTAATAAAGCTTTCATTTCTTCCCTAAAGGGAGTGAGACTTGACTAATGGTTTATTGTTATTATCAAAGAGTGTCAAATCTCACTTAATAAGTTCCAGCATGAAATTAGCTAAATTCCCATAGGCCTTCTAAAACAATATGGTCAAATAAAAGGTGTTGGGAATTCTGGAAACAGTGTTAAAACTAGTTGGAAGTGACCAAAAATAAATCTAACTGCAGGCAGTAGGCAATGTTTGTGTATACAGTTAATAGCCTTCTTAATGGGACTTCTTGGCTTGGTGATTCCCGTATAGGGCGGGAAGTTAGATGTGGAACACAGGGTAGTCAAAGGGCCATAAGTCAATTCCCAGCACTGTTAGTCAAGGATGGAAATTGCAAAGAGAGAAGCAATGAATTTAAAAGGAGATTGAGTGGAAGGATAGATGAGCTGTTCATTTAGGGGAGAAGGGACTGACTGGACCATCTTAAGGGTCAATGAATGAAAGATCCCAAACATTCTGAAATAATTTTCTAAGGCTATGAAGAAGGGTGTTATGGTTTGAACTATGTACTCCTCCATATGTTTTGGAATCCTAACTCCTATACCTGCGGGTGCAATTTCATTTGAGAATAGGGTTTCTTTTTTATGTGTGTGAAACTTCATCAATGTAGACTGAGTCCAAATCACACCACTTTTAAGTAGAAAAAGACAAATTATACACAGACACAGGTAAGCACAAAGAGGAAAAGATAGATACTAAGTGGAGTTTTCTAAGAACTGAAGAACACTGAGCCGAAGATGCAGAAACAGGGCTTTTGTACCAGAATAGACACAGAAGGCCTTCTTCTTCCCTTACAGCTCCAACTTTCTCACAGAACTGACTCATTCTGGACCCTGCAGCAGGTTTCCTAGGCTACAAATCACACCAGAGGAGACTGCCTACTTTTCTCCCTCAGTGAGTTAAAACCCCTGAGAAGCTCCTCCTTCGAGTTAGCAGCACAGGTCTTTATACCCCAGGGCTGTCCAACTGGTGCCCCTAATTCGTTCACACTTCTAATTTCCTATACAGTCTCTTCTTTGAAACTACTCACGTGTGGTATTGTCATTAAAGTTGCAGTAAGAAACTAAGATACCCCACTGGGAAAAGACAACATGCGTGCAAAAGAGTGAGCAAAAGAGATGAAGACCCTCAACAATAAGGACTAACAGGCACAATGACTGTGTCAATGGGCTCCATTATGTTAGAGATGATGAGGATGGCACAGGATAAGACAGGATTCAGATCTGTTCATAGTGTCGCTGAGTTGTATTTGACTCGAAGGCACCTAGCAATAATAAGAAACAAAGAAGGGAGCTCTCGTGGCTTAGTGGTGGCACTGCCAACCCAAAGGCATCAGGTTTGAGTCCACCAGCTGCTCTGTGGGAGAAAGATGGACAGTCTCCTCTGATGCAATTTCCTGCCTTTGAAAACCCACTAGAGGGTCAGCTTTGAGGTGGTTCTGACTCAGCAGTACAGAACAGTAATGAGAGGCTTATTGTAGAAATAGTCATTCTTGGATGGTGGACTCAGTTAATGCTTTCAGCTGCTAATTTAAAGCATGGAGGTTCAAGTCCACCCTGATCTGCCATGGAAGAAAGGCCTGGACACAAATGTCCCAAAGCAACTTCTCAGAAACCCTGTGGACTACGGTTCCTCTGACACTCGTGAAGTCCTCAGGGCCTGGAGTAGATATCATGGTAACTATTTTCCCCTTTGCTATATATAGATGTAGTTGGGAGCAAAAGTAGAGAGCCCAACATCTAAGGCTCAAATTGAATTTCATGTACTCATGAAAACACAGGTTTGAGTCTGTCTGAAAAGACTTGAGGTACCAGAGGCAGTGTAAATGTAACTGATTTTTTTTTCTTGAATATTTTATCCATGACTGGCTTTGCAGCCTCAGGCTCTGCTTACATTCAACCCACACGCCAGGAGCCTCTTCCTACAAGCACCCCACTTCCTGATACTCTGAGCCAGGGAATGGAAGGCAGCTCCAAGTTGTCAGTCTCTTTAGAAGGCTATGAATAAAAGAGTATTCCACTTTCTGCATAACTTTACATAATTAATAGTTTTCCACGCAAACTATTGTTTGCCTTAATTGTTGTTTCAACAGCTGTTTTCATTAAATTGTAAAGCCTGCTGTGTCTAATCCTTTGAGCTTCACTATTGATAACAAGAAGAGCTCTGAAGCCAGCTCTGGAGGAAGAGTTCCCTGCCAACTTTGAAAGCAGTTGTGAAGTTCCTTGAAAAATAGGGCCCACAGTGGGACTGGTTGTGTAGCTAATCCATTAGGCTTTTCAAAAGAGCCATGGTCTGAACCCTTATGGCTAAATTGACCCAACAACCAATCAATGCCTTTATTTGTTGAGTGGCTGCCCCTGAAGAGTCTGCTTGCTGGGTCCAAGTCATAATCAAAGCCTCCATCAGCGGAGGGGCCCTGATGACATAAATGGCCAAACTTTCAGCGTGTCTGGCTGCAGTCCAGTCACACCATTTTGAAGATACAAAGAGGCTGTGTTGCGCGATGGAATTCATTTTCTTGTTTACTTCCTCCAGAAACAAGAGCATCGTCAGCACGCTCAATGCCTCGGATCAGACCGCGGAGCTGTTGACAGAAGCTTGGCCAGGCTTGCCAGCTTTCCACATGAAACGCTGGCTCTCTCCTGGTACACCCCCTACTGTTTGTGTCTCCGCCAATTGTAGCACATCAGAGCAACCATTGAGATAATGACCGTGAAGCCTCATGATACACTTTGATGAAGTGTAACATTTTTAAGGGGTTTTTGTGCCAAAATGATCGAGGCAGCTGACTAAAAATCGCCCCATCAAAATCAAGCCTGATGAACAGGAGGCAGGAGCCTTCCCAGAGAAAATGGGAAAGATTTTGCTGCCAAAGTGCCTTGTCATGTCTGTGTGTAACACAGATTGCCTTTTGGAAAAACTCTTCTTTGTTTCACATGAAATGAATTAGTTGCTGATGAACCCCTCAATAATTTTTTTTCAGACTCTTCCTTTCTATAAACCCCAGAAAGACACAGGGAATGATTATTTTCTGAAAGTTCCTTTCTAACGACTTAGAAAAAACATTGTTAAGAGCCTTGTCTTGACTGGGTAAAACAAAAACTTTCGCTAAGTACTGACCCTAGACCGGTGGTGAGGTCACATTAGATATTTCTGGTTTTGCTGGAATTAAGGCTATGAAACACAAAGTAGTTCTGAGTCAGAGGAAAACAAAATCAAATCACTAATAATTTATATGTGAAAACTGTAAAATGCCTTGGGAGAAAAATTGTGTTTCATTTACTACCATGGCTATCATTTATCCAGCACCCATAGTAACTCGAATAGTATGAGGTGATTTAGGTATTTATATTGAGTCCCTGATGCACACAGCCCTATTGCTCAGATGAGAAAAAGTAAACCAGTAGCCATCGAGTTGCTTCCAATTCATGGCAGCTCTGTCTGGACGATTTTTCAGGAGATAATTTGAGTTGTTCAATCCTCCTCTGGATAGAGTCAAGCCTTCAATCTTTCATGTCATAGCTGGGTGGGTTACATATTTACACCATGAACAGACTCCACAGGTGAGAAAACAAGGCTCAAATAAGGAAGCCAGACTTGGAAATGTCTAGAACGTTGATGAAGCCCAAGGAGACAGGAAATGGAGAAAGTAGGGTTCCCACCTGCACTCTAGCTTAAAGATGTGGTCACTGTCTCTGTGGCTCGCTGCTTCCATTGTACACCTGATATAGCTTATTAAATGGTGCTCAGTGGAAGGAGAGAAAATAACTTGTGGTTAAGTCAGTAAAGGCTTTGAATGAAATGGATTTGCCATTTGCCATTCTTACCTCTCAGCTTATTTGAGGATGACATTAGCAGCCTCTAGTAAAAGCTAACACATCTATGTTCAGAAATGGGACTAAACTGAGAAGCCACAGTGAGGTTTCAGATAACCTCTGCAGTTTACCTTCTGAGTCAAGGTTAAAGCTCTTGAAGGGTCTGCCCCTTGGGAGGAAGTGTGGGATGTAAGCTCTGGGATCTTTCAGAATGTCTTAATTAAAGAGACATCTGTGCTTATGTAAGTTTACCCAGAAACCACAAGTGACAAGACAGTGACAATTCAGTTACCTTTATAATCTGTTTTTGGGAGTAGAAATGTGTGTCATAGTAGGGTGGTGAATTTGGAGAACAGCTAAAAGAATCAAGGGTAGGTGCAGAATGATGAAAACATTCACATGTGAATGTGCAAACTAGGTTTCCTTGACTATTTTTAAAAATGTCTTTATAGAGCCCCCTAAGTACAGTCAAATAAGAGGTGGGTAAAGTTCAGACAAGCCAGCAAAGGCACCAAATTATTTTTGTGCACACATTCCAGGAAATAGACCACAGGTCTATTTACCACTCTTTTTCTAAAGAGCCTATTTTGGGAATCAAGATGTATTATTCCCAATTTTCATGTACAGTATTTTTTTAAAAAATTAATTACTTAGACTTAAAAATGTACCCCAAATCCAAGTTTTGCAGACAAGTTTAGGAAACCAGATTTGTACAAAGGAGGCATTGTGAAAGGAAAAAAAAGACAGCGGAGTCCACGAGATGGGAGAAGTGTGGTGAAGACTTCTCATCGCATCTCTTCAGGCAAGGAGGAACATACATCCACCTGGTCAAGGAAATTTGGATAAATGCACCTAGAGTCATTCTGGAAGTGTTAGTTCCTCCCACTTCCAGCCTTCTTTTCTCTACTAAAATATGGAGCATCTGCATTTTGTAAAGAATGAGTAGTCTATCAAGAAACTTGATCACAAACTTCTTAGCTCTTTTCAAGAAAGCACTCAGGTGATAAATGGAAGCGCTTCAGTGTATTTCTTTCAGGAGCCCTTTTGTGAGAAGGCCACAAATATGCCCTTGATTTAAAGAAAGTGCTATCTCTGAGTTTTTCCCAGTGACATACTGGGGAGTGGGGCCATGCTGAATGACTCTCCAGAAAGTAGTGACACCAAACTGTCTGTCAAAATTTAGGTACTGTACTTCAGCACAAATTTATTACTTTTATAAAAGAAAAATCCTGTAAAAACAAATTTTTTTTAAAGTACAAAGTTTAACTTCATGTGTACTCATTATACTCAACAAGGCTAAAGTTCAATATGAATTAATTTTGAGAATCTTTTGACATGTTCAAACCAGTGCTGCCATTCTCATCAATTTCAATAACATTTCATGTGATTTCGTAGGTATGTGATATATATACTGTTGTTTTCATTGATGCCTATGTATTTATAGTCATTGTTTTTGTCAGGTTTTCTGGTGTTTTAAATAGTTGTTGTTATGTGCCGTCGAGTCGTTTACGACTCATAGCGACCCTAGGCACAACAGCCCTAAACCCTGCTCTTTCCTGCGCCAACCACACTGCCTCTGACACACCCATCCCGATTACCCCAGTCACCGAATCAGTCCATCTCATAGAGGGTCTTCCCCTCCTGCACTGCCCCTCCACCCTCCCAAGCATGATGTTCCTCTCCAAGGACCCGTTCCTCTTGGCAACGTGTCCAAAGTATGTCAGACGAAGCCCCAGAATCCTTGCCTCCAAGGAGTAGCTTGGTTTAATGGTACATTCAGTACTCTTCTCCAGCACCACAACTCAAAAGCATCAACTCTCCTTCTGTCCTCCGTAGTCATTGTCCAACTCTCTGATGCATAACAAGCGATTGCAAAGACCATGGCCTGTATCAGGCGCACCTTAGTCTCCAGAGAGACACCGTTG
>NW_006400027.1:1384283-1442831 GCF_000299155.1 Elephantulus edwardii
GGCTGGAGATAGAATGATTGAATTTTGTAAAATCAATGACTTATTCATTGCAAATACATTTTATAAGAGACACAAACGCAGGTTATACCCATGGACTTCACCTCATGGTATGCATAGGAATCAGATCCACTACATCTGTGGAAGGAACCGCTGCGGAAGCTCAATATCAGCTGTTTTAAATAAAGCTTTGTGAAAAATAGCTTTTATGAACCTATTATGGTGATTTTTTTCTTCCAAGAAAGAATAGTTAAAAGGACAATTCACAGGGTCACACAATTTGGTGGATGGAGAGAGAGAACGGAGTGAAAGAAATGGCAAAGATGCAGAAAGATAGAGTAATTTGGCTCATAGTTCAATGGTGATTAATACATTGTTGTTGTTATGTGCCATCGAGTTGCTTGTGACTCATAGCTACCCTATGTATAACAGTCCTAGACCCTGCTCTATCCTTTGCCAATCTTATGTCTCCAACACACGAATCCTCATTACCCCAATGATGGAATCAATCCTTACATTGATCTTCTTCTCTTGCGCTGTTCCTCCACCCTCCAAAGCATGACGTTCCTCTCCAAGGACTGGTCCCTCCTTGCAACATGTCCAAAGTATGTAAAAAAACCCTTCAGAATCCTTGCCTCCAAGGAGCAGCCTGGCTTCACCCTCTGCAGGACGAACTTGTTTGTTCTCCTGGCAGTCCATAGTGAAGCTTCTACTCAGTAATGTAATTTATTGTTGAAAGATTTTACAAAGATTTATTGCCAGTGTTCATATAGTCTATGAAATGTTTAAGTAATTTGCAATTATCATAAGCCCTGCTTCTCCTGAAATCAAATAACAGTTCATTTTCTTCTTGTTGTTAGGTGCCATTGGGTCGAGTACGACTCATAGTGACCCTATGAACAAAAGATCTGAGCGTAGTTCTGTCCTGCACCATCCTCACACTTCCTGACACACAAGACCCCATTGCAATAGTCACCTTGTCAATCCACCTGGTTGAGGGTCTTCCTCTCCTTTGCTGACCCTCTACCCTTCCCAACATCATGTCCCTCTCCAAGGAACACACCTCCTAGTAACATATGCAAAATATGTGAGGCGCAGCCTCATCATTCTTGCCTCCAAAGAGCACTCTTGTTGAACCCTCTCCATCAATTATTTTTCTGTCATCCTTATTGATTGTCCAAGTCTCTTGGATGCATAGGTAGTAATTGGAAAGACCATGGCCTGAATCAGATGTACGTTAGTCCTCAAACTGACATCACTACTTCTCATTAATTTGGAAAGGTCCATAATTGCAGATTTTTCCAGTTCAATGCATCTCCCTGTTTCCTGACTGCTTGTACCAAGGGTGTTAATTGTGGATCCAAACAAGAAGTTGTTGACAGTTTCCTCTCCATCCATCAGGACCAGTGGTAGGAATTTTTTTTTCTTGATATTGTGACACAATCCATACTGAAGACTGCATTCCTTGATCTTCTGCAATGAGTGATTCAAATCCTCTTCATTTTCAGCAAGTAAGATTGTGTCATCTGCATAATGCAGGTTATTGATGAGTCTTCCTCCAATCCTGATGCCATATTCCTCTTCATAGAGTCCACCTTCTCAGATAATTTTCTCAGCATATAGATTGAACAGATATGGAGATAGAATACATCCCTAATATACTTCTTTCCTAATTCCAAACCATGTAGTACTCACCTGCTATGTGCTCATAACAGCCTCCGGCTCCAGGTATAGGTTCCTCATGAGTACAATCAAGTGCTCTGGGATTCCCATTCTTCTCAATGTCAGCCACAACTAGTCATGATCCACACAGTAAAATGCCTTTGCATAGTTAATAAGGCACAGATAGACATTCTTCTAGTATTCTTTACTTTAAACACTTGTCTGTCAGTTTGCTGCTGTACTGTCATTATTTGGGGTTGATGTGATACTGAAATCTTTGCCACTGGTGTGTCAAATTTCAAAAGGGTTTCCCATAGTGGATGGGTTTTGGTGGAGCTCCCTGATTAAGAGGAAGCAGGACGGGCCATCTACTTAATAAATAAAAAGCTTTTGAAATCCCTACGAACACATATAACTATATACTATAACTATAGTTATCGTAGTGTAGTTGTAGAGCCCAGATTGGAAGTTAGTTAAAATGAATGAAATCAATAACAAACATCATTTAACAATTGGTACATGAAGTGTTCATAGGTTGGATGTTGGAAAACTGGATCTTATTAAAAATGAAATGGAGCACATGAACATTGACATACTAGGCATTAGTGAGATGTGATGGACTAGCTTTGGCCACTTATCAGATAATTAATCATATGATATACTATTCAGGGAATGAAAAACAGAAGAAGAATGATGTTACATTCATAGTAAAAAAGACAATTTCAAACTCTATCCTGAAATAAAATGTTGTGAATGTTAGGATAATATACATACACATACAGGAAGACCCATTAATATGACTATTATTCAAATACATGCTCCTAAATCTAGTGCCAAAGAGGAAGAAACATAATTTTCACCACATTTTGCAGTCTGAAATTGACTGAACATGTAATCAGGATGTGTTAATAATAACTGGCGACTTGAATGCAAAAGTAGGAAACAATGAAGAAGAAACAGTGGTTGGAAAAGATGGGCTTGGAGATAGAAATGAAGCTGGAAATAGAATGATTGAATTTTGTATTTATAATGATTTATTCATTACAAATTGTTGTTGTTGTTAGGTGCCATTGAGTCGCTTGCATCTCATAGCGACCCTATGTACAACAACCCTAAACTCTGTTCTATCCTGTGCCAATTGCACTGTCTCCGACACACCCATCCCGATTACCCCAGTCACTGAATCAATCCACCTCCTAGAGGCTCTTCCCCTCTTGCGCTGTCCTTACACCCTCCCGAGAATGATGTCCCTCTCCAAGGGCAGGTCCCTCCTTACAACATGTCCAAAATATGTCAGACAAAGCCCCAGAATCCTTGCCTCCAAGAAGCAGCCTGGTTTAACCCTCTCCAGGATGAATCTGTTTGTTTTCTTAGCAGTCCATAGTACCCTCAATACTCTTCTCCAGCACCACAGCTCAAAGGCATCAATTCTCCTTCTATCCTCCCTAGTCATTGTCCAAACAAGTGATTGCAAAGACCATGGCCTGTATCAGACGCACCTTAGTCTCCAGAGTGACACGATTGCTCTTCAGTATTCTGGAGCAGTCCCTAACAACAAACTTTCTCATCGCAATATGTCTTTTGATTTCCTGGCTGCTGGCGTCAAGAGTGTTGACTGTGGACTAAAGTTGACTTAGTTGGTGAGCAAGCAGACTAAAGTTGTTAACAGTCTCAGTCTCTTCACCATCCATCCTGATGCTGCCACTTGGTCCACTGGTGAGAATTTTTGTCTTCTTGATATTGAGCCTCAATCCATACTGCAAATACCTTTTTAAAAAGATGACTTTACAAGTGAATTTCACCTGATGGGCTGCATAGGAATCAATTTGATTATATTTGTGAAAGAAATCATCGGAGAAGCTCAATATCAGCAGTCAAAACTAGGCCAAGGGCAAACGTGGGTCATTTCTTCGATTACTCATAAGCAAGTTTATATTGAGGCTGAAGAAAATAAAAATAAGTCCACAGGAACCAAGACATGATCTTGAATCAATTCCATCTTAATTTCATGATCGTTTTAAGAATAGGTTTAAGACATTGAACACCAATGACAGAAGACCAGATGAGTTGTGAGATGGTATCAACGATATCATCCATGAAGAAAGCAAAAGGTCATTACAAAAACAGAAGAGAAAGAAAAAAACAAAATAGATGTCAGAAGAGACTCTAAAGATTGCACTGGGATGTTGAGAAGCCAAATCTAAAGGAAAATAAAGTGAAAGAGCTGAACAGATGTTTTCAAAGGACATCTTGATAGGACAAAGCAAAACATTATAATGGAATGTGCAGAGAGTTGGAGAATAAAAAGGGAAGAACTCGCTCTGAATTTCTCAAGCTGAAGGAACTGAAAAATAAATTTAGGCCTCGTGTCACAATGTTGAAAGATGCAATGGATGGAGGGAATACACAGAGCCACTGTACCAGAAAGAATTGATTGCCACTGAAACATTTCAGAAATACTATATGAATAGGAGCCAAAGGTAATTAAAGAGGAAGTGGAAACTGCCTTGAAGACATTGGCAAAAAAATAAGGCCCCAGAAATTAATGGGATACAAATTGAATTGTTTTAACTGACAGATGCAGCCTTTGATGCACTCACCAGCCTATGCCAGGAAATTTTGAGGATGGCTGTCTGGCCAACATATTGGAAGAGGTCCATATTTGTTCCTATTCCCAAAATGGGTGATCCAACTGAATGTGGAAATTCTCAAACAATATCATTGATATCATATACTAGCAAAATTCTGCTGAAGATCATTTAAAAATGGCTGGAACAATACATAGACAGGGAATTGTCTGAAGTTCAAGAGTGATTTAGAAGAGGTTGTTGCACTGGGGATATCATTGCTGATATCAGATGGATCCTGACTAAAAGTAAGGAAATAGTTCAGTTTACCTATTAAAAAAATGCCACCTTGAGCATTACACTATCTATATGGGATCAAATTGACACAGCAAATAAAAATATGAGATAGGTTACTTAGAGGGCATATTTATGACAGTGGGAAGGGACAACTCAGAAAAGGAGACTGAGAAGTTACACATTTTGAAGAATGTAATCAGTGGCACTAAATCACATTTGTTGAAAGTTGTTGAATTGCCATATATTTTTCTGTGTGCATTCTCAAAAACAAAATAAAATTGTGTATATAGAAAGAATTCAGTCTTGATTTAGCTGAAACAAACCTTCAGATAATTATGCAATTCTTTCTTACTTGTCGTTGTTGTTGTTATGTGCCATTGAGTCGCTTGCAACTCATAACGATCCTGTGTACAAGAGCCCTAAACACCGTTCTTTCCTGTGTCAACCTCGCCGTCTCAAACACGTTCATTCCCACCACTCCACTCACAGACAGAATCAATCCATCTTATCGAGGGTCTTCCTCTCCTGTGCCATCCCTCCACTCTCCCAAACATGATGTCCCTCTTCAAGGACCAGTCCCTCCTTGCAACATGCCCAAAGTATGTCAGAGGAAGCTTCAGAATTCTTGACTCCAGGGAGCGTTCTGGCTTCACCCTCTCCAGGACAAACCTGTTTGTTCTCCTAGCAGTCCATGGTATATTCAACACTCTTCTCCAGCACCACAGCTCAAAGGCATCAATTCTCTTTCTATCATCCCTATTCACTGTCCAACTCTCCGATGCATAGCACGTAATTACAAAGACTATAGCCTGGATCAGGTGCACCTTAGTCTCCAGCCTGACGTCATTGCTCTTCAGTACTCTTAAGAGGTCCCTCACAGCTGACTTTTCCAACGCAATTCGTCTCCTGATTTCCTGGCTGCTGTTACCAAGAGTGTTGACTGTGGAACCAAGTAAACTAAAACTGTTAACTATCTCACTCTTTTCACCATCCATACTGATGCTACCAATAAGCCCAGTGGTGAGAATCCTTGTTTTCTTGATGTTGTGCTTCAATCCATATTGAAGACTGAAGTCCTTGACCTTCTGCAGCAAGCGTTTCAGGTCCTCCTCAGTTTCAGCAAGCAGGGTTGTGTCTTAGACATTTTTTTCAATATGTTCTCTCAACTGCTTTGCAGTGGAGTCAGAACCAACTCACAGCCGACCTGCCAGTGAGTTTCCAAAGCTTTGAATGGCGCAGGAGGAGATTGCCCATCTTACTTTCTTAGAGCAGTTAGTGGATTCAAACTACCAATCAAGATTTGAGGATAGCTGGAAATGACCTTTCCATCTTTTATGTGTAATATTCCTTTCACTTGACTCAGTGTCAAACCTCAGGTTTCTTTTCCTTTCTGTTGTCTGAGGGGAAAGAGAATATGTTAAGGGCCAAGCTAGCTGCCCAACCTGCTCATGTGGCCAGCAAACTAGTTCACAAGTGATCATGCACTATTCAGCACTTCTAGAGAATAACCGGCAGGGCTCCCTGAATGGTCTGGAGTGCTGCTTCTGGCTCCTCTCACCACACGCGAAGTGCTACACACACCTCTAGGCACTTTGATCTTAGCACCCAGCTTTGACCAGATGCAGAACATCCATTTCATTCTATGTTAGCCCATAATGGATACCAGTTTTCTGAAAGATGCTGTCTGGGTGTGGAATGAAGACTTTTATTTCAAATGTTTGCCCTTCCCTTGAGAAAATTCTTGGCTTGGATGGCACCCACACAACATGATTTATTTGGTATAAGTGCAGGAGTTTTTATTTTCATTTAAATTTTTCTCATTTCCTGAACATAGGACTCTCTTTTTAAAAATTGTAGTCTTTCAGTGGTTGTCATGTTTGGATTCATTTTTAAGAGTGAGAAATTATTTAAGAGAAGAATATGTGGGTCCAATTAAGTTTTATAGTACAGAGCCATACTAGCTGGCTGTTACTTGTTACTTTACTAAAAAAAAGGCCAAATAAAACTACATAACTCACTGTGATTACAAGGCACAGCACTTTAGAATAAATGTCAGATGGAAAAATTGGAGAGAGGAATCATATGGTATTTATTCTTTAAAAAATGTTATTGTGGCAAAATACAGATATTAAAAATCACCACTTTAACCGTTTTTAAGTGTACAGTTCAGTGATATTATATTCTCCATGTTGTGCAATCACCAGTAAACTTGCCCCAATTTTTTTCACCACCAAACCGAAACTCAGAACTCCTTAAGCAATAAATCACTATTTCCACTCCTTCCCAAGCCTTGGTAAACTACTAATGTATTTCCTATATGTAAATTTTCCTTTTTTATGTATTTAAGTGGGATCTTATAATATTTGCTCTTTTGTTTCTGTCTTCTCTCACTCAGCATGTTTTCAAGGTTTCTTCATGTCAAAGCATGTATTAGCACTTCAATTCTCTTTATGACAGGATAATATAAGTACAACTAGAGTACTCCTTAGAGTCAAGGATGGCAAAGCTTCATTTGTCTCACATACTTTAGGTATGTTGTTGTTGTTAGGTGCCTTTGAGTAAAGTATAACTCAAAGCAACCCTGTGAACAACAGACCTGAACCTGGCCTGTCCTGTGCCATCCTCATCATCTCTGAAACTCTTGAACATACTGTAGTTGCAGTTACTGTGACAATCCATCTCGTCTTCCTTCTTTCCAAGCAGGAAGTCCTTTTCCAAGTGATAATCTCACCTAACAGTATGTCCAAAGTATAAGAGAGACTATTCCTTGGAAAAGGACATCGTGCGTGGCAAGGCAGAGGGTCAGTAAAGGAGAGGGAGACTCTCAGCAAGATGGATTAATACAATGACTTGAATGTATTGGGAAAGACAAAGATGGTGAAGATAGGCCAGTACGTAGGGTTGCTATAAGTTATTTGAAACTCAGTGGCATCTAACAACATTAACAACAACATATCTGAACAACAGATCTAAACCCTATCTTATCTTGTGCCATCCTCATCCTTTCTGACATACTTGAGCTTATTGCTGCAGTCACTATGTCAGTCCATCTGGTTGCCTCTTTGTTACACTGTTTTAATATGTAAAATACACCATATGTTTATCCATTGATCTGTTCATGGACACTTGGGTTTTCCACATTTTGGCTCACTGTGATTAATATTGCAATGAATACTGCTTGATGGATGCACAAGCATCTGTGTGAGTCACAGTCAAAAGCAAGACTTCAGGCAACACCCTCTTTGGCCACTCTTGCTCTGAAGGCTCATTCTAGCTCTTCTGTTAGCCTATACTTGCCCTGAATTTTTCGTCTTTCTCTATGATCCAAACTTGATCCATTTGTCCTATTTTGGAAGCACTCTGCTTCCAAAATGCCTACTCCTCCAGAGGAAGGCTTAGCATAAGGAGACCACATTATGGCAACACACAGTGATGGCGTGGAAGGAGCAAGTGCTACACAACCTTTGCCTCTTCTCTCTGCTTATCCTTTGTCAACTTGGAAGACATTTGTCAGGGTAGAAAAGCCACACATTCCTAGTATAATTTATAGGGTGCTGCTAAGCAGATGGTATAAGTGGTTTATTTTTAAGAAGGTTATTACTGGTCACAAAACATCAAGTCAGTTATTTGTAGGGAGCCCTTATGAAGGAAGCTCCTGTTTGTGGCGTCCACCCTTAAGAGTATTTGACAGAGGGTTTACTGTATGTTGTACTCAGTCACATTTAATCCCTTTATGAGAGGTCTTACCAGAGGAAATTAACGTAGGATAGTGCAAACATCTTTTAAGGATGTATTTTCTATAGAAGAACTGTGTCATTCTGAGAGCAAAGTGGTTTCCCTACCCTCCTCCACATTGTTATGATTTGACATCTCTGATGTGGAATGTTTCCAGCCAGTTTTGACAAGAAAAGGCTGGACTTTTCACTCTTGTGGCAACCACAGAAGAAGAAAGCTATTATGTTATCTATTCACTTACTCTCCTCCTATAAATGCATTTATGAAGTGGTTCTAAGTTTAATGAAGAGAGGTAGCAGCCCTTATATGTCAAGCAATGAGAAATTGAAAGTTTCAGATTGAAATGACCAGTTATGTAGACACACAAAGACAAGCATATGCCATGAAGATACTCTCTAGCTGTAAATTTTAGATTTTGTGTTTCGGAGAATCTTCTTAAAATGAACAAACTGAGATCAGTTATTGACTCTTTACTGTTTGTTTTGTCAAGTAATGCCAAAGTGAAGAGAGTAACTACTGTTTTCAGTTTTATTATCTGTATCATAAAGCAAAAGACAGCATGAAATAAAAAAAAAGACAAAGTCTCAAAAGTACAAAAATCAAACAAAATCCTTTGTGACAGATATTTGACAAATTCTCCCTGGGAGCAAAGAAAACTGAAACCAAACCCAGGGACCAAGTCAGCTAAGACTTCCATCAACCTATTTACCAGAGTCGAATTGCTCCTTGGGATTCCAAGGCTACAAATGTTTATGAAGCAGACTGCCACATCTTTGCTCACGACACATATGGTATGTTCTAACTGGCTACCTTTCAGTTTACCAAATGCTTAACCACTGCGCTACCATAGCTCTTTGAGCACGAAAGAGATTATCAAATTTATCCTTGGGGATGCGGGATGGCTTCCTGAAGGAAGGAGATGATGTGTAATTTTAGTCCTCAAGAACAAACAGTATTTTGGCCTACTGAGTAAGGAAGGCATTGCACTGCTAACACAAAAGCAGGAGATTTGAATGCAGCAGTTAGTCCATGAGGAAAAGATGGACAGTTTCCTTCTATGTGATATACAACCTCTGAAAACTCAGTAGAAGGCCAGCAGATTCAGTTCTGACTTGATGAGAATGAATTGAGTTTGAGATAATATATATTATTTTTCCACATTTTTATTGTTGTTTAAAGTGATAGTTTACACAACGATTTAGGTTTACATTTTTAGGAAATATATTCTTCACATTGGGTAGAGGTTTCACAATGTGTGAGCATTCTCCATGTTTCTATTCAGTTTGCTTTGTTTTTATTGATCTAGTTTCCCTTGATGTTTTTGCTGCCTCTACTTTCCTTTCAGGTACACATTGCCCCTTTGGTCTTATACAGTTGATTGTTTAAGGGAGACATTATAGGAATGCTGCCTTTGATATACTCACCAGGTTGTGCCAAGAAATCTAGAGAACAACTACCTGGCCAATTGACTGGAAGAGATCCATATTTATTCCCTTTCCAAAAAAAAGTTGATCCAACTTTTATCAAATAACATGACACACAAACAAAATCCTTCTCAAGATTATCCAAAAATGACTGGAACAGTATATTGTCACAGAACTACTAAAAATGCAAGATGGATTTAGAAGAGGTTATGGAACTAGAGACTTTATTGCTAATGTCAGATGGAACTTGCCAAAAAAGCAAAGAGTACCAGAGAAATGTCTGTATGTATTTCATCGACTATACAAAGATATTTGACTGTGTGGATCACAAGAAGTTGTGGCTAACAAATTGTGGCAACTTTGAGAAGAATGAGAACCCTAGAACACTTGATTATGCTAATCTGAAACCTACACTTGGGTTAGGAAGCAGTCATCAGAACAGAGCAAGGAAACACAGCATGATTCAAAATCAGGAAAGGAGTGCATCAGGGATACATATTGTCTTCATACCTTTTCAATCTATATGCAGAACAGATCATTCAGGAAGCTGAGCTTTATGAGGAGGAATGTGACATCAGAATTGGAGGAAGACTCTTATGCAGATGACTCAACCTTGCTTGCCGAAACTGAAGAGGATCTGAAGGATTTGCAGCAGAAGGTAAAAGAATGTAGTCTGCAATATGGATTGAATCTCAACATCAAAAAGACAAAGATTCTCACCACTGGGCCAATTGGCAGCACCATGACAGATGGAGAAGAGATTGAGATTGTTAACAATTACAGCTTGCTTGGCTCCACAATCAACACTCTTGGCATCAGCAGTCAAAAGATGAATTGCATTGGGAAAAAAATCTACTGTCAGGTACCTCTCCAGAGTACTGTCAGTCTAGAAACTATGGAGTGAGTGCCCGATCCAGGCCATAGTCTTTGCATTTATTTGCTATGCATCAGAGAGCTGGACAGTGACTAAGGATGACAGAAGAAGAATTTATGCTTTTGAGTTAAGGTGCTGGAGAAGAGTCTTGAACATACCATGGAGCACTAAGAAAACCAATAGGTCTATCTCAGAGAGAGTGAAACCAAGTTTCTCCTTGGAGGTAGGATTCTGAAGCTCTGTCTCACTTAATTTACACCCATGGACAGGAGGGACTAGTCCTTGGAGAAGAACATCATACTCAGGAGGGTGGAGGGACAGTGCAGGAGAGGAAATCCCTTAATAAGGCGGATTGATACAGTACCTGGGGAAATGGGGATAAGGTGTGTTGGAGTCAGCGAGACTTGCTCAGGACAGAACAGGCTTCAGAGCAGTTGTATATAGGCTTGCTATAAGTCAAAGACAACTTAACAAGAGAGCTATTTTAAGCTCAGTTCTAGATCATAATACTAAAGTTAATGCCTCAGTTAAACAAATCACTTTTTCTGGTTTCTTAATGTACATAAAAGTTTATGATTAACACATTTTTTGAAATTCATGTCCTATCCAGATTGACACAGTCAGATGTAGAACACTTGAGTGACCCATCACAAAATAGGCATTGAGCAGGTCATTAAAGGCTCCCTCACAAAAAAAGTCCTGGATCAGAAAGCTTCACAGCTGAAGTCTATCAAACATTCAGAGAAGATTTAGCACCAATTCAACTTAAGTTATTTAAAAATATAGAAAAAGAAGGAAAAGTCCCAGAGATATTCTACGAAGCAAGTATAACCCTAATACCCAAACCAAGCAATGATATTACAAAAAAGAAAACTATAGATCAATATCTCTCATGAACATCCTTAACAAGACATGAAAATCCTTATTAAAATCCTAGCCAATAGAATTCAAAAGCATGTGCAAAAAAATGCATCATGACCAAGTAAGATTCATAAGAGGTATATATGGATGGTTCAACAAAAGAAAAACAATCCACCACCAGACCAGGAGAGATGCCAGACTGGGAGTGAGCCACCGAGAGTGAACAATTGGAAGGGAGCAGGACAGCTAGAATTTGAGTGAGGTCTCCAAGTGTGCCCACCTGTCGAGAGTCTGCATGCATGCCTGCTCTGCACTTGTGCCCACCCTGTGCTTGTGCCCGCCTTGCACCTGTGACAGCCCTGCACCCTTGTCTGCCCTCTGTGGGTCTCCATGCTGTGCCTTGCATCTCCTCACATCCAGTCAACTAACTGCCTTTAGAGTGGAGCACCTTGGACTGGCATAGCTGCCAAAGTTGTCTGACAGAAGGGGCTGCTTTCACAGGTTCTGAACAGAAGCAAATCTTTCCTTGCGTCAGAAGTTCAGAGAGAAACAAAGGCAGGGAAGCTGCCTCACCCTCTTCTGGAGCAGTGACTTCAAATCAAGAACGTACTATTGCCTCAGCCACGAAAAATTCTACCACAGCAACGTCATGGAAAAGCAAGCTACCTCACACCCTACACAAGCCCAAAGCAAGATGTCACCCACAAAAAGTGACACAGTATCAATGGATTTTCTGAAGCCAGAAAGTCTGAGGAACTTTCTGACATAGAATTTAAAAGAACAATGACTGAATATTTTCAATGAGTGTAAGACAAACTTGAAGAATTATAAGACACTGCAAGCAAAAACCAGGAGAAGCTTTAAAAAAAAATCCAAAACAATGCAGATAAAACAAACAAGGCATTAGAGGTTACGGAAAACCAAGAAATCACAATCCAAAATACGAGGCCCAAGTTTCAGATGCTGTCAAGATGATGGAGGGTCCCATGAAGAGAGTTGAAGAGATGGAACACAGAACCAGTGAAATAGAAGATAGAATTGTCACCACTGATCAGCTAGAACAAAGAGCAGAATGAAAAAGGAAGGAAAAGGAAGAAAACTTAAGAATAATGTGAGACAACCATCAAGAGAAATAACATGCACATCATTGGAATCCCAGAACAGGAAGAAGCACATAAAGGCAAAAAAAGAAAGTTGTGGAAGAATTACTAGAAGAAAATTTCCCAGGCATAATGAAGAATGAGGAAGCATATATTCAAGAAGCTGAGCAAACACCCCAAAAGAAAAACATCAAAGCATACAAAAGTAAAATTTACTAGAACCAAAGATAAGGAGAGAATTCTGAAAGCAGTGAAGGAGAAACAAAGAGTAAACTATAAAGAAAAGCAGATAAGATTAAGCACCAATTTCTCAGCAGAAACAACGCAAGCAAGAAGACAGAGGAATGATATATATCAAACACTCAAAGAACATAACTGTCAACCAAGAATTTTGTACCCAGCAATATTATCCATCACATATGAAGGAGAGATTAAGATATCCTCAGGAAAAAAGAACCTACAGGAGTTTTTAAAAATAAGACAAGCATTGCAAGAAACACTAAGAGACTTCCTTCTTACAGAGATGCCACAGAAAGCAGGATGGACCAAAGTAACTAGCAACAACACCAAAAAGAACTCAACAAAATGATAGCAATAAAATCTTGCCTCTCAATAATCACACTAAAGGTGGATGGTTTAAATTCACCACTGAAGAGAAAAAAGAGTAGTAGACTGGATAAAACCCAAGAGACACACCTAAAAAGTGAAGATAAAGAAAGACGAAAAATAAAAGGGTGGGAAAAAATAAAGCAAGCAAATGACAACCAGAAAAAAGCAGGAGTAGTGATATAATCCTTTGATAAAATAAATTTCAATACAAAAAGCATCACAAAGGAGAAGGAAAGTCACTACATAATACTTAAATGGTCACTAGAACAAGAGGACATAATAATAATGAATATATGCACCAAATTATAGAGCTTCAAAATATATAATATAAACATTAACAAAACTGAAAAAGGAAATGGACACCACCATTATGGTAATTGGACATGTCAATAGACAACTCTCAAGAAAAGATAGAACTAACAGAAAGAAACTCAACAAATATGCTGAAGAATTAAACCAGACAATAAACAAACTTGATATCATAGATATTTATAGAGTAATGCAGCCAAAATAGCACAGTATACCTTCTTCTCCAATGTGCATGGAACATTCTTAAGAATAGATCACATTTTAGGTCACAAAGCAAGCATTGAAGAAATAATACAAAGCCTATTCCCAGACCACAGTGATACAAAATTAGAAATTAATAACAAGAAGAAAAAGGAGACCTCCCACCCCATATATTTGGAAGCTTAATAACACCTTACTTGAATATGTGTGGGTGCTAGAAGAAATTTAAAAAATGATATTTAAAAGTTTCTTGATACAAACGACAATGAAAACAGAACTCAACAAAACCTTTGGGACACAGACAAAGCAATAATCGGAGGTCAATTTATAGCAGTAGGCAAACACATCCAAAAGCAGGAAAAATGACCATTGACTCTCTAACTCAACATCTCCAATAAATTGAAAAAGAACAGCAAGAAAACCCAATACCCTCTAAAAAAACCCTGAAATTATAAAAGTTAGAGAAGAAATAAATGAAATAGAAAACAAGAAAGCAATTGAAACCATCAACAAAACTGGGAGTTGGTTCTTGGAAAAGGTCAAAAAAATCGACAAACCACTAGCAAAACTAACAAATGAAAAGAAGGAAAAGAAATAAACAACCCAAATAAGAGATGAAATGAGCAATGTCACAAGAAACCAACTTAAATAAAAAGGATAACAATGGAATATTATGAAAAACTATAATAAAACAAATATGAAAACCTAGAGGAAATGGACAAATAGAAATTCACAACCTACCTAAATGGAACATCTGAAATTAAACCAAAATTGAATACCTTGAATAGACCACTACAAAAGAAGAAATCGGAAAGGTAATAAAACAACTTCCAGCCACCAAGGGGGAAAAAAAATCCCTGGCCAGATGGTTTTACAAGTAAATTTTATCAAATATGCAGGGAACTGTCACCAATTCTACATAAAGTATTTCAGAAAATAGAAAAAAATGGAATTCTGCCAGACTCATACTATGAAGCAAACATATCCTTGATACCAAAGCCGGTAAAGACACCACCAAAATAGAAAACTATAGGTCAATGTCTCTTATGAACATAGATGCAAAAATCCTGAATAAAATTCTGGCCAATAGAATCCAGTGATATATATAAAAAAAATAATCCACTATGACCAAGTGGGATTCATAACCAGTTTGTAAGGATGGATCAACATAAGAAAAACAATGTAATTCACCACATTGACAAAGCAAAGAACAAGAATCACATGATCCTATCAATTCATGCAGAAAAGACATTTGACAAAAATTCAACACCCTTTCTTGATTAAAACACTCAACAAAATTGGAATAGAAGGGAATTTCCACAATATAGTAAAGAGTGTATATGCAAACCCAAGAGCCAACATTGTTTTCAATGGAGAGCAGTTAAAGGCATTCCACCTGAGAACAGGAACTAGGCAATGATGCCCACTAACGACTCAGCAAGAAAACTACTGGGCATAATTGACCATTTGAGCAAAATCAACATACAAAAATCAATTGGATTTCTCTACAGTGACAAAGAGAATACAGAACTGGAACAAAAAAACAATACTCATCACAAGATTAAATACTAGAGAGTAAATCTAACTAGAAAAACAAAGAATCTATTCAAAGAAAATAACAAAACATTACAACAAGAAAAAAAAAGACCTTGTGAAATGGAAGAAAGAATATACCTTGCTCTTAGATAGGAAAACTCAATATTGTGAAAATGACAATACTACCAAAGGCAATTTACATGTTCAATGCAATCCCAATACAAATACCAATTCCATTCTTCAACAAATGAAAAAGGCAATCAACAATTTCATTTAGAATGGAAAGAGGCCCTGAATAAGCAAAACACTCCTTAAAAGAGAAACAAGGTAGGAGACAACTCACTTCCTGATTTCAAATCCTACTACACTGCTGTGGTAGTCAATACAGCGTGGTACTGGTAAAATGACAGATCAGTGGAACAGACTGAGAACCCCCAAATCAGCACAGCTACCTATGGACAACTGATTTTTGATGAGGACATGAAATCTATTAAATGGGAAATGACAGTATTTCTAACAAATTGTCTTTGCAAAATTGGAAAACTTTCTGCAGAAAACTCAAGCAAGATCCACACCTCATACCATACACAAAAACCAACTCAAAATGGATCAAAGAACTAGATCTAAAACCCAGTACTATAAACTTCATTAGAGAAAAACTTGGAAGAACTCTACAAGCCTTAATAAACAACATGAACAGTCTTCCAAGCATCCTGAAGACCCTACAAACAGGAGAGGATAAAATAGACGAATGGGACCTTCTAAGAATCAGATACCTACGCTGGTTAGGTTGTGGAGAAACTGGAACCCTTATTCACTGTTGGTGGGAGTGTAAAATGATGCAACCACTATGGAAGGCAGTATGGTGCTTTCTCAAAAAGTATGAAATAGAAATATAATTTGACACAACAGTTCTACTATTGGTAATATACCCTAAAGAAACTAGAACTGCTATCCAAGCAGATATATGCACACTCATATTTATTGCTGACTTGTTCACAATAACAAAGAGTTGGAAACAATCCAAGTGCCCATCACAAATGAATGGATAGAGAAACTTTGTTATATTCACACAATGGAATACTAATCTGCACTGAAAAACAAAGAATTTATGAAATATTATACAAAAAGGGCAACCTTGGGGGACGTTATGCTGAGTGAAATATCTCAGTCACAAAAGGACAAATACTGCATAATGCCACTGTTGTAAAATAGGACTGAATCAATCCACCTCATAGAGGGCCTTCCTCTCCTGTGTGGTCCCTCCACCCTCCCAAGCATGATGTCCATCTCCAAGGACCAGTCCCTCTTTTCAATATGTCCAAAGAATGTCAGACGAAACCTCAAAATCCTTGCCTCTAAGGAGCAGGCCAGTTTAACCCTCTCCAGGATGAACCTGTTTGTCTTTTTAGCAGTCCATGGTACATTCAATACTCTTCTCTAGCACCACAGCTCAAAGGCATCAATTCTTCTTCTGTCTTTCCTAATCATTGTCCAAATTTCTGACGCGTAACAAGTGATTGCAAAGACCATGGCCTGTATCAGATGCACCTTAGTCGCCAGAGAGACACCATTGCTCTTCAGCACTTTGGAGAGGTCCCTAACAGCAGACTTTCTCATCAAAATATGTCTTTTAATTTCCTGGCTACTGCTGCCAAGAGCGTTGACTGCGGAGTGAAGCAAACTAAAACTGTGAACAATCTCAGTCTCTTCACCATCCATCCTGATGCTGCCAATTGGTCCAGTGGTGAGAATCTTTGTCTTCTTGACATTGAGCCTCAATCCATATTGAAGGCTGCAGTCCTTGACCCTCTGCAGCAATCACTTCAGGTCCTCCTCAGTTTCAGCAAGCAGGGTTGTATCATCTGCATAATGCAGATTGTTGATAGATCTTCCACCAATCCTGACACCACATTTCTCCTCATAGAGTCCAGCATCCTGGATAATCTGTTCTGCATACAGGTTGAAAAGGTATGAAGACAGGTCACATAGCTGGCATATGCCCTTCCCAATTTTGAACCATCCAGTGTTTCCTTGCTCTGTTCTGATGACTGCCTCTTGGTCCAAGTATAAGTTTTGCATTAGCATGATCAAGTGTTCTGGGATTCCTATTCTTCTCAGAGTCAGCCACAGTTTGTTATGATCCACACAGTCAAATGCCTTTGCATAATCAATGAAACACAGATAGACATTCTTCTGTGATCCATCTAACAGCAGCTACAATATCCTTAGTACCATGACCCCTTCTAAACCCAGCCTGGACTTCTGGCAGTTCTCTGCTGATGTGCTGTTCCAGTCGTTTTTGGATAATCTTCAGTAAAATCTTCTTGCATGTGAAATCGATGATATTGTTCTATAGTTTCCACACTCTGTTGGGTCACCCTTTTTTGGAATGGGAACAAATATAGATTTCTTCCAGTCAGTTGGCCAAGTGGTTGTTCTCCAGATTTCTTGGCACAACTTGGTGAGCACGTCCAGGGCAGTATCTGTTAGCTGAAATATGTCAATTGGTATACCATCTATTCCTGGGGCCTTATTTTTTGCTATTTCCTTCAAAGCAGCTTGAACTTCTTCCTTCATCGCCATAGGTTCTTGTTCATATGTTGTTTCATGAAATTCTTCTGTGTCTGCCAATTCCTTTTGAGACAGTAACTCAGTATATTCTTTCCACCCTTTAATACTTCCTGGATCATTTAATATTCTGCCTAAAGCATCCTTGATTATAGCAACTCGAGGTTTGAACTTGTTCTTCAGTTCCTTGAGCTTACGAAATACTGAGCAAGTTCAGCCCTTTTGATTTTCTGACTCCAACCCGTTGCACATTTCATTGTAATATTTTACTTTGTCATCATTGCTGCCTTTTGAAATCTTCTGTTCAGCTTTTTAGTACCCTGATTTCTTCCTTCTGCTCTGGCTTCTCTGTGCTCCAGTGCAATATTCAGAGTTTCTTCTGACATCCACTTTGGTCTTTTCTTCCTCCTCTGTCTTTGTAATGACCATTTGCACTCTTCCTGGTTGATACCCTTGCTATCCTCCCACAATTCATCTGGTCTTTGCTCATTAGTGTTCAAGGCCTCAAACCTGTTCCTGAGATGGTTTGAAATTCAGGGGGCATAAACTCAAAGTCATATTTTGGTTCCCGTGGATTTGGTTTAATTTTCCTCACCTTCAGCTTGAACTTGCATATGAGTAGTTGTTGATTTGTTCCACAATCAGCTCCTGGCCTAGTTTTCACAGCTGATATTGAGCTTCTCCAGCAGTTCTTTCCGCAGATGTAATTGATCTGATTACTATGCACACCATCAGGTGAGATCAATGTACATAATCTGCCTTTATGTCTTCAAAAATGTATTTGCAATGAATAAGTCATTGATTATGAAAAATTCTATGGTTCTATCTCCAGCTCCATTTCTGTCAATGAGTCCATATTTTCCAACCACTGCATCTTGCTCTCTGTTCCCAACTTTTGCATTCCATTCACTCATTATTATCAATATAGATAAATTTTATTTGAAACAAATTTTCAATTTCCTTCTGGAATAGCACAGGAAGCTTAGAACTATTTTCTACAGGTTTTTTTGTCTTCTTTAATGTGAAGCACCTGTCTTTTTGGTTTAAAAGTCATTCTAAAAAGCCCAAAATCTCAATGGCTTGAAATCAGTGTGTGATGTGGCATACATGTGATTTTAACCTTTAAAGACAAAAAAGTAACCTTTGTTCTCTACTGTCCTAATTTCCTTGGTTGAAAAAGACTAATTGCAAGAAGAAAAGGTATATTGCCTGCAATTATGTGATATGTGTAAGAAAAATCCAGCTGAAGATCTGGAGTATTACTTCTCTTATAAAATAAGACCTAAATTGGGTGTATAAAAGCAATACTGGGAATCAGACCAAAGAAAGAAATCAACCCATATGCCCCTATGTTATATTGTGAAAATAACAATAGCATGAAATAACTTTTCAAAATAATTTACAAATGACCTACACTTATTCTCAGTTAAGGCTTGTTATTGGTCCCTGGTTGAATTTTAGAAAAGATTTAAGCTGGAAATTGTGTATTCAGTGTGCATCAGAAAAATTTTTAAATTAATGATCAGAATAGGATCAGTCTGATGTTAGCTGTAACATCCTATCCTTATTAAAAAAAGAAGGAAGAAGAAATTAATTTAAAAATACCACATTTTTTTATCAACTGGACTAAGTATAACACTGTCTGCTTTCAGCAGAATTGGATAAATATTTTACTTCTATACCATTATAGATTGCTCTGGTGGCTTAGTGATGAGGGATTACCCTGCTAATCCACCAGCTTCTCCATGATAGAAAGATGGGCACTATCCTTCCATGCATTTAACTACCTCTGAAAACCTACTGAAGCATCAGCTAGGAGTCGATTATGACTAAATGGTACATAGTAAAAAGAACAATAACAATCAATGACTTTAAGTATATCTTAGACCTCAGAAGAGAATACTATGGAGATCTTATTTTCTGATACTCTTTGCTTCTTTGGAAGACTGATAGTAGACTTAGCTTGGGGCAGTTAAGGCATAACTGCACAGTAGATAAAACAATAATGAGCTCGCCTTTTTAAAAACTATTAAGTTCATGTGATTTTTAAATTAATACAAAATAATAATGTCTACATTAATTTTAAACATTATAGAAAAGTTATTACACGCTATTGTTATTTTCACAATATAACATAGCAGCATATGGGCTGGTTTCTTTTTTTGGCCTGATTCCCAGTATTGCTTTTATACACCCAATTCAGGTCTTATTTTATAAGAGAGGTAATACTCCAGATCTTCAGCTGGATTTTTCTTACACATATCACATAATTGCAGGCAATATACCTTTTCTTCTTGCAATTAGTCTTTTTCAACCAAAGAAATTAGGACAGACTCAAGAACCAATATATTAATTTAATTCTGAATAGGTTGAGATGTAGTTGGTTCACATACATGGCATGGATGTCCCATAAAGTTGATTATAATTACACTATTTCTAGAAGTTATGTCTTCTTGTGATTCTCTATAAGAATGCAATAAACTCCCGTAAGTTAAATTGCCTGTTTTGAACTTTATCCGAGAAGAAGATGCACAGATGGTATTTCTGAGAGTGGCATCAAAGCATTTAAAATTCTGATTGGCAACATAGCCCATATTTATATGCGCATGAGGAGTCATCATTTGGCTATATTAATGCTGGAAAAATAACACACATTTTGGTCTCTAAAGCAAAGTTTAAAGTTCTCGTGGCAATCCTATCTGTTCAACTTGTTTGCTTGGTATAATAAAATTGTCAATATTATCAGTCAATTTCATTTATTAAAACCCTCTGTATGTTCTGCGTCACATGCTATGGAACCTTAGGAAGACATTCAAGGGCTTTATAGTTGGGTGGAGGAGAAAAAACTCACTCAGGGCTGGAGATGGGCACACCCTCTCCCACCCTTAAGCATCTGTACAATGATACAGGCAGAAACGTAGCCTGATTGGAAGGCAGAAGGTGATGGTTGGAATGAGTGAAGCTGCTTAAATGAAAGGAGTTTACTTTTTTCAATGATTGAGTTAGTATTTGTACAAATTTGTACAAATTCCTTTTATGCTTTTAAAGGAAATAGAAGTGCAATAAACATAAGAAAGAATCTTGATGGTACAGTGGTTAGAATATTCTGCTGCTACCCAAAAAGTTTGCTGTCAGAGACCTCTCTGAAGTACTGAAGTGCAACAAGATCTGTCTGGAGACTAAGGAGTGCCTGATCCAGGCATAGTCTTTTCAATTACTTACTATTTCAATTACTTACTACTTTTACAATTACTTACTATGCATAAGAAAACTGGACAATGACTAGGAAGATAGAAGGAGAATTGATGTCTTTGTCCTTTGGTGCTGGAGAGGAGTACTGCTAGGAAAACAAATAGATTCATCCTAGAGAGGGTGAACCCAGGCTGCTCCTTGGAGGCAAGGATTCTGAGGCTTCGTCTGACATTCTTTGGACTTGTGGTAAGGAGGGACCGGTCCTTGGAGAGGGACACTATGCTTGGGAGGGTGGAAGGACAGCACAAGAGAGGAAGACCCTTGATGAGTTGGATTGATTCAGTGACTGAAGTAATGGGGGTAGGTGTCCCAAGACAATAATTGGCACAGGATAGAGTAGGGTTTAGGGCTGTTGTACATAGGGTAGTTCGAGTAGCAAGTGACTTAACTGTACATAACAAGAACAACAACAACCCCAAAAGTCAGTGATTGAACCCCTAGGCATTCCATGGGAAAAAAGATAAGGCAATTGGCTTTTATTAGATTCATAGCCCCGCAAACCTTACAAGCAGTTCTACTATGAGTCAGAAGCAACTTGATGACAGTGGATTTTCTGTGTTTATACAGTCAAAAGAATTCCTCAGTAAAGTACACAACTAACTGAAGTTTTGCTTCAAATTCACTTGGAAGTACCTTATGTGATAGATCTGGTTTCTGAAAGGTCTCAGCTTTGATAGTCCAATGAATTTCTGCACATGTCTGTTCTACACATGTGAGTCATTATTAGTCAGAATCAACCCAAAAGCACCTAACAATGAAATATATTTTCATAAAAATTTCCAACACATTTTTGGTGTGTTTGGGTTAGTCTAAAGGATTTGAGAAGCGAAAAGTAAACTTGATTGCAATGGAGAGAAGAAATGCCCTGGGCAATAATTCTCAAAGTCTGCTCCTGACCATCAGCCTCAACATAATCTATGAACTTTTTAGGAATGAAATTGATCAAGAGGTTCAATGATAGAATTCTCCTCTTTCACATAGGAGACCTTGTTACACTTTCTGGCTAGGGCACCCTACACATGATCACCATGGTCAGTGAAAGCTTGAGTGTGTTGTTATAATTTCTAAATAGATTTAAGCTGAGCTTCTGGACTAAGATGGACTAGGGATAAATGTCAGGCAATTTCTTCAGAAAATCAGCCAGTGAAACTCTATGAACCCAAACTATCTGATTCATAGATGATACAGGACCATTTCATTCCCTTGTGCATTAGATGACCATTTTTAGGGGTCATTGACTCAATAGCAAAATAGCTAGCAAGAATAACAAATTCAGACATATTGATGCTAGAACTCTGCTTGGGACCTACCATAAATGTCTCCCAAACCTCTATTATTTCTGATGCTTCATCAAGTCTGAGAATCATTGCTCAATGGTTATGAGATGACCTTGAGTCTGTAGTTGGCTACACTGTTTGGAGAAGGAAAGCAAGTGGAGAAGCTGACTGGTGGTACTCATGGGGATATCCTAGTGGACAACACTGTTGGTACGGAGGGTCAGTGAGTGGATACCTCAGGCTCACCAGTGGAGGATCATGCTTCTTGGTCTGAGGACTTTATTTAATTTTATGGTTGGCCAACTGAGTATTTTCTGAATCTACCAGGGACTTCAAGAAGCTGCAATTAGTCCTCTGAAATGTTACATCACAGCCAAGATTATGAACTAATGCCTTCAGAGAATTATAATTTCTGCATTTCCTGACTTTTATGAGTATATTGAGAATTGTAATTCTACAAGGCTTTTAAATGTAATTTTCTTGCTTTTAAAGAGAAGATGAATGGCAAGGAGGAGGTTTATAGGAGATGGAGTGCTGATAGTGAAATGGTAAAATCAAGGAAATCATATTAAAAAAGAATAAAATATCAGCAAAGTCATTTGTTGGATTCATTGCTGTAAAACCTGTACACTTGAACTGAAGCACAATAGGATAAATTAATAATAAAAGCTAACATCACTATAGTTCTTGTTATGTCAGGCATGTTCTAAATAGTTTGTATACTCACTAACTGCTATTTACAGGTAATTAGCCTTTACAACAACTTTTAGAGGTAGGGACAATTATTGCCATGTTATTACTAAGGAAATCACAGCACAGAGAGGTTAAGAAACTTGCCCAAGGCTTGCACACAGCTAGAGCTGGGCAGGAGGCCCAAGCTATCAGGCAGTGGTTTGTGGGCTTGTTTTTTTCAATTTTTATTTTATAATTGTTTGCATATAAAATTCATACACATTAGGTTTCATTCACATACGATGTGTTTTACAGTTTCCTTCATTCACAGTATGTTTCATACAATCATTCTCAAACATTGTGTTTTATAAAATTAATCATCATTGATCTGTGTCCACTATTACTCCATCTTTTAAGGTCCTCATTGGATCTTTCCTACTTCCTTTGCCCCTTTTCTCTCCCCACCAAACTCTGTGTCCCCATGATCTCCTCCCCCGTCCACCTTCAGCCCCCTTCCCAATTTGGACTATCAGGCAATGTTTTAAATCATTATGACATGCTGCTTATAGAGCTGCACTACTTGAGAACAACTATTTCTATTTTGAAAGAATAACTCATTGTTCTAAATTGTTTGGCTCTTGAGGATTAAGCTTCAGGGCCTGATGACTTTCTTATTTAATTTTATGCTTGGTCAGCCAAGTATTTCCTGAGTCTACCCAGTTCTCACAGAAGGTAGCAGAGGCTGGCTTCTGAGTAGGGTAAATCAGTTAAAAAATAAAGGTTAGGCTCAGTGCCCAGAACAAAGCTTGAAAAGATTCTGGAATGCCCTCCTATCAGTCCAGGATGGCTTAGCTTGACCTCAGCAGCTTTTTGAGGTTTGAAAGCCCTAAAAGGCCTGGGTCACCCTTAGAATATGTGGAATATGTGAAGAGAAAATTGAAGAGAACAGAAGGATAGCAAGGGTTTGATGATACCATCTTGTCTCCTAGGGATCATTATCAGGGTGAATAATCATTACCATTTAGGGGTGGAGAGTGTGAATGTTGTGGTCAGTGGAGGACTTTGATTTCAGTCCTGACTCCTTAATTTGTGAGATCTGGAAACATACTGCTGTGCCTCAGGGTTAGTCTGTGGTTTTTGGTTTTTGTGTTTTTTTTAACTTTTATGATGAAGTTAATAGTGTTTTTCTTATTGTTGTTGAGAGGTTTTGTACGTGATGCACTTAAAGTTCTTAAAACAATGCCTGGCACAGAACGTTCATTAACTACATCTTAGTTCTTTGTCTCTTGGTTATTGACTTTCTGTTACATGCCTGGAAGTGCTCTAGAAGCTTTTAAGAACACCGATGATCAGGTTTACCGTCATCTGTCATTTTGTTGTACCTGTGTAGCAAGTGTTGTACTGTCATACTGGTGCCTGTGTGTTACTGTGATGCTGGGAGCTGTATTTTAAATTCTAAGAAAATCACTCATGGCAGACAGCTTTTACTGGAGATTCTAGACTATAAGCCTAGGGAGCTACTTCAGAAAATGTTAAGGCTCATTATAGGATATTATCTGATTTGCTTGCTTTGGACATGTCCTTGTTCAACAGAGGAGGACATGCTTGATCCAGTATCACTTCAGTGAGGGTCAAGAAGGCCTTTGTGAGGTGAAGTGACACAACAGTCTCAATGAGGAGCTTCGACATGTGGGCAATTGTGAGGATAATGTGGCACAGGACAGTAATTTACTCTGTTATACATTAAGTCTCCATGAGTTGGAATGGATTCATTGGCTGATAATAATAACAACAACCAGAACCAATCACTCTGTCACAGTACCACTATGATTTCGGCATCATTATTTGCAGTTGAGAAGTCTTCCTGGGGCTTTCTGGCCAAGATGACACAGCAGGGAGTGATTGAAGTGACCTCTACCGGCAACCCTGTTGTATTGAAATAATTATCTATGAGGTCCTGGGCAAAAGAATATGGAGTTACTCTTTTAACGTTTAAAACTTTAAAGGAACTTTTAACTGCTTTGCTTATAAACTTTGTCTATCACATGGGAGTCCTGCCCATAGGTTGTTTGATGGATCAAGAAACACTTGATGGTTACTGTGATCTGCCCGTGATTTCTTGCCCATGTAAGACCTAGTTTGAGTCTCAAACTAGCCTTGTTAGCTGCTCTTTTGGGAGACTGCAGACTCTGGGGATGCTCTTCGCGTCTTTAGTACTTAGTCACTGACCTGCTGAGGTTGGGATCAGAAACATGGGGCTTCTGCTCCTCATTTACATGTATAAGGACTACTGGTCCAGATCAGAAAGAGGGAACATATGTCAAGATGGGCTAGGACCTCCACGCTCTCCCAGGGAACTTCTGTCCACACCCTATGTTGTCCTTCGGAGTACACCACTCAACAGCATGTTGCTGCAAATGCAATTTGCAAATTTAATTAAATTTGTTGGCCTAGTTAGGTAGCAAATTCAAACTTCCTTAGTAAATCAACTCTATTCCCCAGCCTATAAGCCAATGCCTGAAAGTTATTTGTCAAATAAGTCACTGTCAGAACTGGGGACCCCAGAATATAGATCTTCTGAGAGACTAATCCAAGAGGTATATTAATGAATATTAGCTCATATCTCTGCATGTGTTAGTGCTACTTATACAGCATTATTTTGAAATGACAATATTTATAGTGTACTCTGTGTGCCATGGAAGTTAAAAAATATTAACAGCACACCTAACTATAGAAACCTTGAAATATGGCTGTATTTGACTTTTAGTTATCAGGTTGAAAATATAAAACTACCAATATTTAATATTTTAACTGATAAAAGCAGAATGTTTCTAAAAACAAATGGACTAAGATTTGATGAGATAACATAAATAGAAAAGATTTAAAATATTAACATGGAAAACTTTTCCCACCTCCTTTGCTAGCAACATTAGTGATAAACTACTTAAGGAATTTTAGCTATAAACTTTATGACTGAGAGGTAAGGAATCTATTATTCAAGAAATAGAAATTTATGAAGACAAAATATCAAAGGAAACAATTACTTGCTTTGCATTAGAGAGCTGGACAGTAACTAAAGATGACTAAAGAAGAATCAATGCCTTCAATTTGTGGTGCTGGTAAGGAGTCTTGAACATACCACGGACTGTCAAGAAAACAAATAGTCTGTTTTGGAGAGGGTGAAACCAAGCTTTTCCTTGTAGGCTAGGATTTTGAAGCTCCATCTCACATACTTGGGGCACGTGGCCAGGAGAGACCAGTCCTTGAAGAAGGACATCAAGCTTAGAAGGGTGGAGGGACAGTGCAGGAGAGGAAGACCTCAGATGAGGTGGATTGATACAATTGGGAGTTTGTATGTTGGAATTAGTGAGACTGGCTCTGGACAGGGCAGGGTCCTGTCCACCCCCATAGGGTTTCAATGGGTTGCAGGCAGCTCAAAGGCACATAACAATAACAACGATGACGACAACAACAACAACAACAACAACAACGTATTGATTTAACCTCAGTATCCTTGTCTGTATAATAGGCATTGAGCTGGATAATTTCTTAAACTATTTTCGGTGTGCATGCTCAGTGTGAGTTAATGGACAATTTGACTCTTCATGAAGAAAGAAAGATGTTCCAGATTATATAGAAAGATCATTGTGAGAATGTACAGAAAAGGCAGGTCTGTTTGGGATTGATGTCTTCATGTTTGTTTTTATAGCCTGTTTCAGTTTACCAGTAAATAGGAACATTTCTGAGTTTAATACTGCAGCCCATGGGATTCTGATGGATGTTGTGGATAGAATTGTTGTGACATAGTTTCTGATGTTCTAGTGAGTTTTCAGAGGTAGTAAATTGCACAGGAGGAGATGGCCCATCTTTCTCTCTCAGAACAGCTAGTGGATTTGAATAACATACCTTTGAATTGGCAACTTGGAGGAAAGGATTTTGAAGCTCCATCTCATATACTTTGGACATGGAGTCAAAAAGGAGCAGTCCTTGAGCACCACAACAAGATAAAGGTAAATAATCCAATAGAAAAATGGGCACAGGATATGAACAGGCACTTCACCGAAGATGACATTCAGATGGCTAACAAACACATGAAGAAATGCTCAAAATCCCTAGCCCTAAGAGAGATGCAAATTAAAACAACTATGAGATATCATTTCACCCCAGTCAAAATAGCAAAATTTAACAGAACAGCAAGCAACAAATGCTGGCGAGGTTGTGGAGAAACTGGAACCCTGATTCACTGTTGGTGGGAGTGTAAAATGGTGCAACCCCTGTGGAAAGCAGTATGGCGCTTTCTCAAAAAGTTGCAAATAGAGATACCATTTGACCCAGCAATTCCACTACTGGGAATATACCCTGAAGAGACCATAGCTGACATCCAAGCAAATATATGCACACCCATGTTCATTGCAGCTTTGTTCACAATAGCAAGGAGTTGGAAACAACCTAAGTGCCCATCAACAAACGAATGGCTAGAGAAGCTGTGGTATATTCGCACAATGGAATACTATGCTGCATTAAAAAACAAGGAACTCATGCAATATTATTCAAAATGGTTGACTCTGGAGAACATTATGCTGAGTGAAATATCCCAGTCACAAAAGGGCAAATATTACATGATGCCACTGTTGTAGAATGGGACTGTCCTTGGGGTTAGGGAGACACTGAGTAAGATGTGTTCAATAATGTATACTGCACTGAAGCAGAGGAGGGAGAGAACCGTCTAAAAGAGAGATGTAACTGGGTATTTCTGTCATCACAGGAGACTAGAGCGAGGGCTGCATGGTGGAGGGGACCTGGGGGAGGGTTTGTAAAACAATGAAAGAATCTTTTCTTTTACTTTTCCATAATTTTTGGACTCATGTACTTATAACTTGTTAGTCAAATTTGTGTCTTCTAGGTTGCAACACCCCCATGATACATCTTGAAGGATATGTACATGTACAGCCAAGCACAATCAATAAGAGTGCATCTAAATTCCAAAATCAATCTCCATAATAGTCTATGTGTTTCCTACTGCCAAAGGGGCCCTTTAGAGTAGTGAGAGAAGATCTTCACCCTGAAACCCACAGAGTCCCTTTTCAGCAGGAAGTAGCTAAGAGAATACGCCGTCCCCTTTTCCTTATGACTCAGGGTGAAGTCTCTCTCAGGGAGGAGTGATAGGGAATGGCAAAGGATACACTGACAAAGAAGATTAATCAGAACTGGCTTTGACAAGCACTGTGGCATTTGGACAAGAACAAACTGGGAGGAGGGTAGAGAGAATAGTGCAACAATGAATGAGTGGAAGCCCAAAATCTCTGTAAATGTTTATGAAAATTAATAAAATATAATTATAGAAAAAAAAATAAAGGTGTTAAAAGGTGCTGAAAAAAAAACAAAACAAAAAGGAGCAGTCCTGGGAGACAAACATCATACTTGAAAAAGTGGAGGGACCATGCAAAAGAGGAAGAAGCAGGATGAGATGGATTGACTCAATAACTGAGATAATGGGGGTAGGCGTGTCAGAGATAGTAAGACTGGCTCAGGATAGGACAGAGTTTGACAGACAACTCAATGGCACATAATAAGAAGCTACCAGAGCTCCCTGTGGATAGAAGGTTGTTGCTGTTGTTGTGTGCTATTGAGTTGGAACCCAGCCATAGCTGAGCCTTCAGGGGGTTTTAAGAGGTAGTTAATAGCACTAGAGAAGACTGTATATTCTTCTCCTGTGGAGCAGTTGGAAAATTTCAAATACATGCTTTTAGTATTGCAGCACAGCTGCTTAGAACAGTGTTCCTTCAAATTATGTGCTATAAATTCTAACCTCTATTCCTGGGGTTATAATCCCACTTGAGAATGAGTTTTCTGTTGTGTTAATGAAGCAGGATTAGCAGAGTTTGTTGTGAGTCAACCTTTCACAAAAGACAAAAGGAGCAACCAGAGTTGGAACATAAGAAGTGCCTAAGAGCAGAGGCTCAGACTAAGGTGCATCTGATTCAGGCCAAGGTCTATCCGAGTTATCTTTGGAGGTAAGGATGATGAGGCTTTGGCTCATATACTTTGGGCAAATTGCTGGGAGGAGGGCTGTTCCTTGGAAAGGGACATGATGCTTGGAAGTATGGAGGGTTGGTGAAGGAGAAGACGACCTTCAACAAGGTGTTATTGACACAGTGACTGCCACAGTGGGCTCTAGTGTTTCAGGAAGTGTAAAGATGGCATAGAATAGGACAAGGTTCAGATCCATTGTTCATAGAGTCATTATGAGCCATACTGAATTTGACGACACCTAACAACAACAGCAGCAACAAAGAGCAGAAGGTCAGAAAAGAGGTAGCCTTCTCCTAAGCTGGTTCCCTGAATGTCAGCCTTATTGAAGATCACTCAAAAACAGTTAAAATAGTATGTTGACAAGGAACTACCAGACATTCAAGCTGGTTTTAGAAGAGGCGATGGCACCAGGGATATCATTGTTGATGTCAGATGGATCCTGTTTGAAAGCAAAAAATACCAGAAGAATGTCTATTTGTGGGTTTGTTTTTTTTTACTATGCAGAGACATTTGACTGTTTTTATCATAACGAATTATGGTTAACATTGAGAAGAATGGGAATCTTTGTGCTAATACAAAATCTAGACCATGAAGATATTGTCCCAATGGAGCAAGGGAACACTGTATGGTTTAAAATCAGGAAAGGTGTGTCTTGGGTTTGTTTATATCCGTTCTCCATAGCTATTCAATCTGTATGCTGAATAAATAATTCGTGAAGCTGGACTCTATGAAGAAGAACATAGCAACAGGATTAGAGGAATACTCATAAACAACCTGCGTTATGGAGATGACATAAATGTACTTGCTGAAAGTGATTTCTGCAGGAGATCAAGCACCATAGCCTTCAGTAGAGATTATATCTCAACGTCATGAAAACAAAGGTCCTCAATGATTTCATCTTCATTAGGTCAACAAGAAACACCCTTGATATTAGCAGTCAAGAAGTCAGAAGACATATGGAATTGGGCAAGTCTGCTAGTAGGGACCTCTCCAAAATGCTGAGGACCAATGATTCCAGTTGAAGACTAAGGCATACTTGATTTAGTCCATGATCTTCTCATTCACTTGCTACACATCAGTGAGCTGCACAATGAATAATGATGACAGAACATAAATTGATGCCTTTGGATTGTTGTGTTGGAGAAGAGTACTGAATATCTCATGGACTGCCGAAAAAACAAATAGATATATTTGAGAATATTTAGCCAAAGTACATCGTCTTTCATATTTTGAATATGAAGTTAGGCAAGGCGATTGCTTGGGAATAATATCGTACTTGGAAAGATGGAGCATCAACAAGGGAGAGGAAGATCCTCAATAGATGATAGACATGGTGACTTCAGCAATGGACTTGAGAGTGTCAGAGATGATGACCATGGCACAGGATTGGGCAGTGTTCAGGTTGGCTGTTCATAGGGTCACCATGAGTCATACTTGACTTTACCTCTTGTTGTTACAACAATAACAAGCTATGAGAAAATAAATTTCTGTCTGTTAAAACCTTCCACTTGTGGTATGCCTTTTATAGTAGCACTGTTGTTGTTGTGTTGTTATGTGCCGTTGAGTCGTTTGCGACTCATAGCGACCCTATTCACAACAGCCCTAAACCCTGCTCTATCCTGTGCCAACCGCACCGCCTCTGACACACCCATCCCGATTACCCCAGTCACCGAATCAATCCATCTCACAGAGGGTCTTCCCCTCCTGCATTGTCCCTCAACCCTCCCAACCATGATGTCCCTCTCCAAGGACCCGTCCCTCCTGGCAACATGTCCAAAGTATGTCAGACGAAGCCCCAGAATCCTTGCCTCCAAGGAGTAGCTGGGTTTTACCCTCTCCAAGATGAATCTGTTTGTTTTCCTGTGTGTGTGTAAAATCCGTGTGTCACTTGTACCACAATCAGTTGGAGATTCTTGATATCATCTGCCTTGAGAACATCTTTCTCATCATAGTGTAGGGAAAGGCATAGTGCACATCCTTGGGGGATGTCAGGGACAGGGAGGGAGTCTTTTCCTGTCAGTTAATAAGCAAATCAGGTAAGAACATTTAGAGTGCTCTAAAAGCGAAGCCATGCCCTCTTGGCAATAGTTCAATAATGTTCACTGCTCTTTGGAGCAAATCCATCAACAAGAACTAAGGCAAATTCTTCTAATGGTAATATATATATATATCACATAATATATCTTCTCATAACCTCTGAGGCTCAACAGATTAGAAAACTCAGGAACAACTAAGATGCAAAATTTTATGGTTCACATAGAATTAGATTAGGAAATCCTGAGTAGCAGGAAAAGTATTCTTTTAGTTGAGAATAGTGAGAAGAAAAAGAGTTTTTATTTGAGTAATTTAATAGAATAATAATAATTCAAGTAAATATATGTATACATATAAGCTTATTGTTAGCTATCCTATCTGTTGTCTTCATAAATTCTAATATAATAAGCTTTTCCAAGAATGGTTGGAAGTTGGTAACTGAACCAGTTGGGTTGCACCTAATATTGCATCATTATAAAAAACAGGATTTGAAGTCATACCAGCTTGGGTTAAAATACTAACTTCTACTCATCAACTGTGTGACTAGAGTAAATATATTGATGGACCCTATATATAAACTAGGTTTTGACAGTGTATCATAGAGCTACTGGGCGACTTACAGGAGATCATGCGCATACAAAGTTTGCGCAGTATCTAGCACGCAGTAAGCACTTAAAGCACAGCGAAGTCTATTTCTAGAGTCACTAACCCAACAAGGAAACTTCCTTCCATAATAGTCCCCTTGCCAGGCAGTGTGTGATTCTATATAATATTACTCCCTTACCCCTACCCCTGGCACTACTGTGGATCCAACAAATGAGAATATATTCCAAGTTATGTTGTATAATGCTGTTGTGTTGACTATGACTCAATAACTTGTTCACTGTTTAGTCATTTTAATAAGGCAATCAGACAAGAGCTAGACTAACTAGGAGGGTGAAATGATAAAGGTAGTGCTACCGAGCTCAGAGTTTTTGTAGGGCCATTCTTCCCATAAAATAACTCTGCTAGGCTAGCTTGGATGTCTTCTTTCAGTGCTGCCCACCAGACATGCTCAGATGTGTGGATGAGCAAGGAAGACATGTTGGCTTGAGGAACAGGGAGTTGTGAAGACTTCTGGTGTGTTGATTTGACTTAGCCCCATGTGGGAGCTAGGGCTGAGTGAGAAGACACAACAGATCTGAACTGGAGGGTGAAGTGTGGGCTCCTGCAGTTGCAGCTAATGTCCACTTGAGCCTAGCTACGGATGGCTGGGGATGAGTTGATCAAAACTCAAACAGATGAAGAGAAGATGATTTGTGCTGGGAGTTAGGGTAGATTGCTGCAACTTGATGGCTTGATCTGGAATGGACTTTGTTTATGGATGCATATACCCAAAGTTTCCAAATTAAACAAGGATCCTTCAGCAAAAGGCACATGCTTGATCTCTCATAATCCTGGTTTTATAGTTACGGGCAAGTCAGCAATTAATTATCTAAAAGGGAGATATTACGGAATGAGGCATAAAGTAGCTGGCTTACAAGCTTTCATGAAAGAATTTGTTGTTTGGGAAGAAAGGGGTGATTATAAGAGGGAAACTCACTCAATATAAATGAATGAAATATAATATAAATGAGAGACTGTGAAACATAATCTACAGGCAAGAAACACATTGTATATGAATGATAAAAATAGTAATAAAAAAGGTAAAAAAGGAAGCCTCTGCTAGGCTTCTTTCAGCTCCATTTGCTTTTCTTCTTCTTTGAATGAAGCCAGAGCTCTGTATATTTTCATGCCTAGTGTTCTCATATGTTGATATTTTTTTCACCTACTAAAAAGTAGTGAGTTTAAGTAAAGTTCAATTAAAATGAGAAAGAAATATTTTCTTTCTTACTGTGCCATTAAAAACTCTTTCCCCTCCCCTGAAGTCACTTGGCACTCACCCAAAGGAAATATTTTTTCTCTTTTTGCCCCCTAGTGCTTAAAGGTAGAGGAAACAGATCTGCTTAGTCTGTCTCGACAGGATCCTTCCATGGGGAGAGGGGCAGAAGTTTCAAAGGCCTGGAAAACAGAGTGAGAAATGAAAGAAAGTAATTGAAGGGAAAAAAGGATGGGGAATGAAAGTTAAAAGTGGGAAAGGAAAAAAAAATCAGAGGGTAAATCTAGAAAAGATAGGTTTTGGAAGATGATATTAATCTTATGTATCAGTTCATCTGGGTTAGGGAAGCCACTGTTTGCTCAATCATGAGTCTAGAGGTTGTTGTTAAGAATAAATCCATTGGCATCCGGTCAGTCTCACTCAGAGCAACCCCATAGGATAGAGGATAACTAACCTGTAGGGTTTGTTGTTGTTGCTGTTAGTTGAGCTGAGTATGCCTAATAGAGGCCTTATGAACATCAGATCTGAACACTGTTCTATTCGGTGCCATCATCACAATCTCTGCCACACTTGAGCTCATTGCTACAGTCATGTCAATCCATCTCATTGTGGATCTTCCTCTCATTTGTTGACCCTCCAACATTCCAAGCATGCTTTCCATTATGTGAGACAAAGTTTTGACATTCTTTCCACCAAAGAGCTTTCTGGCTGGACCTTTCCAATCATATCTATTTATTCTTTTGGCAATCCATGGGATAATCAGTACTCTTCTCCAGAATCAAACTCAAAGGCATGAATTCTTCTGTAATGCATATTCATTGTCCAGCTCTCTGATACATAGCAGATGAATGTTAAGTCCACGACCTTAAGCAGGAGCAGCTTAGTCTTCAAAATGACATCATTGCTCTTCAGTATTTTGGAGAGGTCTCTAACAGTGGATTTACCCAAAGCAATGCATCTCCTGATTTCATGACTGCTGGTACCAAGATTGCTGATTGTTTATGCAAGGAAGATGAAATCACTGACAGCTTAAATCCTTTCTCCATCTATCAGGATGTTGACTATTGGTCCTATGGTGAGGATCTTTGTTTCCATGATATTGAGATGTAATACATACCCAAGGCTGTAGTTTTAAATCTATTTGCAGCAAGCATTTCAGATCCTCCTCCCTTTCAGCAAGCAAGGTTATGACGTCTGTATAATCAAGGTTGTTGATAAGTCTTCCTCCAATCCTGATACCACATTCCTCTTTATAGACTCCAGCTCCATGGATCATTTACTCAGCATACAGATTGAATAGGTATAGAGAAAGGATACATCCCTGATATATACCCTTCCTGATTTTAAACCATACAGTGTTCCTTTGCTTTGTTGGGACAATAGCTTCTTGGTCTAGGTATAGATTTGTTAAGAAGAAAATTAAGTGTTCTGGGATTCACATTCTTCTCAATGTAAAGTTAATTTGTTTATGTAAATATGTAAACTCAATGTAAACTTAATTCTTAATTTGCTATAATCCACACAATCAAATACCTTTACTTAGTCGATAAAACACAAGTAGGGTTTATAAGACTTTAAATCTTTATGGAAGTTGTCACATTTGTCTTCCATGGAGCAGGCTGAGGGTTCTGAACTCCTAACATTTTGTTGAGCAGCCAAGAATTTAACCACTGTGCTTCCAGGGCGCCTTTTTATGCATGTTATAAAATAATTTGACCTTTTGTTACTGTTGTTGTTATGTGTCGTAGAGATGCCTGCGACTCATCTTGACTCGACACAATAGCTCTGAATCCTGCCCTATTCTGAGCCAGTCTCACCGACTCCAACACACCTAATTCCAGTGCCCCAGTCACCATGTCAGTCCATTTCATCCGGGGTCTTCCTCTCCTGTGCTGTCTCCACATCCATCCAAGCATGTTGTCCTTCTCCAAGGACTGGTCTCTCTTGGCCACCTGCCCAAAGTATGTGAGACGAAGCTTCAGAATCCTTTCCTTTAATGAGAAACTTGGTTTCACTCTCTCAAAGACAGACTTATTTGTTTTCCTGGTGCTCAACAGTATGTTCAGTACTCTTCTCCACCACCACAAACCAAAGGCAAAATTTTTTCATCTGTCATCCTGTCAAGCTCTCTGATGCAAAGCAAGTAACTGTGAAGACCATGACCTAGATCATGCACATCTTAGTCTCTAGACTGACATCATTGTTCTTTAACACTTTGGAGAAGTCTTCCCCAATGCAATAATCCTCCTACTGTAACTAGGTCTGAAGAGCAAAAAAACCCCCTACGCTTCTTGAAAGAGCAACCTACCTCCAGCTTATTGGTAGACATTTTACCAGAATCCATGCTCCTCTCCTTTACTGCCCTAATCCTTAAGACATATGATTTAGAGACACAATATTTCCAGAATTTTCAGACTGTCATCTGATTAGAGCTTTTGGATTTTTCAGTTTCTCACAATCACATGACCTATTTACACAATCTCTCGCTTGTTCCTGCTCTTGCGCTCTCACTGGTTCTGCTTCTCAAGAGAACCTTGAATAAAACACCTAGGTTTCTGCATCAAAGAAATGTAAAGTCACTGTTGGTGCCTTCAAAATTTCTTCCAGAGGAGAATCCAACACTCCCTGTTTATTTTGTTTGATTTCAACCTTAATGGTAACAGCAATACGTTTTCATTATCAGATTATACATCACTATTACCGGCCACAAGGGCACAAATATAGACTCCTTATTATGAGGTATGTGGTTTTTAAGGATTAATATTTTAAAACACCATGAGCTTGGCATAATGATAATATTTTATCCTAAATATAATCCTATTTTAATGATGAAAAAACTGAGTTTTAGATGATGAAGCCTCAATTCAACTCCAAGAATCAGACACCAGAGTTTGTACTCCCTAAATGTGATAATGGTTACTCATGGAGGACAGTGTTTGGTGGAGCTCCCTGATTAAAATAAACGTGGAAACAGATGTGGCATACACTTTATGAGTTGTCTATGACTCAATGGCACTTAACAACAACAACAGCAGCAACAACATCATATATTAAGCGTACTTCAAGTTTAGGGACATCTTTTTTTTTATGTTCTTTGTATTATGCATTCTTCTCCTTTCTCCATCATCTCTTTTTCTTCTGCTGTCTCCTTTTCACAGAGAACCTGTAATACAGTGTGATTCTGGTTTATAAGCAGTGTATAATGCAGTTCTATCTTCAGTCATAGAGCTAATGCATTCCAACTAGTCATCTATCCAATCACTAATCCAGTGAAATTGTTATCAGTCACTATAGAAAAAAAATAAAGGGAACTGCTCCATCTAGAGTTTCATTTTGCAAGTAAGTTATTTATTTTAATTTAGCTCCTTTCTCCATTTATAGAGAAGCTTTTGCCTTTTCTAAACATTAGACTTCCTGGTTAAGGCAAAAATAAGGCCATCTATGGTGGTGTGCTTAGAAAGGGACTTCCTGCCGATTTTTAGAGGGCAACAGATTCCTTTAATCTTCCATTCTAAACAAATTTATCTCTAATCCGTTTAATCTTTGTTCCTAGGAAAATGCTCTCCCCTTCTTCTCATGCTCTAAACATTCTTTCTCCATGTTTGATCCATTTAGCATCTTCTATTTCTGCATACTCAACATAAAAAATAATATTGCAGTCAAAAGTGAGGTAAGAATGGGCTGCTTCTTTCCATAGTGTTTGCTTTAATCAGCCCATTCTTACATTCATGTACAAAATATTCATTATGAGAAATGGCGCAGGCAGCTGAAATGCAGATGAGATTTTTCTGATCTTCATCTATTGAGATAATTAACACACAAGGTAAAGTACATCCTTTTTGTACTTTTTGTACTTTTGAAGTTCAGTTCTAAATAGGGTAAAACTCAGACCCTTAAAAGCAGTAGATTCCAAAAATTTTTAATGTGAATGAATAAAAGACTTTCAGAGCAAATTGACTTCATTTGGAATATATGATTACATATCTCTCCAGGTTGGAGGTATATTACCTTTGCTAACTATGTGATTTTGAGTGATCTCTTTGTGGCTAATAGAGTAATTAATCTCTATTATAGCCTCATCGATGAAGTGGTTGTAATAAAGTAAGTACATCACGGTATTATCATGGAGAATAAATTAGTGGATCTAGTTGTCTGTCTGTCTCTCTGTATATCTACTGATCTATGTAATCTTACGATAGTTCTCAGCACATTGGAAATTTAGCTATACTACCTATTATACTTCAATGCTACGATGAAATGTCCGAGGAGCTAGAGTCAGAAAATCAAAAGGGCCAAACTTGCTCAGCATTTCTTAAGCTCAAGGAACTGAAGAACAGATTCAAACCTAGAGTTGCTGTAATCAAGGATGCTCTGGGCAGAATATTAAATGATCCAGGAAGTATTAAAAGAGGATGGAAGGAATATACAGAGTCATTATATAGAAAGGAATTGGCAGATACAGAGGAATTTAAAGAAATAACATATGAGCAAGAGCCTATGGTGATGAAGGAAGAAGTTCAAGCTCCTTTGAAGGAAATAGCAAAAAATAAGGCCCCAGGAATAGATGGTATACCAATTGAAGTATTTCAGATAACAGATGTTGCCCTGGATGTGCTCACCAAGTTGTGCCAAGAAATCTGGAGAACAACCACTTGGCCAACTGACTGGAAGAGATCTATATTTGTTCCCATTCCAAAGAAAGGTGACCCAACTGAGTGTGGAAACTACAGAACAGTGTCATTGATTTCACATGCAAGCAAGATTCTCCTGAAGATCATCCAAAAACAATTAGAAGAGCACATCAACAGAGAAGTGCCGGAAGTCCAGGCTGGGTTTAGAAGGGGTCGTGGTACTAGGGATATTGTTGCTGATGTTAGATGGATCTTGGCTGAAAGCAGAGAATACCAGAAGAATGTCTATCTGTGTTTCATTGATTATGCAAAGGCATTTGACTGTGTGGATCATAACAAACTGTGGCTGACTCTGAGAAGAATGGGAATCCCAGAACATTTAATTGTGCTAATGCGAAACCTGTACTTGGATCAAGAGGCAGTAGTCAGAACAGAGCAGGGCAACACTGCATGGTTCAAAATTGGGAAGGGTGTACGCCAGGGATGCATCCTGTCTCCATACCTTTTCAACATGTATGCAGAGCAGATTATCCGAGAAGCTGGCCTCTATGAGGAGAATTGTGGCATCAGGATTGGTGGAAGATCTATTAACAATCTGCGTTATGCAGATGACACAACCTTGCTTGCTGAAACTGAGGAGGACCTCATGCACTTGCTGCGAAGGGTCAAGGACTGCAGCATTCACTATGGACTAAGGCTCAATGTCAAGAAGATAAAGATTCTCGCCACTGGACCAATTAGCAGCGTCAGGATGGATGACGAAGAGATTGAGAGTGTTCACAGCTTCAGTTTGCTTGGCTCCACAGTCAACACTCTTGGTACCAGCAGTCAGGAAATCAAAAAGCGTATCGCGATGGGAAAGTCTGCCGTTAGGGACCTCTCAAACTCACTCAGGAGCAACAGTGTCTCTATAGAGACTAAGGTGCGCCTGATACAGGTCATGGTATTTGCAATCGCTTGTTATGCATCAGAGAGTTGGACAATGACTAGGGAGGACAGAAGGAGAGTGGATGCTTTTGAGCTGTGGTGCTGGAGAAGGGTACTGAATGTACCCTGGACTGCCAGGAAAACAAACAGATCCATCTTGGAGAGGATTAAACCAAGCTGCTCCTTGGAGGCAAGGATTCTGGGGCTTCGTCTGACATACTTTGGACATGTTGCCAGGAGGGACGGGTCCTTGGAGAGGGACATCATGCTTGGGAGGGTGGAGGGACAGCGCAGGAGGGGAAGACCCTCTATGAGATGGATTGATTCAGTGACTGGGGTAATCGGGATGGGTGTGTCAGAGGCGGTGCGGTTGGCACAGGATAGAGCAGGGTTTAGGGCTGTTGTGCATAGGGTCGCTATGAGTCGGAAACGACTCGACGGCACATAACAACAACACAACAACCTATTATAATTTTTCTCAGAAACTGAGTCTCCTCTTATTTTATTTTTAGTAGTGTCAGTTTGCTGCTTACTCATTCATGAGTCTTCCCTCCCTGAAGTCCTTTTGCACATATTTATTGAGTACCAAATATTTCACTAAGCTCTGGGACACAGTGAAAAGCCACAGTTGATACAGTACTTTCCTTCGTGGAGCCTATAGTTTGGTGTGTGAGACCAGACAGACATAGAAAAAAAAAATGACACAAGATCTTCTAAATGTCCTTTGGAATAATTTATGAAATGTGGTTTGTGGTGCCAAGGGAATTTAAAATATGAGGATTTCAAATAGCAAAGGAGGGAAGAGACTTCTTCAAGTATCTTACTAGAAATGATGTAGGTTAAGAGGTAAAGGGTGAGTAGGACATAACTTGGTGAAGTAGGGAGAAACAGTATTCCAGATAGGAAAGTGTGAGTTATGAGATAAGAGAATTAAGAAGGGAAGTACATAGCACATCAGAAACAGAGATAGACAAGAGGCAGATCTCTTTGGATTGAGTCAAGCTGTCAAGACTAATGAAATGGAGAACCACAGATGAGTTTTAAGTTGTGCAGTTCTGTTGGGTACTGGGATTTTAGTAGTGTTATTTGGATTTCAACAAAATAACTGTGGCTTTAATGTAACAGTAGTTTAGAGGAAGCAAAACAGGACATAGTTTATTGGATTGTGGTGATTTGCATGTTGCTATAAAGAAATGCCATTTAGTTGTGGTGCTGGTGAAGAGTCTTAAATATAACATGGACTGTCTTGGAGAGGGTGAAACCAAGTTTTTCCTTGAAGGGTAGGATTTTGAAGCTCCATTTCACATACTCTGGGGACATGACCCAGACGGACCAGTCCTTAGAGAAGGACATCAGGCTTTGAAGAATGGAGGGACAGCACAGGAGAGGGAGACCCCAAATGAGATGGTTTGATACAATGATTGGGGAAATGAAGGTAGATGTATCAGAGTCAGTGAGACTGGTTCAGGACAAGGCAAGCTTCGGAGCTGCTGTGCATAGTGTCACTATGAGTTGCAGGTGACTCAGGGGCACAGAACAACAACAACAGCAACAACAACATGATGCTGAAAGTTATGCTACCAACATTTTACAGATCAGCAGAGTTGTCCGTGCTAAACAGTTTTCAGTGGAGTTTATAAACTAAGATAGACTAAGAAGAAAGGCCTGACATTCTGTTTTAAAAAACTTGGCTAGGAAAAACTCTGAGCGTCACAACTGCCTTATATAGTACTGAAAAATAGACTCCTTAAATTGGAAGACATTCAGAACACATAGTTGCTGTAAAAATATGATCAAACAAATCAAATAATAAGAAGTGCTGCAGGACAAGACAGAGGTCTGTTGCATATGAGATGACCAGATATGAGAGCTGACTTGCTGGCAACTAACAACAACAATAAAAGGATGCTGAGAAACCAATTCAAAGGTTGTTGCTGCAATCTAGGGGAGGGATGATGATATTACAGGGCACATTTGTGGTGACCAAAAATGATTGACATGGATGGGTGTGAATATTTTTCAAATGAAATTCAGTACATTTCAAGATGGATTGGGTTGGGGATGAGGCAGAGAAATCTTGGCACAAGGGATGAACTGATTTATTTTAATGAGATTGAACATTTTTCCTTGTTTCCCCCCGCCACCAAAGAAGCAGAGGTCATATGCGCTTTTATACAGAGTTGATGTGTTCAATAGACATGAAAATCTTCAGAAATAGTTCTTAGGAGGACTGATTAGCTAAAATAATAAATATAAAAGGGTAAGTTGACCTCTAACCTTCCAATAGTTTTCATCTGCTCTCTAATTTGAGCAAATCACACTCCTTGTCACCTCCCTTTGATGGCCAGTTCTATTTCTAGATTTTCACATGGACCAAAATCTGCAGCTATGAAAACACCTGCTCCCACCTAGAACTGTTAATACTTCTGGGAATTGTGACAGTGTCAATCACTCACTGGTCCTAGTGTGATCCTGTTATTTTGGGAGGTAGCAAAGAATATGATATTATAAAATCCCCAAATTGCAGTTCTTTAGGCATGAAAGTGTGAATGATAAAATGCTCACTATGCCTAAGGACTAGGGAGTAGACAGATGCTAGATACAACCCAAACTCTGTAGATTTGTCAGCAAAATGAATCTAATCTTAGAGAAACACACCAGTACCAGTGCTGACCTTCAATTACCTTCAGTCAACAGTTGTGGCCAGTAGCTTTCAATACGGATTACATCTCAACATCAAGAAAACAAAGATCCTCTCCACTAGGCCAATAGACAGCATTATTACAGATAAAGAAAAGATTGAGGTTGTTAACAATTTCCTCTTACTTGGATCTACAACCAATAGTCTTAGCACCAACAGTCTGGAAATCAAATGACCAGTCACACTGGGAAAATTTGCTGTCAAAGACCTCTCCAGAGTACTAAAAAGAAATTATGTTAGTCTAGAAACATTCTTCTAGGTCTTATAGCCCTGGTCTGTTCACTTGCTGTACAGAGAGGTAACTTGTGGTTGCTGTGAAGCTGAACACTGTGACACTGATGTGTCAAATGCAAGAATGGTTACCCATGGTGGACAGTGTTTGGTGGAGCTCCCCAATTAAAACAAGCTTGGAAACACAAATGGCATCCACTTCTAAAATAGCTTGCCTCTGGAAACCCTATGAACCTGGAGAAAGGACAAAAGTTATACAAGTGTCCAGGTCTTTCATTCATAGGGTCACTAGGAGTCACCAATGACTCGATGGCACTTAGCAGCAACAACAGGAACTAAGTTGTACCTGATCCAGGCCATTACCTTCTCAATCACTTGCTATTCATCTAAGTTCTAAACAATAAATAATGATGACAGAAGAATTGAAGCCATAAGGCCAGTGTTGATAAGACATTCTAAATGAGAACCATTAAAATTGTCTGAGCCCACTCAGGTTGTCAATTTGAAGCAATATAGTATTTCTGGTATACAAAGGAGCTAACTGAATTTATTAAAAACATGCTAAAGACTTGGTGTGGTGCTAACAAATTCTCTATTTTACAGGTCCTGTAAGACCTGTAAAAAAAGGCAGATGGTTCATGGAAGTTAACTGTAGACTATTGTGGCCTAAATATAATAATTCCACCTCTGGAGTCAGCAGTCCTAGACATGATATCAAAAGTGCATAAAATATAGCAGACCAAAGGAGACTGGAACTCAGTAATGGACCTTGCAAACACTTTTTTCTCCATTCCAATCTCTGAAAAGAGCTAGCCACAGTTTGCTTTCACATGAGATGGACCTCAGATTACCTTTGTGGTTTAATCACAAGGTTATGTTAATGTGCCAGCCTACTGCCATAATCTAGTTAGTGAGCCTTGGACTTGATCGGATATCCATTGTAATTATATATTACATTGATGATATCCTGCTAATATAAAACACTGAAGAACAGTTTCAAGTAGGGATGATTTGAAAATAGTGGTTGCTGACATGACCAACAGAGACTAGTTGATAAATCCAGCAAAAAATCCAAGACCCTGCCCAAACAATAAAATTCTTGGGAAAAAACTGGGAAGAAGCCACCTGTGACATTCTGCAAGCAATCAAGAAGTAGCGTATTTCACTACTTACAATGACTAAACAGGAGGCCCAACATTTGATTGGTTTATTTGGATTCTGGAGGACTCATACCACACATCTTGGAAAATTGTTAGCTGCTGTCCATAAAGTGACTTGGAAGAAAAATATGTTTTAATGGGGACCTGAGGAACTGCAGGCTATGCCTGAAATACAGAACGCAGTCTCACTCTCCTTGCCTGTAGGCTTTTAAATAAGATTCTTTTTTTAAAAAATTATTATTATTTGTGTGTATGTGTACGTCAAATCAGATCTGATTGGCACAGGAGATTGTCCCTCCTTCTCCAGCAGATCATCTGGTGGACTCAAAATGCATACCTCTGGGATTGCAGTGCAGCTTCTTGCCAATAGGCCACCAGAGTTCGCCAATTCTTGAGATATCAGCCACCTGTGCTTATGCAGATTGGAACATATGGCAAAAACCTGAGAAGGTTGACCTAATGCAGCCACTGGGATACTGGAGAAGAAAATTTCTTGATGCTGCTGCTGCACGATACATGCCATTAGAAGGCAATGACTTGTCTACTATTGAGCATTGGTTGAGACTGCTTCAATGTCAGAAGGACATAAGATTTGGGGGGGGGTTGTTTTTGTTGTTGTTATGTGTCATTAAGATGCCTGCAACTCATAGCAACTCTATGTCCAACAGCTCTGAAGCCTGTCCTGTCCCGAGTCAGTCTCACTGACTCCGACACACCAGCCCCCATTGTCCCAATTGTTGTTGTTATGTGCCGTCGAGTCGTTTGTAACTCATAGCGACACTATGTACAACAGCCCTAAACGCTGCTCTATCCTGTGCCAATCCCATTGCCTCTGACACACCCATCCCGATTACCCCAATCCACCTCATAGAGGGTCTTCCCCTCCTGCGCTGTCCCTCTACTCTACCCAGCATGATGTCCCTCTCCAAAGACCTGTCTCTCCTTACAACATGCCCAAAGTATATCAGACGAAGCCCCAGAATCTTTGCCTCCAAGGAGTAGCCTGGTTTAACCCTCTCTAGGATGAATCTGTTTGTTTTCGTGGCAGTCCATGGTACATTCAATACTCTTCTCCAGCACCAGAGCTCAAAGGCATCAATTCTCCTTGCCCCAATTACTATAACAATTCATCTTACCTGGGGTATTCCTCTCCTATGCTGTTCCTGCACCTTTCTTATCATTTCTCCAAGGACTGGTCCCTCTTACCCGTGTGCCAAAATTATGTGAGATAGTTTCAAAATCCTTGCCTCCAAGGAACAGCACAGTTTCATCTCTTTAAGACAGATCTATTTGTTTTCTTGTCAGTCCATATAGTATGTTTAAAATGATTTTCCAGCACCACAACACAAAGCAATCAATTCTTCTTCTCTCATCATTAGTCATTGTCCAGCTCTCTGATTCACAACGAATACTGTGAAGACCATGGCCTGAATCAGGCGCACTTTAGTCTCTAGATTGGCATTATTGCTTTTCAATGCTTTGGAGAGGTCCCTGACAGCAGATTTTCCCAGTGTAATTAATCTTTTGAATTCCCGACTGCTGGTGCCAAGAGTGTTGATTGTGGAACTAAGCAAGCTGTAATTGTTAACAACCTCAATCTTTTCTCCATTTATCGTGGTGCTGCCAATTGGCCCAGTGGTGAGATTTTTTTTGTCTTCTTGATGTTGATCTTCAGTCCATAATGAAGACTACAGTCCGTGACCTTCTGCAACAAGCACTTTAAGTCCTCCTCAGTTTCAGCAAGCAAGGTTGTGTCATAATGTAGGTTGTTGATGAATCTTCCTCCAATCCTGATGCCACTTTCCTCCTCATAAAGCTCAGCTCTCCAAATGATTTACATTGCATTGCATGTATATCTGCATATATAATCTGCATGTAGATTGAAAAGGTGTGGAGACAGTGCATCATTGACATACTCCTTTCCTGAATTTGAACAATCAGGCTTAAATGTAGGACATTTAGTCCTAGGTCTGCATCAGTCTTGAGGACCTGTGTTAAAATAAACATCAGCATACCAGATCTAGAGGAGACCTAGCCCTCATCTTGAAAATTATTGTATATGACAGCAGTGTGCTGCGAAAGGGAGAACAGAGACACTAAGTAAACAAAACAAAACAAAACAACAGTCATGGAACAGAAACTCAGGGGCAAGAATCTTTCTGCAGTACTGCCTCAGGCAAAAATCTTTCCCTGAAACTGGTACATGGGATTTGGACTTACATCCTCCTAAACATGAGATAGGGATCAGCATGAAAGATCAGCAGCAGTGTGAGGTGCAAGACATCAAAAAAGTGACTTGTAGCTTAAGCCATCATATCAAGGGGTGGCTTGGGGAGGGAGGTGCTGGATAGGGTAGGTGGCAGTGTAAGGGATGTTGATGTAGCAGGGGAAGGGAAGAGACAGACACATGCACAAGGGCAGATGGCGGTGCATACTAAATGTATTGGTTATTTCTGTAAGGGAACTACTCCTTTCTGTAAAATGCTTGTCTGACAGATAGTGTTCTAACACTAAGCATCCAAATTAAGACAGACTAGGAAGTACTGGCCATTCCCTTCTGAAATGTAACAGCCCTTCGAAAACTCTATATACAATAAAGTACACTTAGAATAAGATTATTATGAGACCTGAAAAACCCATCATGTCATAAGTAATGTGGGAGAAACACTCTAATAAAGCAGGTGGTGCTCAAAACAGTTCTGTTATAAAATGAAAATGGTTCATCTAGGGACAAGTTGCTGTTTGCAGGAAGACATGTATTATATCCATGGGTAAGTAGCCTCTTTTCCCACTGGTCTTACCCTGGAGCCTCCAGAGATGCTGCCAGAGCCCACTGCCACATGAACAGTACCCTATGAACAATTCCCTGCTCACCAGTAAAGCACTGCCTGGTTAAGAGATGGCAGTTCCAGTGTATGTGGACAACATTTGATGTGGAAAGCTGCCTCATTAAGATCAATAGATGCAAGAACAAAACAAAACAACACAAAACAAAACCCAGTAGATGGCAAGTCCCTGACTGAGAAAATTAAAAAAAAAAAGGGATCTCTGCACAATGGGCTACAATGCATGCTGTGACTGAGAAATTGGGTAATGGTGAGAGTTTATATGTTTGGATATTACTGATTCATGTGCAGTGACTAATGGCTTAGTCATATGGTCAGACAAATGAGCTATGGAAAACTGGACTATTAAAGAAGCATTAGATGAGGCATGGACATATGGAAAGCACTTTGGGAGTTTAAGGGACATATGAGAGCTGTACATGTCAATACTCATCAAAAGAAACCCTTGTCATGATCAGAGGGTGACTGGAATCAGCATGTGGTCATGTTGGTACTCTTTCTGAGGTGGCCACTGGATTCAAATGAGTGGATACAAAGGTGCAGCAGCAATGCAGAGAAGGGTTGAAACCAGACACCATTACTTTTTATCCCATTGAGGCACAAAAGCCAATAAAGATTTCTCTGCTTGCCAGTAAGAAAGAAATAGATGACTATAGGACAGATTCCCAGGGAGGAAGGCCCTGCATATAGTTGGCAAGTTGATTATTTTGAACCAATGATACCAGTGGCACTAGGTGGTTTCAAATGGGTTCTCATAGGAAAAGATACTTACTCTGGACTGGGCTTTGCATATCCTGTAACCAATGCAAATGCAGATACCATTAAAGGACTAGAACAAATATATTGTACCAGTTTGAGCCATCAACTTATATTTTCTCAGACCAGGGAATGCACTTTACAGCCTACAGAGTGTAGCAATGGGCCAAGAATCATCATATTAAATGGACATACCATGTCTACCATTCTCAGAGTAATGGTCTGATAGAAAATTGGAATGGGCAATTGAAACATTTGCTATCTAAATAGGGGGATAAGGGTATGAAGGGCTGGCTCATGTCTTTAAGAGTGTGTGCTCACACTCAATATGAGAAGAGATAAAGGGGGTTCACCACTGGACAGATTCCTATGTTTGTTAAGGATATCTGGAGTGAAAGGAGTAAGAGAAGATGTTGGTGCTACTATGCATTTCTTTCCTACTTCACCTACAATTGTTTTCTTCTTGCCAGATACTGCAGTCCCAGGCCCAAGGATGTAGCTATAAGTACCAGAAGCAGGTGTGATTTCTGAGCAAACAAGTGTAATGATACCTTTAACTTGTATGCAATAATTCCCATGGGCCTGATTATATGGATTGTACCTTCATCCGATCTTGCAAAAGTAGGGTTAAGAGTGAATATTACTTTTCTGCCAGTTGCCGAGATAGTCAGCTGGTGGTTTACCTATGTAACCCTGTCCGGCATGATGTAAATGGACTAAAGGCAAAGCTCTTGCCAGACTGGTCTTGTTACCTGTGATTTGGACTAGCAAAGTTCCTTACCCTAACATCCCTTCCCAAGGAAGAAAAGTTTGGGTCAAAATAAGTAACAAATGAGAGGAAGGAGAAATAATTGCCAAGGATAAAGGAATAAGTAAATGGATCATACAGTGAATGAAATCTTACATTGCATTAATACTTTAGGAAAAGCTCAGAGTAAGGGAATAACTTTCTCCAGCTAAACTTCAGAGATTAGAAATGTGAAGCTAAGGTACACTAAACAGTTGTAGATGACGTGTGTTAAACTTTATGTTCTTATCTGGATATATTTGATGGAAAATGATATTTCTTCTATATTGCAATGTTAAGATCTATCGTAAAAATGAATGCTGTATGTATGTTAAAATTATTGTAAACTGTATTCAGAGAAAGTATGCAAGCTTACTAATTGTAATTGTAGATGCAAAAAGTGGAAGTTTTCCCTGGAGAAACGTTTGTTGAAAGCAGCAGAACAAGACAGAAGAACTAGAGGGCATGGGATTTAGCCTGAGGAGAAAATTAGGCTCATCCAGTACTCCGATATTTGTGTTGCAGACCGAGAGTAAAGTATAGTAATAATTAATAACAAGACAGAACACCAAGAATGAGATAAAACAGGGCATAAAAACCAAGGGACCAGCATTTGAATCAACTGAAGTGCCACAAGCCACGCCTCTCTGTGTATTTATTGAGAATCAGGGGAAGCAATTCATGAAGAGAATTGTTTTGTAAATGAAGCCGAATTTTTCTCTGTTGTCAACCTGATGCTTGGCTCAGGAAGGAAGTATTTCACACGTATTAACACTCCTTCTGCAGAGGGACCCTAGCTGTCTCTTGTCTGTAGGAAACAGCTCATTGCCTGTGATACGTCACAAGAGAAATTCCAACTCATAATTTTGTAATTCCTTCAATTCCTGAGTAAGTATATGGTTTTTCACATATTTGGTATGAAATTTGGCTTCTCATAGATTTGCACTTGAAAGGATTGATAGATTCACCGTGGACTTTTGACTAAAGAGATTTACAGTTGGAGTTTTTGTTGTTAGGTGCCATTGAGTCTAATAGGACTCAGAGCAACCCTGTGAACAAAAGATCTGAACCCTGTTCTCTCCTGCGCCAGCCTCACACTTCCTGAGACACAAGAGTCCATTACAGCAGTCACCTTTTCAATCTACCTGACTGAGGGTTTTCTTCTCCTTCACTGACCCTCGCCTTTCCCAACATCATATCCCTCTCAAGGAATAGCACCTTCTAGCAATATGTCCAAAGTTTGTGAGGCAAAGCTTCATCATTCTTGCCTCCAAAGAGCACTCTTGATTGCACCCTCACCTATTCATTCTCTTGACCATCAATAGAATGTTCAGAGCTCTTCTCCAACACCACAGCTAAAAGGCATCAATTCTTTTTCTGTCATCCTTATTCATTGTCCAGGTCTCAGATGCATAGTTAGTAAACAGAAAGACCATGGTGTGAATCAGTGTATTAATGCTCAAAATGACATCACTACTCCTCACAGATTTTCTCATTACAGTGTGTCTCCTTATTTCCTGACTGCTCATACCAAGGGTGTTAATTGTAGATCCAAGCAAGATGAAGATGTTGACAGTTTCAATCTCCTCTCCAACAGTTATAACACTACCTCTTGGTACAGTGGTAAGAATCTTTATTTTCTTGATATTGAGATGCAATCCATACTGAAAACTGCATGCCTTGATCTTTTGCAACAAGGGCTTCAAATTCTCCTCACTTTCAGCAATTAAGGTTGTATCATCTACATAACACTGGTTATTGATGAGTCATCCTCCAATCCTGATACCACATTCCTCTTCATAGAGTCAAGCTTCTCAGATAATTTGCTCAGCATATAGATTGAATAGGTATGGAGATAGAATACATCCCTGATGCACTCTCTTCCAATTCCAAATCAAGCAGTGCCCTTCTGGTCCATTTACACAACAAAATCTTGCTCCGGGTATAGGTTCCTCATGACCACAATCAAGTGCTCTGGGATTCCCATTCTTCTCAGTGTAGCCACAACTTGTCATAATCCACACAGTCAAATGCCTTTGCAGAGTCAATAAAGCACAAATAGACATTCTTCTGGTATTTCTTACTTCATCCAGTATCCAAATAATATAAAAAATTATATCCCTGGTGCCATGGCGTCTTCTAAATCTTGCTTGAACTTCTGACAATTCTATATCTATGTACTGGTCTGTTTATGAATCATCTTCAGCAGTATTTTGCTTGTATGTGATATCAATGATATTGTGCACGTTCAGTTGAATCATGCCTCTTGGGAATAGGAACAAATATGGACCCCTTCCAATCCATTGGCCAGACAACTATCTTCCAAATTTCGTGACATAGACTGATGAGTGAATCCAAGGCTGCATCTGTTAATTGAAATGAGTCAATTGGTATCCCATAGATTTCTGGGGCCTTATTTTTTGCCAGTGCCTTCAATGCAGCTTCCTCTTCCTCTTTCATTACCATTAGCTCCTGTACATATGGTACTTCCTGAAATTTTTCAGTCTCAATCAATTCTTTTTGGTACAGTGACTCAATGTGAACATCTTTTGGTGTATTCTGGATCACTCAATATATTGCTATCGGATCTTTCAATATTGTGACACAAGGCTTAATTTTGTTTTTCAGTTCTTTCAGCTTGAAAAATGCAGAGTGAGTACTTCCCTTTTTAGTCTCCAATTACAGCTGTCTGCACATTCCATTGTAATACTTTGCTTTGTCCTCCTGAGCTGCCCTTTGAAATCTTCTATTCAGCTCTTTCACTTCAACATGTTTTCCTTTAGATTTGGCTTCTTGGCTTTCCTGTGTAATTTTTAGAGTTTCTTCTGACATCTATTTTGGCTTTTTCTTTCCCTTCTGTTTTTGTAATGACCATTTGCTTTCTTCATGGATGTTATCCTTGTTATCATCCCACAACTCATCTGGTCTTTCATCATTAGTGTTCAATGCCTCAAACTTATTCTTAAAAGCATCATAAAATTCCAATGGAATTGATTCAAGATCATATCTTGATTCCTGGGACTTATTTTCATTTTCTCTGGCCTCAATTTAAACTTGCATATCAGTAATTGATGATCTGACCCACGGTCTGCTCCTGACCTAGTTGTGACTGCTTCTGCAACAATTTCTTCCAAAAATGTAGTCAATTTGATTCCTATGCAGTCCATTGGATGAAATCCACATTTTTAGTCATCTTTTGTGTTTTTAAGAAGTATTTGCAATGAATAAATCATTGTAAATACAAAATTCAATCATTCTATTACCAGCTTCATTTCTATCACCAAGCCTATAATTTCCAACTACTGTTCTTTCTTCATTGTTTCCTACTTTTGCATTCCAATCACCAGTTATCATTGTCACATCCTGATTGCATGTTTGGTCAATTTCAGGCTGCAAAATTTCATAGAAATTCTCAATTTCTTACTCTTTGGCACTAGATATAGGAGCATCTACTTGAAAAATAGTTATGTTAACAGATCTTCCTCTTACGTGTATGTATATTATCCTATCACAACACCGTATTTCAGGATTGAACTTGAAATTGACTTTTTGACTAGGAATGCAACACCATCCTGCTTCTGTTTTTCATTCTCTGCATAGTATATTATATGATTATGTGATTCATAGTGGCCATAGTTGTTTCATCACATCTCACTAATGCCTGGTATGTTGATATTTATTCGTTCCATTTAATTTTTAACAATATCCAGTTTTCCAACATTCAAGCTATGAACATTCCATGTACTAACTGTTAAACAATATTTGTTATTGATTTTATTCATATGAACTAACTTCAAGTCTGGGTTCTACCACTACATTACTGTAACTATCCTCTTTGTTTGGTGTTTATAGAGTTTTTAAAAGCCTTTGATTTCGGAAGTACATGGCACATGCTGCTTTTTAGTCTGTCTTAATCAGGGAGCTCTACGAAAACCTGTCCATGATGGGAAACTCTGTTAGAATTTGATACACCAGTGGCAAAGATTTCAGTATCACATCAACTCCAAGTGATTGCAATGTAGCAAACTGATACACAGTGCTGCACCACTTAGAACAACATTTTTCCTAAACACGATCAGTAGTTGGCCCAAGGTCCTGTGGCCCTCAGGCTCAACAAGTTTTTAAATACCAAGACCAGTCCACCAGATCCTGTTTGCCCACACAGAGGCTTCCCACCCAAGCAGATTGTAAACAAGATCAGATACAGTTAATCAGCTCACATTCGATTGTTAATACAACTTAGAAACATCCAAATAGTTTTTCCCAGCTTTCAAGTAAATAAACAACACCTACCAGGATCCAATTTCACCAATCTTCACAGTTAGGACCAACCCAATTTTTAACTACCAAGGCCAGACATCCAACAACAAAGAGATAGGCTGAATTTAGGCATGATTCATGAACACTGATCTAGTAACCATGGATGCATGCAGTAGTGCAAAAGGGTTGTTAACTTTGAGAAGCAGGGAATGATGATAACTCCCATATTATTGAGCCGGCCCCATGTGAGGGCTAAGACAGAATGAAGAAACCAGTCTGAACACAAGAAGGATGAACTCCTGAGTCTACCTAGACCTAGCAACTGATGATTGGAGAGGAATTGACCAGAACCCAAGGAGATGAAAATATGATATTTCATGCTATGAGCTAGTGCAGATTACTGCAACCTGATGTTTTGTTCTCGACTGGACTTTGCTTATGAATACAGATGCTAAATGTTCTAACTGGAACAGAAAATTCTTCAGAGAAAGGAAAATGCTTATTTCTTCAGAGTACTGGTTTGATAGGAAGGGGCAAATCAGAAATTGACTTTCTAAAATGGGAGAGATGAAGACATGAAGTTTCTGGCTTGCACTCTTTCATGAATACAGTTCTTTCTATGATTGTAAGGGCAAATCTGATTTTTCAAGTGTGAAGATGATGGCTAGAAAAACCAAAAGGTGGTCTCTGGGTGTCTAAGGTTCATCATTCCCATGTATTCTCTGTTGTTGTTGTTATGGGCAATAGAATTCTCTGTGACGCATAATGATCCTTTCTAGTCAGTGATTAAATGTTTATTTTGTGCTGAAGTAACAATGACTAAGGATGATAGAAGAAGAATTGATGACTTTGAGTTGTGGTGCTGGAGAAGAATATTGAATATACTATAGACTGATAGGGCAAAACTTTAGATTCATCCTGGAGAGGGTGAAACCAGGCTACTCCTTGGAGGCAAGGATTTTGAAGCTTTGTCTAACGTAGTTTGGACATGTTGCAAGGAGGGATCAGTCCTTGGAGAGAGACATCATGTTTGGGAGGGTGCAGGGACAGCACAGGAGAGGAAGACCTTCAATGAGATCAATTAACTCAGTAACTGGGGTAATAATGGGTGTAGTTGTTCAGAGATAATGATGTTGGCTCAGGATAGAGAACAGTTCAGAGCTGTTGTATGTAGGGTCACTATAAGTCACAAGCAACTCGAAGGCACATAGCAACAACAAGAATTATTATGTTAAGAAGAGAGGATTAGGACGGGATTAAAAAAATGTACTACTCTACTAGAGGCTTATATTAGCTCATGGGACCTCAATACCAAGTCTTTTTCTTTTAGAAAAGTTAGCTTACCAGTAATGTAACTTTTAACTTCTCACTAGTTTCTACACTACCAGCCTGTATCTCCCAGAGTTGCCATCCAGCTGTGTCATAATCCACAGTCTATGATAGTGTGAGTCATTCTCCTAAAGGATCTGAGTCTTTGGGAGACCTTCTAGCAAATCATCAAACCCAAGAGACATAAAGGAGCTAGGAAACTGAGAAAAGGAGGAGCTGTCAATGACAAGAATTAAGAACATGAATACAGCAGGCCAAGCATTTGTGATTATGTTGACCTGAGACTTCTTATAATCTGCTATTAATCTTTGGACAAATTATAAAAGCAATACATATATCTATATCTCAGTGATTAAAGAGAACACCCAGGTGCTAACATAAAAGTTTGTGGTTTGCACCCACCAATCTCTCTGTGAAAGAAAGATGTGTCAGTCTACTTCTGTTTATATTTACAGCCTTGGAGATATTATGGGGGAGTTTTACTCTTGAATTCTACTTGGGATTGTTATGAGCTGTTACCAACTTGGCAACAATGAATTTGCTTTGACTTTTTTTTTTAGCTGTATAAGAAAGAAAAACATTTACTAACTCACCAATATTTACATCACGATTCGTTTACAATAATTATGTTCATCATGTTAGATAACTATCACCCCTATCCTTCTTTCATTTTGTTTTTGCTCGTATTAGAACATACATGTTCTCAAGTAAGACCCCTTCTTCTTCACTCCCTCCATCTCACCTCCAGTAACCACTAATGAACTTTGGTCTCTTTGTATTTGTTTATTCTAGGTTATTTTATGTGTCCAGAGGCATACAGTATTTGTACTTTTATAACTGAGTTATTTTGCCCAACATAGTGTTTTCAAGGTTCATGCATGCTGTAGTTTGTATCAGAACTTCACTTTTCTTTCTCTCTCTGACTGAGTACTATTCTACTGTATGAACCACATTTTGTTGCTCCATTTATTTGTAGATGGACTTTTCAGTTGTTTTAACATTTGACTCTTGGGAATCATGCTGCTATGAGCATTGGTGTATGTGTATCCATTAGTATTTCTACTTTCAATTATTTTATTAAAGCTGATAAATATTTGAACTTCCGTGGACTGAGTTTATATTTTATTCCCCTTTTTCTTCCTAAGCACATTCACATTGCTTGGATAGAAGATTTATCTATGTTTTCATGGGGTTATTGTTCTTAGGTGCTGTTGAGTCTTGTACAACTCATAGCAACCCTATGGACAAAGATCTGAACCCTGTTCTATTCAGTGCCATCCTCACACTTCCTGACACACAAGAGCCCATTGCAGAATCCACCTGGTTGAGGGTCTTCCTCTCCTTTGCTGACCCTCCACCCTTCCCAACATCATGTCCTTCTTCAAGGAATAGCCCCTCCTAGCAACATGCCCGAAGTATATGAAGTGAAGCCTCATCATTCTTGCCTCTAAAAAGCACTTGGGCCTTACCCTCTCCAAGACATCCCCATTTATTCTCTTGGCTGCCCATGGAATGCTCAGTGCTCTTCTTTAAGCCCACAGCTCAAAGGTGTCAATTCTTCTTTTGTCATTCTTATTAATTGGATAGCTCTCAGATTCATAGCAAGTAATTGGAAAGACTGTCCCCTGAATTAGATGCACCTTAGTCCTCAAACTAATATTGTTGTTGTTGTTGTTATGTGCCATCGAGTCCTTTCCGACTCATAGCGACCCTATGCACAACAGCCCTAAACCCTGCTCTATCCTGCGCCAACCGCACAGCCTCTGACACACCCATCCCGATTACCCCAGTCACTGAATCAATCCATCTCATAGAGGGTCTTCCCCTCCTGCGCCGTCCCTCCACCCTCCCAAGCATGATGTCCCTCTCCAAGGACCCGTCCCTCCTGGCAACATGTCCAAAGTATGTCAGACGAAGCCCCAGAATCCTTGCCTCCAAGGAGCAGCTTGGTTTAATCCTCTCCAAGATGGATCTGTTTGTTTTCCTGGCAGTCCAGGGTACATTCAGTACCCTTCTCCAGCACCACAGCTCAAAAGCATCCACTCTCCTTCTGTCCTCCCTAGTCATTGTCCAACTCTCTGATGCATAACAAGCGATTGCAAATACCATGGTCTGTATCAGGCGCACCTTAGTCTCCAGAGAGACACTGTTGCTCCTGAGTGAGTTTGAGAGGTCCCTAACGGCAGACTTTCCCATCGCGATACGCTTTTTGATTTCCTGACTGCTGGTACCAAGAGTGTTAACTGTGGAGCCGAGCAAAGTGAAGCTGTGAACACTCTCAATCTCTTCATCATCCATCCTGACGCTGCCAATTGGTCCAGTGGCGAGAATCTTTGTCTTCTTGACGTTGAGCCTTAGTCCATACTGAAGGCTGCAGTCCTTGACCCTTTGTAGCAAGTGCATGAGGTCCTCCTCAGTTTCAGCAAGCAAGGTTGTGTCATTTGCATAACGGAGATTGTTAATAGATCTTCCACCAATCCTGATGCCACAATTCTCCTCATAGAGCCCAGCCTCTCGGATAATCTGCTCTGCATACATGTTGAAAAGGTATGGAGACAGGATGCATCCCTGGCGTACACCCTTCCCTATTTTGAACCATGCAGTGTTACCCTGCTCTGTTCTGACTACTGCCTCTTGGTCCAAGTATAGGTTTCGTATTAGCACAATTAAATGTTCTGGGATTCCCATTCTTCTCAGAGTCAGCCACAGTTTGTTATGATCCACACAGTCAAATGCCTTTGCATAATCTAATATTATTATCAAACTAATATTATTACACCTTAATAATTCGGAGAAATCTCTACCTCCAGATTTTCCCAGTGTAGTGCATCTCTTTATTTCCTGACTGCTGGTACCAAGGGATTTGATGGTGGATCCAAGCAAGATGAAGCCGTTGACACTTCAAATCTCCTCTCTATCCATCATGACACTGCCTGTCAGTTCAGTGATAAGAATCACTGTTTCCTTGACCTTGAGATGCAAACCATATCGAAGGCTGCATTCCTTGATCTTCTGTAACAAGTGCGTCAAGTTCTCACTTTCAGCAAACAAGGTTGTGTCAACTGCGTAATATAGGTTGTTGATGAATCTCCCTCCAATCCAAATACCACACTCTTCTTCACTGAGTCCAGCTATAAATTTGAGGCATTGAACATTAATGATTGAAGACCAGATGAGTTGTGGGATGATATCAAAGATATCAATGAAGAAAGCAAAAGGCCATTATAAAATTATAAGAGAAAGAAAAATAAATGAAATGGATGTCAGAAGAGACTCTACAGATTACCTTGGAGCATCAAGAAACCAAAAGTAGAACATGTTGAAACAAGTGAAAGAGCTGAACAGAAGATATCAAAGGATAGCTTGAGAGGACAAAGCAAACTATTATAAATAAATGTGCAGACAGCTAGCTGTATTTGGAGACTAAAAAGGGAAGAACTCACTCTGCGTTTCTCAAAATGAAAGAACTGAAAAATAAGTTTAAACATCATGTCATAATATTAAAAGATGCTATAGACAATATATTGAATGACCCAGAAAACATCACAAGAAGATAGAGGAAATACACAGAATCACCGTAGCAGAAAGAATTAATTGACACGGAAAAATTTTAGGAAATACCATATGAATAAGAAGGTAATGAAGGAGGAAGTAGAAGCTGTATCATACACATTGGCAAAAAATAAGTCCCAGGAATTAATGAGTTACAAACTGACTTGTTTAAATTAACAGATATAACCTTGGCTACGCTCACCAGTCTATGTCAGGAAATTTTGAAGGCAATGAACTGGAAGAAGTCCATATTTGTTCACCCAAGAAATCTGATCCAACTGAATGTGGAAACTATCAAACAATATCATTAATATCACATGCAAGCAAAATATTGCTGAAAATCAGTCAAAAAATGGCTAAAACAGTACATAGATAGGGAACTGCCATAAGTTCAAGCAGGAGTTAGAAGAGGCTGTGGCATTGGATGGATCTTGGCTGAACGTAAGGATCTATTTGTTTATTTATAAAAAAAATTTATTCTATTGAAATGAATTTGACTGTGAGGATCATAACAAGTTGTGGCTGACACTGAAAAGAATGGGAATACCAGAGTACTTAATTGTACTCATGCAAAACCTGTACCTGGACCTGGAGGCTGTTGTGTGAACAGAGCAGGGGAACACTGAATGGTTTAAAATTAAGAACTGAGTGCTTCAGGGTTGTTTTGATCTGTACATCTAAAACTTCACTGGAGGGTCAGTTGTGAATTTGTTCCACCTTGAAGGGAAAGGAAGGAAGAGATAGATAAATAGATAGGGGGGAAGAGAGAATAAGGGAGGGAGGGGAGAGAGAGAGAGAGAGAGAGAGAGAGAGAGAGAGAGAGAGAGAGAGAGAGAGAGAGAGAGAGAGAGAGAGAGAGAGAGAGAGAGAGAATGAGAATTAGAAAGTAAGGTAACGAGATATTCTTTGATTTAGCTCATCTCTACTGTATGGTTTTTATTTTTACTGGCAGATACATTTGCTGACTAAGTGCAGATGTAGATGCACTCCCTTGAAGATGTGCTTTCCATCTAAATTGTACTGAGAGTAATTTATGAATGTAAGAACAAGAGAAAATAAGATAAAACTCACAGCTTAATTTCTAGACAAGATTACTTTCTTAAAAATGAACATTGAGTGCTTGCCATGGTCAAGGAATAGACACTGAAGACTGAGAAGTAATTTTTAATTGGATTACTCAGAATATGGTCCTGTGATGTTTGATTTTCTATCTTTCATCTGTCGGCACCCAAGTTCAGAAATTTCAAAATTTCTGTTCTATTTTATTGGAAGAGTCCCTTTAACTCCACTTTCTCACCATAATCTCTAACTCTCCTTTTTGGCTGTTGTTATATACTGTAGAGTAGGAACCAACTCATACTTGAACCTCCAGAGTGTAATAATTACTCCAGAGGCAGTAATTGCAAAGGAGGAGATTGTCCATCCTCTCCCGTGGTGCAGCTGGTGGTCTTGAATCGCATGCCTTTGGGATTGCAGCACAGCTTCTGGCCACTAAGTCACCAGAGCTCCCTCTCCTCGGTAGGTTATGTTAGGAGTTCTCAAATTGTGACCTTCGCATTTTACATTAACATAAAACTTTAGAGAAATACAATTGTTGGACCTATGCTGGATCTACTTAGTTATAATTATTGGTGGTGGAGCCTTGCAATCCTGCTTAACAAACCCTGCAGGTGATTCTGTAGCACTGAGAACCAACACTACATATAAAGCTCAGATTTATTTATAGTCAAATAATCAAAACATATGCTTTACATTCTTACATTCAAGACCTTCTATATCAGAGTACTAGCTTGGTTTTTTTATTGATGTTGGCATAATCTAAATTGAGCTTTTCCTCTTTCCCCTGCTTTCTTATCTCTGTTAGTGTTGATTTCTCTGTGTCTTATAGAAACAGACCAGTGAAAAATAGTTGTGGCTCTATGGGCATTGGTGGTTCAGTGGTAAAATTCTTGCCTTCCATTGTTATGTTGTTGTTATATGCCATCAAGTCACTTGTGACTCATAGCAACAGTCCTAAATCCTGCTCTGTCCTGTGCCAATCTTACGGTCTCTGACACACCTATTCCCATTACCCCAGTCACTGAATCAATCCATCTTATCAAGAGTCTTCCTCACTTGTGCTATCCTTCCACTCTCCCAAGCATGATATCCCCTTTTGAGGCCTGGTCCCTCCTTGAAACATGACCAGACTATGTCAGACAAAGCTTCAACATTCTTTTTTTTTTAATTGGGAAAAGCATATTGGGGGTACAAGGAGGTGAGGGTTGGGAGCAGAAGGATGAGGATGGGCCAGGATGCAGTTGAAGAGCTGCACAGTTTTGCCAGTGGGGGGAGCAGGAGAAGGAAATGATGAGGGTCCAGTGGGGAACAGATGCTACAGAGGAATGACAAGCATTTTCCAATAGTAATTAAACCAACTGTCATTGATTAGGGAATTGGATGCCGACTCTCTGGCTTTTTCATGCTGAACAGGGGCGTAGATGTAAAGGGGGGAAAGGA
>NW_006400027.1:1444336-1456348 GCF_000299155.1 Elephantulus edwardii
TACCCTAGGCATTCTTTTATTGTTGTTTTTTTCCCCTCCTTCCCCACTCAGGGGCCAGATGGCACAATCTGGGGACTAGGGAGCTCACCCTGAGGGCCTTGATGGCTCACCCCGAGCCGGGGACCGAGGGCAGCCCACCCCGGGCAGAGGGCCACGACGGCTCGCCCCGAACCGGGGGCCGAGGAGCTTCAACATTCTTGCTTGCAAGGAATAGCCTGGTTTCACCCTTTCTAGGATGAACCTGTTCATTCTCTTAGCAGTACATGGTATATTCAACACTCTTCTCCAGCACTGCAGCTCAAAGACATCATCAATTCATCTCCTATCATCCCTAGTCATTGTCCAGCTTTCTGACACATAGCCAAGTAATTGCAAAGACTATGGTCTGGATTAGGCTCACCTTAGTTTCAAGACTGAAGTTATTGCTCTTCAGTACTTTGAAGAGGTCTCTTACAGCAGACTTTTCCAATACAATTTGTCTTTGAATTTCCTGGCTGCTGGTACCAAGAGTGTTGAATGTGGAGCCAAGCAAAGGGAAGCTGTTATCAATCTCAATCTCTTTACCATCTATCATGATGCTGCCAATTGGCCCAGTGGTGAGAATCTTTATTTTCTTGATGTTGAGCTTCAATCCATATTAAAGGCTGAAGTCCTTGACTTTCTGCAGCAAGTGTTTCGGGTCCTCTTCAGTTTCATCAAGCAAGGTTGTGTCATCTGCATAACACAGGTTATTGATGAGTCTTCCTCCAATACTCATAGAGTCCATCTTCCTGGATAATCTGGGCACATCTCTGGTGTACACACTGATTTTGAATCATGCGGTTTTTCCTTGCTCTGTTCTGGTAACTGCCTCCTGGTCCAAATATAGGTTTCACACAAGCACAATCAAGTGTTCTGGGACTCCCATTTTTCTCAGAGTTAGCAACGATTTGTTGTGATCCACACAGTCAAATGCCTTTTCACAGTCAATGAAACAATGAAACCATTGTTAAAGACCCAGGTCTAATTTCTGGTCTGTGACTCTCATGTGTAGATACTACCAGTCTATTAGTGGGGACCAGCGTGATGCTGAACAGATTTCAGAAGAGCTCCAAGTCTATAATGCACTAATAGAAAGGACTGGAAAATCTAGCACTAAAATAAGCCAATGAAAACACTATGGGCCACAGAGTCCAACCCATAATTGATCAAGGTTATGACATAGAACCAGCCTCCAAGAGTTAAAGGTTGACTTTACAGCTATATAAGGAGACATTTATTTTGGGGAATTGTTTTCAATAACATCTTGGAACTTCAGTCATCACTCAAACAAGCAGAAACTCTGACCTGACTGGGCACCACAACTCCAAGCTTCTAATTGGCTGGTAGATACACTGTCACAGGTCAGTTAGTTTTCAACTTCCTATAGCACACATGTTTATTTTATAATATTTTTTATGCTTGCTTGTTTTATAATTTGCTGTTAGGAGTACAGAATTTGTATGTCATTTTGTTGTATGAGAGGGGGTGACTTATGTGTTGCTACTTGTTTTATAGTTTGTGTATGTATATGCTCTAATGGGTACAGTACTTGTCTGTCAGTCTGATGTAATTTAAGTGTTGGTAGAAGCTATGCTACCAGTATTTCAAATACCAGCAGGGTCATAGTGGCAAATAGATTTCAGCAGAGCTTCCAGACTAGGACAGAATAAGAAGCAGTATTGGTCATATACTTCTAAAATAACAGGCTTCAAAACTACAATGAATAATAGAAATATTGTTAGAGTGCTGAAAGTAGAGCTCCGTAGATTGGAAAGCACTAAAAAATGAGGAGAAACTGTCGCAAACATCTGTTAGTAATTGGATGTATGGGATGTATGCAGTATGAATCTAAGATAATTGGAAGTTGTGAAAAAAGGAAATGGAACTCATAATGGTGAAGAGTACTGAATATATATCGGACCATCAAAAACCCAGAGAGCTCCTCAGAGTCAATGATGTTCACACTTCATCTCACATACTTTGGGAGGGGCTAAGCCCTTGGGAAAAGATGTGATACTGGGAAATATAGCAGGGAGATGCTCAAGGATATGAACTGACACTATGGCATCATTTTACAAACTTTAGATCATGTCTCCACATCTCCCATATTAATCCTCCCAATGCAGATGTCAATTGAGTTATATCTCAATTTCATGTTAAATTTAATTTGACAATAAAATGTGATCTTTTTTGTGAAATATTTTCTGATACCACTTTGTATCTATCCTTTAGAAGATTTCATATCACGTGGTTAACATGCTCAGTCAATAACTTAGAGGTTCAAGTTTACTAAGAGGCCATAGAAGAAAAACCTTGCAACCTATTTCTGAAAAATCACATGAGGTCATCATGGGTCATAACTGACTTGATGGAAACTGCTGACCTATATACGGTCCTTAATATCATAGCAAAGTTTGTATATGTGCATCACTCATCACAACTAAGTTCCAAGAACCTACAAAGTCGAATCTATGTTTCACCTTCTCCACATCATCCCAGAGCAAAGCACTGTCCCATATCTGGGACAGATTACACACAGTGAGTGTGTAAAGTTAATGAAAACTGGAAATATTTACTCAGCTTTTAGAGCATGGTGGCACTCCATCGGCATCAGTAATGTCTTCCCTTTCCAATGAGATTTACTAACATTATTGTAGAAACTGGTTGACAGTCAGGAAACTTGATCCAGGCTGACCTTTTTTAAGAACTTCTAGTAAGAGCTTCTATCATGCCCCTAACGGCTTTTCTTCTACTTCTCTTACTTAAAAAAGATCTTAACAAGATTTTGTTAGCAGGGTTGTGCTGAGGATCAAATACAAAAACCATACAATTTTCGACAGAAGGTGTTAGTACTCAAAACAAAATAAGCAATTAATTTTCTAGGTGCACATTAGGCTACAAACAACCACCCAGTTGCTGTTGATTCCCTGTGTCTCCAGTAAAACCAAGCACCATAGAATTTTTACAGTTGTGATATTTTAGAAATGTATTACAGGTCCTTTCTTTGAGTATCTCTGGGTAAGTTTGAACCATCAATTTTATAGTTAGCAATTGAGCACCAAACCGTCCATTTTTTGTAAGGTTAAGAAGAATGTTGAAAGTAACTCAAAATAGAAAACTCTACTTTTAGATTACTGAACACAATTTTCTTGCAAAATAGCCTAATTTATTTTTAAAGATATCATGCTCTCATTCTCTGAAATGTAAAGAAGAAAATGCAATAATTTACTTCCATTTATCTATTGCTATTGAACTGATTTCAACTCAGTGACCAAAATCTTTGGACTGATAGGGAACATCATGATAGATGGAGAAAAGATTGAATAATTTTATTTTACTTACATTCACAACCTAGACCTTTGGTACCAGCAGTTAAGAGATCAGGATACATGTGGCTTTAGGAAAGTCTGCTGTCAAGGAACCCTCTAAATTACTTAGCAGCAATGATTTCATTTTAAAGACTAAGATGTGTCTTATCCAAACCATGATCTTTCAGTCACTTGCTATGTATCTGAGAGCTGGACGATGAATAAGGATGGCAGAAGAAGAAATGGTGTCTTTGAGTTATAGTATTATAAAGGGGACTGAGTATCACATGGGCTGCAAAAATACTGAACAGATATGCTTTAGAGAAAGTGCAACTAGAGTGAGTGCTCCTTAGAGGCAAAGATGATTAAGCTTTGGACATTTTAGTAGGGGCAATTCTTTAGAAAGGGTCATTATCTTGGGAAAGATGGAGGGTCAGCAAAGGCGATGAAGACCCTCAACAATATATATTGACATAGTAACTGTAACAATGGACTGGAGCATATCAGAGAAAATAAAGATGGTGCAGGATAGGTCAAAGTTCAGATTTGCTGTTCATAGGGTTGCTATGAATCATACTTGACTCAACAGCACCTAACAACAGCAACAGCAACAACAACAACAACATAGTGACCTGAAAGATCAGAATAGCTTGGTCCCACAGAGTTTTCACAGCTGTAAGTCTTTATGAAGCAGACTGCCTTACTTTTCTTCATACTTAGTGGTTGATGAATTAAAACAGCCAATTTTTCAGTCAGCACCTGAGTTCTTGCCCACTGTGTAACCAGGTCCTTAATACAATTTACCTAATTTTAATTGTCTGTGAAAAAATCTTTTCCCAATCTTTCAGACTTTGAAAGGATTTAAAACTTTATCCTGAGTTGGTGGTTTAAAAAGGGGGGGGGAAATCAATAAAAAAGACATTTCCTAAGCCCTTGTCCAGCCCTACTTTATAAAAGTGTGAGCTACTGTTCTATCAAAACTAATTAAGCCTTAAACATATAACCAACTCTCAATTACTGAGGTTAATGGGACAACATGCATGCATAATTATATCTTGCATGTATACATTGCTTTTAACTTCTTCAAAGAACTTTTCATGTTTGTATTACATATATAAAAACACATGGACTTAAAAAAACCCACAAATAAGGTAAAAGAAAAATCTTAAGACTCAGTAATTTCAACTTTGTATCTTTCTTGTTATCAGAATTAGTAAAACTGACTGATAGAAGTTTCATTGCCTACTGGCCTCTTAACTCTTTTCACCTAAAAGTGACAAATGACAGAGATATCTTTAGCAAGAAGGAAAAGAAGCCAAGAACCACTGCTGAACTAGATGATTAACTCCAGGTCAATTAAGAGTAGTTGCATCTAATCAGACAGGCCAGAAAGATGGAAAGGTATTGAAAAGGATGAGTATGCAACAGATGAGGTTTAAACACACTGTCTTTGCCCATCGCTTAATAAGCATTACTGAGTACTTAATGTAGATGTTGTTCTTGGTGCAGTGGGCAACTTGGGCACCACAAGGACTGTCCATGGAATACCTACTTGTACAATGAAGACAGACAGTAAACAAGAGAGCATGCATACACAAACAAGATTGCTTTCAAGTAGCAGGAAGCCTCTAGTAGTCTATAAATATAAGAAGGTGATGATGAGTGCCTGGGGGGATCAGTTAATACCAGTTGTGATCAACTACTACTACTCCTCTGGGCTTCCTGAAAGACGAAGCACAAGAGAATAGATTCTCTCCTGAGAAACACAACAGCATCATCTGCATCATCTGTGTTGAGGGGGTGTTGTTGGTGTTTTTTGCTGTCAAGTCAGACCTGACTCATAGTTGACCCTCAAGGGTTTTCTGAGGCAGTAAATCACAAAGTTCAGTTGGGAGGAGATTTCCCCACCCTTCTCCTGAGGAGCAGCTGGTGGATTCAAACTTCATGTCTTTGTGATTGCACCATAACTTCTTACCACCAGGCCACCAGAGCTTCTTACTGGACATTTGTTGTTATGTGCCGTCTAGTCACCTGTAACTTGTAACAATCCAATGTACAATAGCTATAAATCCTTCCTATCCTGCGCCAATTTCACTGTCTCTAACACACTTAGGACCATTACTCCAGTTATTGAGTCAATCCATCTCATCAATGATCTTCCTGTCTTAGGCTGTCCCTCCACACTTCCAAGCATGATGACCTTCTCCAAAGACTGGTCTCTCTTGGCAACATGCTTGAAGTATGTGAGACAGAGCTTCAAAATCCTTGCCTCCAAGGAACAGCTCAGCAATCAATGATATGTCCAAGACTCTTCCCAGCACCACAACTCAAAGGCATTGGTTCTTCTTCTATCATCCTTAGTCATTGTCTAGCTCTCTGGTATATTGTGAAGTAATTGTGAAGATAGTCGGGAGATAATTGCAAAGTAATTGAGTCAGGTACACCTTAGTCTCTAGACTGACATCAGCACTCTTCGGTTCTCTGTGTTTTCCCAATGCAATTTGTCTTTTGATTTTGTGACTGCTGATGCAAAGAGTGTTGATTGTGGAAACATGCAAGCTGAAATTGTTAACAATCTCAATCTGTTCTCTGTCTATCATGATGCTCCCAGTTGGACGAGTGGTGACAATCTATGTTTTCTTAATGTTGAGATGCAGGCCACATTGAAGACTACAGTCTTTGACTTTCTGCAGCAAACCCCTCAGGTCCTTCTCAGTTTCAGCAAGTAAGGTTATGTCATCTGCATAACATAGGTTGTTGTTGAGTCTTCCTCCAATCCTGATGCCACATTCCTCCTTGTAGAGTCCAGCCTTTCAGATGATCTATTCAGCACATAAATTGAAAAGGTATGGAGACAGGATGCATCCTGAATAGATCATCCGAAAGGCTGGACTTTCTTACTGTGTTCTGATGACTGCCTCCTAGTGCAAGTATAGGTTTCAAATGAGCACAATTAAGTGTTCTGGAATTCCCATTCTTCTCAAAGTTAGCCACAATTTGTGATCCACACAGTCAAATGCCTTTGCATAGTCAAAGAAATACTGATAGACAGTACTCACAACTTTCAGCCAAGATCCATCTAATGTTGGCATCTCTCTGTTGGATCACCTTTTTTGGGGAATGAGAATAAATATGGATCTCTTCCAGTAAGTTGGGCAGGTAGTTGTTCTTCAGATTTCTTGGCATAAACTGGTGAGCACGTCCAGGGTACTGTCGGCTGAAATATGTCAATTGATATGCCATCAATTTGGGGGGACTTTTTTTTTAATCAACTCCTTCTGAACAGCCTGGACTGCCAAAGTGAAAGAACAAATGAAACACAGTTTTGGGAAGTGACCTCTGAGATGCCGAGAAGTATTTCACTAGAATGTGTATGCATAGAACCATCAATAACTGTTAAGTTGGTTCTGACTTAGGGCAACTCTGTATCAGGCTAGAACAAAGAATGTTCCAGATATTTTTCAGGGGCTGATCTTTTGGAAGTAAATTCCTGGGTCTTTCTTATGTAGCACCTCTAGACTCAAATCCCCAGCCATTCAGTTCACAGCTGAGCACTTTAACTTTTGCACCATTCAGGAATTCCAGTGCCTGGGAATAGGATGCAATTTTAGCTAGGGTAGCCCAGGAAGGTCTCTTCAAAGATGAGATGACTGAGCTGTGTCCAGCAAAAGAAAGAGCAGAACCTGTGAAGAACGATAGAATGAATTCACCAACTGTGCTGGAGGGAGGAAGGTAAAGGGGACTCCAGGCCATGGTTATTTATTTGTGTCCATTTGTCAATACTCCTCAAACATCACCAGGCTCCCTGATTTATTAACTCTACAGTGGAGTTGCTAACACTGATCACCTTGGCAAGGGTGCTCCAAAGAGTAATGGGTAAACAATTGTGAAGAGCTATATAAATGCTAAATGATGATCACTGTAGTCACCTTTTATTAAAGTCAGCACCGTGGTAGGCAGCTCACACACGGATGCCTTTGCAAATGTGGAAATCAATATGTCTGCTCCCTGTGCACACCAGCATCATCCTTTAAAATAGAAAAATAAATGAGCCAGTGATCATGATATTCAAAGTGGTTAGTGATCAAACAACTGTCTTGAGAGAAAGCTGGTATGTGAAGTGTAAAATGGGAGTAGCAAGATAAGGGCGCATTGCACTGGGAGCAGGTGGAGGAGGGGCCAGTAATGCAAGGGGTGACAGCTAGTGCTCACTATGTCAGGGTGGTGACTCCGGCCTCAGCAGGGCAATGTGCTGCCTTCACCAAAACACCAACAGATGGAAAGTAGCAGAGAAAGAGTCAAATGAGCAGCAGCACTGCTCAGCCCCATGGGGCCCACTCTGCCCTCAGTCATCTCTGGGGAACTACTGAGAAGCCAGGACCCAGGCGCCCTTCCTTGGAAACACCTCAAGGAAGTGAGGAGGGAGAAAAGGGAGTGAGCTTTACCTTTCTCCTTTCTTTTTCTTAAATTTTGTTTAAAATTTTAAATACTAAAAAAAGTTACAAATTTTTTAAAAATATTTATTATTTTTTTGTGTGTGTATGGTCAAATCAGATCTGACTGGTACAGAAGGAGAGTGTCCTTCCTTCAGCAGAACATCTGGTGGTTTGAACCGCATACCTCTGGGGTTGCAGTGCAGCTTCTTGCACTTTCCTCCTTTCTAGAAGGAAATGGGCCAATGTCTAGAAAAATGTCAAGTGTCCTCACACCTGAGCTTCCCTACATACCTCAGAGCTGCTAGCTGTTCCTCCTCTTTCCTCCTCAAAATAAACCATAACACCTTGAGAAATGAACATTCTTTCTTCTGGCTCCTTCCTGCTTTTTTATATAAACAAGCATGTGCTTGAACACTCTTTCCTATCCTTATCTTACAACACCAATCACATGTGAAATGACAAACATGCACACACAAAATATGTACAGACATAGATACACACACTTGCACATGTATACACACATACAGACACACACATTCAGTTTACCTTGAAAAGCTCTGCCTCAGCCATTATCAAAATTGCCTGTGAAGCACATGTGACACAGAAGAAACTTTTAAATTCTCGTTGCTGACTCTCTGAAAAGCAGAAAGAATACTAAGGGAATAAAAACCATGAAACACAGACAGTACTGACATCCCATGTCATCTTCTATGATCTTCAGTTTTACGACTGAGACATGACCCATAACATTTAACCATATTGTCTGGAAAAGTCAAAGTCCCACTGTGGGTAGGTATATTCAAGAGGATCCCTGATGTGCTAGTAGCTCCTAGTGCATACTTCAGTGTTATGGCTTGACTACAAATTGTTGTTAGATGCATTTGAATCAAATAAGACTCACAATGACCCTGTGAATCATAAAACGAAACTTTGCCCAACAATACACACAATCTCTGCCACACTCAAACTCATTGTTGCTGTCATTTTGTCAATTAATCTTCTTTTTTGCTATTATTGGGTTTTTTAAAAATTGTGATTCGTTCATGTACATTGCTTTCTTTCCCCCCTCCTGCCACTCTCCCCCCTCCTCCCTCCACTCTGCAACCCTGTGATTCCCCCCTCCCTACCCTCAGTCTCCCTGCCCCCTTTCTTTTCCTCTCTGGGTATCAATACACATTTTACTGCTTATCTTTGGGTTTTTTTTTATATTTTCTTTTTTTATTATTATTTTTTGTCCATGTACCGTCAAATCAGATCTGACTAGTACAGGAGGAAATTGTTCCTCCTCCGGCAGAGCATCTGGTGGATTTGAACCGTGTACCTCTGGGATTGCTGTACAGCTTCTTGCCACTAGGCCACCAGAGCTCCCCTTCTACGTTTTTTTTTTTTTAAGAGCTGAACTTGCTTTGCATTACTTTTTTTTTAAATTTACTTTTTACTAATTTTAATGAACATTTACAGAGATTTTGGATATCCATTCATTCGTTGTTGCATTTTTCTCCCTGCCCACCTCTTTCCCGTTTGCTCTTTGAAAAGTAAAAAAAAAATTCTCTCATTGCTATGCATTCTGCCCCCAATACACTCCACTATACAACCTTCATTCTAAACTCTTGTCATAACCATAATACCCAATCACATATTGCTTTTTAAAAAAATTTTAATAATTTTAATGAACATTTACAGAGATTTTGGATTTCCATTCATTCATTGCTGCACTTATCTCCCCGCCCAGCCCTCCCCCGCTCCCCAGTTTGCTCCTCTCTTTGAAAAGTAAAAGAAACACTCCCTCCCTGGTACACAATCCCCCTGCACCCCTCCCACCGCCCAAGTACATTCCACTATGCAACCTTAATTGTGGACTCTTGTGATAACCATAATACTCTACCACACATCGCTTTTAAATTATTCTCTCCTTCATCTGTTTCAGTGCAGTATGTACAATTTATCCAGTTTTTCTCAGTCTTACCCCAACCCTGATGTCGGTCCCATTTTACAGCAGTGGCATCATGCAGTATTTGTCCTTTTGTGACTGAGATATTTTACTCAGCATAATGTCCTCTAGGCTCACCCATTTTGAATAATATTGCATGAGTTCCTTGTTTTTCAACACAGCATAGTATTCCATTGTGTGAATATACCACAGCTTTTCTACCCATTCGTTTGTTGATGGGCACCTGGGTTGTTTACAACTCATTGCTATTGTGAACAAAGCCGCGATAAACATGGGTGTGCATATATCTGCTTGGATGTCAGTTATGGTCTCTTTGGGATATATTCCTAGTAGTGGAATTGCTGGTTCAAATGGTATCTCTATTCGCAACTTTTTGAGAAAGTGCCATACTGCCTTTCAGAGTGGTTGCACCATTTTACACTTCCACCAACAGTGAATAAGGGTTCCAGTTTCTCCACAACCTTGCCAACATTTGTTGCTTGCTGTTCTGTTAAATTTTGCTATTCTGACTGGGGTGAGATGATATCTGTTTTGATTTGCATCTCTCCTAGAGCTAGGGATTTTGAACATTCCTTCATGTGCTTGTTGGCCATCTGAATGTCTTCTTTGGTGAAGTGCCTCTTCATATCCTGTGCCCATTTTTCTACTGGATTATTTACCTTTATCTTGTTGTGGTGCTCAAGTATTTTATAAATTCTATATATAACTCCTTTATCTGACATGTCATTACCAAATACTTTTTCCCAGTCTGTGGCTTCCCCTTTTACCCTGTTGGAGAAGTTTTTGGATGTGCATAGGGATTTGATTCTTAGAAGGTCCCGTTCATCTATTTTATCTTCTCCTGGTTGTAGATTTTTCAGGATACTTGGAATACTGTTTATGTCGTGGATTAGGACTATTAGATTTCTTCCAAGCTCTTCTTTAATGAAGTTTATAGTCCTTGGTTTTAGTCCTAGATCCATGATCCACCTTGAGTTGGTTTTTGTGTATGGACTGAGGTGTGGGTCTTGCTTGAGTCTTTTGCAGATACTTTTGCCAACACCATTTGTTAAAAAGGCTGTCATTTCCCCACTTAACTGATTTAATCTCCTTGTCAAAAATCAGTTGACCATACGAAGATGGACTGATTTCTGGGTTCTCAATTCTATTCCATTGATCTATGTGTCTGTCATTGTACCAGTACCATGCTGTCTTAACCACCACAGCAGTGTAGTAGGATTTGAAATCAGGCAGTGAGATGCCTCCTACCTTTTTTCTATTTTTATGGAGTGCTTTGCTTATTCGGGGTCTCTTTCCATTCCAAATAAAACTGGAGATTACCTTTTCCATCTCCTTGAAGAATGGGATTGGTATTTTTATTGGGTTTGCATTGAATGTGTAAATTGACTTTATTAGTATTGCCATTTTCACAATATTAAATCTTCCTATCCATGAGCAAGGGATATTCTTCCACTTCTCAAGGTCTCTTTTTGTTTCTTGTAGTAATGTTTTGTAATTTTCTTTTAATAGATCCTTTGTGTTTCTGATTAGATTTACTCCAAGTATTTAATCTTGTGATTTGCTATTGTGAAGGGTATTTATTGTTTTTCTTAATTCAGGCTCTGTATTCTCTTTGTCACTGAAGAGAAATCCAACTGATTTTTGTATGTTGATCTTGTATCCTGCTACTTTGCTGAATTGGTCAGCTATGTCTAATAGTTTTCTTGCTGAGTCTTTAGGGTTTTCTAGATATACAATCATATCATCTGCATAGAGAGATAATTTTACCTCTTCTTTGCCAATTTGGATACCTCTTATTTCCTCTCTTGTATTATTGCTATCGCTAAGACTAACAATACGATATTGAATAAGAGAGGTGAGAATGGGCATCCTTGCCTAGTTCCTGTTCTTAAAGTGAACCTCTCTCCGTTGAGAATGATGTTGGCTCTCGGGTTTGCATAAATACTGTTTACTATGTTGAAGAAATTCCCCTCTAATCCTATTTTGTTAAGTGTTTTAATCAGGAAAGGGTGTTGGATTTTGCCAAAGGCCTTTTCTGCATCAATTGATAGGATCATGTGGTTGTTTTTCTTTGCTTTGTTAATGTGATGAATTACGTTTATTGTTTTCCTTACATTAAACCATCCTTGCATACCTGTTATAAATCCCACTTGGTCATGATGGATTATTTCTTTGATGTATCATTGAATTCTATTGGCCAGTATTTTATTCAGTATTTTTGCATCTATGTTCATAAGAGATATTGGCTTATAGTTTTCTATTTTGGTGGTTTCCTTCCCTGGCTTTGGTATCAAGG
>NW_006400027.1:1456608-1489014 GCF_000299155.1 Elephantulus edwardii
GGAAGTTGTTGTATTACCTTTTCAATGTCTTCTTTTGTAATGGGTCTGTTCAGATGTTCAATTTCAGTTTCTATTGGTTTAGGTAGGTTGTGCATTTCTAGGTATTTGTCCATTGCCTTTATGTTTTCATATTTGTTTCAGTATAATTTTTTTATAATACTCTAATGTTAGCTTTTTTATTTTAGTTGGTTCTGTTGTGATGTTGCCTGATTCATCTCTTATTCGCATTATTTGTGTTTTCTCTTTCTTTTGTGAGTTTTGCTAATGATTTGTCGATTTTGTTGACTGTTTCAAAGAACCAACTCCTAGTTTTGTTGACAGTTTCAATTGTTTTTTTGTTTTCTATTTATTTCTGCTCTAATTTTTATAATTTCTGGTTTTTTTAGAGGGTGTCGGGTTTTCTTGTTGTTCTTTTTTCAATTTGCTGAAGATGTTGATTTAGAGAGTCAATGGCCGATTTTTCTTGCCTTTCGATGTGTTTGCTTATTGCTATAAATTGACCTCTGATTACTGCTTTGTCTGTTTCCCAGAGGTTTTGGTAAGGGGTGTTTTCATTATCATTTGTTTCCAGAAACTTTTAAGTTTCATTTTTTAGTTCCTCTAATACCCAGTCGTGTTCAAGCAACGAGTTGTTCAGCTTCCAAATGCATGTTTTCCCTCTTTATTGTCCTATTATTACTTTCTAATTTTGTAGCATTATGGTCTGAAAGGATGCTTTGTATTATTTCTATGTTTTTGAATTTATTGATGCTTGCCTTGTGTCCTAGAATATGATCTATTCTGGAGAATGTTCCATGTACATTGGAGAAGAGGGTATACTGTGTGTTGTTTTTTTCCTTAGCCTATAGATGCATTAGCCTATAGATATTTATGAGGTCAAGTTGGTTTATTGTGTGGTTTAATTCTTCAGTATCTTTGGTGAGTTTCTTTCTGGTAGTTCTATCTTTTCTTGAGAGGGTTTTATTGAAGTCTCCAAGTATTGTAGTAGTGTTGTCTATTTCCTTTTTCAGTTTTGTTAATGTTTGTTTTATGTATTTTTCAGGTCTTTAATTTGGTGAATAGATATTTATTATTGTTATATCCTCTTGTTCTATTGACCCTCTTAGCATTATGTAGTGACCTTCCTTTGTGATAGTTTTTACATTGATATTTATTTTATCAGAGATTAATATCGCTACTCCTGCTTTTTTCTGGTTGCCGTTTGCTTGTTATATTTTCCTCCACCCTTTTATTTTTAATCTGTCTTTATCTTTATTTTTCAGGTGTGTCTCTTGTAGACAAAATATTGATAGATTTTGGCTTTTTATCCAGTCTGCTACTCTTTTTCTCTTCAGTGGTGCATTTAAACCATTAACATTCAGTGTGATTATTGAGAGGCAAGGCTTTATTGCTATCACTGTGTTGAGTTCTTTTAGGTGTTGTTGCTAATTACTTTGGTCCATGATGCTTTCTGTGTTATCTGTGTAAGAAGGACATCTCTGAGTCTTTCCTGAAATGCTGGCTTTATTTTTACAAACTCTCTTAGTTTCTGCTTTTCTGGGAATATCTTGATCTGTCCTTCATATTTGATGGATAATTTTGCTGGGTACAGTATTCTTTGTTGATAGTTGTGTTCTTTGAATGTTTGATACATGTCCTTCCACTCTTCTTGCTTGCATGGTTTCTTTTGAGAAATTGGCACTTAATCTTATCTGTTCTCCCTTATAGGTTACTCTTTGTTTCTCCCTTGCTTTTTTCAGGATTCTCTCCTTATCTTTGGTTCTGGCAGATTTAACCATGATATGCCTTGATGTTTTTCTTTTGGGGTCTAGTCTATATGGAGTTTGCTGAGCTTCTTGTATATGTATTCTCTCATTTTTCATTATGTCTGGGAAGTTTTCCTCTAGTAATTCTTCCACAACTTTAAAAAAAAATATTTTAGTTTATTTATTTTTCATTTCAATGAACATCTACAGAGATTTTGGAATTCCATTCATTCAATGTTGCACCCTTCTCCCCGCCCACCCCACCCCACCCCTCCCCCCCACCTCACCCCTCCCCCCCCCGTTTGCTCCTCTCCTTGAAAAGCAAAAGAAAAACTCCCTCTTTGGTACACAATCCCCCCTGAACCGCACCTCCCCAAACCCCACCCCCTACCCCCAGATATAATCCACTCTGCAACCCTCATTGCGTACTCCTATGAAAATATAATGCCCTAAAATATAATACTTTTAAACTATTCTCTCCCCCATAGCTTCCACAACTTTTTCAGTGTCTTTACTTGCTTCTTCCTGTTCTGGGATTCCAATGATGCGTATGTTATTTCTCTTGATGGTGTCCCACATTATTCTTAGATTTTCTTCTTTTTCCTTTCTTTTTGAGTCTGCTTTTTGCTCTAGCTGATCAGTGGTAACAATTTTGTCTTCTATTTCACAGGTTCTGTGTTCCATCTCTTCAACTCTGCTCATGTGTCCCTCCATCATGTTGACAGCATCTGAAACATTGGGCTTCATATTTTGCATCATGGTTTCTTGTTTTTCCAGTGCTGCTAATGCCTTGTTTGTTTTCTCTACATTGTTCTGGACTGTTTTTTGTTTTTTTAGTTCCTCCTGGTTTTTGCTTGTAGTGTCCTGTAATTCTTCAAGTTTGTCTTTCATCCCTTAAAAATATTCAATCATTGTTCTTTTAAATTCTGTGTCAGAAAGTTCTATCAGACTTTCTGGCTTCAGGAAATTCATTGATACTGTGTCACCCCAAAGGGTGACATCTTACTTTGTGCTTGTGTATTGTGTGGGACAGCTTGCTTTCTTTGAGACATTCATATGTTCTTGATCTGAAGATAATGCTCTAGAGATCAGCTGGGTAGCTATCCCACTTGTGTTTTTCTCTGAACGTCTGACTTCAGGAAAATGTCAGTTCAGAGACTGTGAGAGCAGCCTCTTGTAGGTAAGATAGGTCAAGGTGCTCTGGATTAAAGGCAGGCTGATTAACCAGACGTGTAGACACAGGTGTGGAGCCAAATGGGGTCACACATGCACGTGGTTGGGGCAATCACAAGGGCAAGTCAACCACTTCGGGGACCTCACTCAGACCTCAGTTGTCTGGGTGTGCTTACAATTGGGGTCCCTATTCAAATTCCAGCTGTCCATCTCCCACCCAGTGGTTTTCATTCACTGGTCCCTGTTCAGGGGTGCTCACACAGCTGTCCTTGCACAGTGGCCCCTGCCTAGGAAGGGCCCTGGGTCCAAGGCGACTCAACAAGACAAAGTCAAATTCTCACCAACCCACTCGCCTCTGACTGGTCTGCAGTGTCCACAAAAGTTCAGCCAAATTATCACTGCCCAGTTTTTAGGCAGTTGCTGTGGTCTGAGAGAGCTCAGCCAAATTCCCACCAGTGGGCTCACCCTTGGGTACTCTCCCAGACAATCGATGGTGCCCAAGAAAATCCAATTAAGATCCTACCAGTCTTTTTTGTGGCAGATCAGTCCCACAGCAGCTCGACTGGTAGCTTAAGACGATCGTGGTGTGCCTTTGTGTGCTGACTCAGAATCGTACTGTCCACGGCTGTTGGTAGGTCTCTGTGCTGCGTGAAGGAATCTCTAGTGGCCCTGGAGCACTGCCAGGGGTGCAGTGTTGTGGTGAGGCCACCAGGGTGTGCCAGAAGTGTGGGGGCGTGGGATTGTGGTGGGGTGGTGTCCCTGGACATGGTGCTCTAGCGGGAGTGGGGGTGCTGGGCTTGGGCAGCATTGCGAGTTAGGGGTTGCAGTCCGTTCCCAGATATTAAGCTCTTATCTTTGTTTTTATAATAATAATCTTATACTGTATTTGTTCTTATGTACCTGAATTAGTTCACTCAGCATAATGCTATCTAGCCTCTCGCATTAGTATTTTTCAAAATCTTTGCTCCTGAGTGCTGCATAATGTTCAGTCATGTGAATGTGCCATGCTTTCTCAATCTAGTTTTTTGTTGATTGACATTTGAGATGTTTCCATGTTCTTGCTACTGTGAATAATGCTGCTATGAACAACATCACTGCACAAATTTCCATTTTTTTCTCAGTCATCTTTTTTTGAGTTATATTCCTTGCAGTTTGGTAAATTGTTGGGTATATGGAATCTCTATGTTTAGCTTTTTGAGGACATGCCAAACTCCTTTCCAGAGTAGTTACATCAACTTACAATCCTCCCAAGAGTGTATGAGAGTCCCAATCTCTCCACATTCTCTACAACATTTTGCTTGCTGTTTTCTTAAATTTTGCTACTGCTACTAGGGCGAGATTATATCTTATTGTGGTTTTAATTTAAATCTCTCTAATTGCCAATGAGTTTTTTTAAAAAAGTGATTTTAATGAACGTTTACAGAAAAGTTGGATTTTCATTCATTTATTGTTGTACATTTTCCTCCCTATCCCCCAGTTCTCCTCCCTTTCTTAAAAATATTCATTCATTGTTGCATAACTTCCTCCTTCCCTTACCACCCATCCCCTAGTCCACTTTTCTATGCACTTCTTATTCTAACAGTTGTTATACAAATAATGCCTAATCATATATTACTTTTAAATAGTTCTTTTCTTCTTCTGTTACAACACAGTTTTACTGTCAATGATTTTGAGCCTTTCTTTATGTGTCTGTTGTCCATTAGAATGTCTTCATCTTCGAAAGGTCTTTCCACATCTTTGGACTATTTTGTAATTGGGTTTTCAGACTTTTTCTTGTAGAGGTTCTGTAGTATTCTGTACAGTTTTTGTTATGAGATCTTTATTATGAGATGGTATTGCCACATGTTTTCTCTCCAGTCAGTTGGTTTTATTTTTATCCAATTGAAAAAATTTTTATGGACACAGGGACTTTATCTTTAGAAATCATATTCATCAATGTTATCCTCCCTTGATGGTGCATTTCTGGCTATATTTGCCAACCTCTTTATACCATAGTCTAGACTTTCTAAATTTCATCCCATTTTGTCTCTTATGATCTTTGTGGTTTGGGCCTTTACCCCTAGTTCTCTGATCTGCCTTGAGTTGCTTTTTATGTATGGTGCAAGATGTGGATCCCATTTCAGCTTTCTGCAAGTAGAAGTCTAGTTTTGCCAGCACCATTTGTTGAAGAGGTTGTAGTTTTCCCGTTTGATAGGTTTTGTTTCAATGTCATATACCAGTTGACCATATATAGATGAGTTGATTTCTAGATTATTAAATTCTATTCTGTTAGTCTAAATGTCTATCATTTTACCAGTACTATACCCTTTTGGTTATTAAAGCCATGTAGTAGATTTTGAGATCAGGGATTGCTGTTTCCCACTTCATTTTTGTCTGTCAGAAGTATTTTGCTTATTTGAGGTCTCTTACCTCTCCAAATAAACTTACCTTCAATGCATCTTCTTGAACATCTTTCTCTATTTTGCTGACTTTGTCTTTCTCAGTATGATACCTTTTCCCAAGGACTTCCACAAACACACTAAAAAATGTGAGATGAAGTTTCATCATCCTTGACTGTAAGGTTGTACTTCCTCCAAATTAGATTTACTCTTTTGGCAGTCCAAGGTATATTCAATACTCACATTGGTTCTTCCTGGTCTTTGGTTCTTCTTGGTCTTTATTCAACTTTCAGATGCATACAAAACAATAAAAAGTACCATGGCTGGGATCTGGTGCACCATAGTCTTGAAACATGTATGCTTGCTCATTAGCACCTTAAAAAGTTCTGTAACAGTAGATTTCCCAAATGAAACCCATCTTTCCATTTCTTGGCTGCTACTTCCAGTGGTATTGATTTCAAGTAAAAGAAAATAGTTGACAAAAGTAAAATGAAATACTTTACTTACATCTTTTCTCCATCTATTTTGATGTTATCTATCAATTCAGTGACAAAGATTTCTGTTTCTTGACGTTGAGATGCATCCAGTTTACAAGAACATGGCAACTGTGTCTTTTACCTGATGAATGGACAAATGAAATGCAGTAAATATATAGAAGGGATTATTATTCAATTAAAAAGAGAAAAAAATTCTTACACGTGCTTTAGCATGAAAGAAACTTTGACATAATTTTGTATGGTGAAATAAGTCAGACACAAAAAGACATGTTACATAATCATTAGCTGGTGTTGAGGGGAGCGCTGGTGGTGAAGTTCATAGGAAGTTTTACTGCTAATCTAAAGGTGATGCCTCTCTTCCAATTCAAATCTACCAGTGGCTCTGAAAAAAAAAAAAAAAAGGATCATCTCCTACTACTCCTGTATATCTGCTGGAGGGTCAGCTATGAGTAGATTCCAACTCAATAGCGATGAAAGAGAGACCAGGTCTTGAAGACTGAAGGGAATGAGAAACCACTGTTTCAGAGGATTGAGTTTCTGTTTGAGGTGATGATAAAATCTAAGAAATGCAAAGAAGGTGTACATTGCTCATATAACTAATGTACACTTAAAAATGGTTAAAATCACAACATTTGTATTAGGTGTGTTCTGACAGAATAAAATAAGAAGTAAAAGTGTAGGACAAGATAATCCTGGTCTTTCGGTGGGTGGACGTAGGTCACTAAAGAAAATGGGAAAGATCCAGCTGGGATCTGGAAAGACAGGGTAAAGGTGAGCATAGTTCAATGGTAATTGATATTTTAAAACATAATGAATAAGAAAAATTGCATGAAATACAATGTATACAAACTTTGCATGCAAATAAATCTAAAATTTTTTTAAAGTTGACTTTTTTTTAAAGGAGATGAGCAGAAGATCAAGTCCTCAGAGAGGGAAAAGAAAATCTAATTGCTTGTAACCAAATGGAACAATTTAAAAATGGTAAATACACTGGGATACTGTAGTCAAAATACTTTGCTAGAATTCTGTGTGAAAAAGAAATTTTTCACTGCTAAGTAAGGCAACTTTGATAAATGCCAATAGTTAAGGAAAGGATTCAGGCCTTTTGTTCATAGGGTCCTTATGAGATGAGCCAGGCTTTACTTGATGTAAATATACAACAACAACAACAACAAGACATGTTTTCAGTTTTTGCCTATCAGTAACTTAGGCTGCTTGTATCAGAACTCATTCAAGTGTTTTATTTCACAAAATAGTAAATGAAGATGATAAAAAATTGTCCTCAGGATATGAGGTCTCCTTCATGGACAAACCTTGCCCGAAGTATGTCAGATGGAGTTTCTCAATCCTTGCTTCCAAGGAGCATCCTGGTTTCAACATCTCCAAGATGAATCTGTTTGTACACTTGGCAGTCCATGGTCTTTTCAATACACTTCCCCAGCACCACAACTCAAAGACATCAATTTTTCTTCTAATCATCCCTTGTCATTCTAACTAGTTTACCCTTTTTAGTATCTGTTTATAAGACTTAAGTGAATTGAGAGCCAGTGATACCTGTTTGCTTAGTTTGGTAGCTGGGAGAAACTGTAACACATGTAATGTTTCCAGGTTGTTGTGGTTGTTATGTGCTGTCAACTAGGTTCTGACTCATAGTTACCTAAGTACCTGAGAACAAAATACTGCCCACACAATTGCTGCTGTGTTTGAGCCTATCCTTGTAGTCACAATTTCAATCCATCACCATAGAAGTCTTTTTCTCTGACCCTCTGCCTTACCAAGCATGTTGTAATTCTCTAGGAACTGGCCCCACTTGATAATTTGCCTGAAGTACGTGAGATGAAGTCTTGCTTCTAAGGAGTACAAGATAATTTTCTTTATCCTTTGAGCAATTCATGATACATTCAATATTCTTAGCAATACCACAATTCAATACCACAATCCAAAGGCATCAATTATTCTTCGATCTTTCACAGACATTATTCAACTTTCACATGTATATTAGAAAAATTGAAAATGGTTTGGTTCAGGCACACGTTAGTTCTCCAAGTTGTATCTTTGATCTTTAACACTTTGTAGAAGTTCTTTGCACCAGATTTGCTCAATATATTACTTTATTTCTTGACTACTGCTTCCATAGTTGTTGATTAGGTATCCAAGTAAAAGGAAATAATTGACAATTTCAAATCTGTCTCCATTTATTGATCCATCTGAAATGATTTTTTTATTTTGTTAAATATTCTTCATTTTCACCAAGCAAGGTAGCATCGTCTGTATGGTGCCAGTTGTTAGTGATACTTCCTTTAATCCTGATGTTGCATTCTTCTTCATATCAGTTGATTTTCTTGGATTATTTGCTTAGTATAAAGATTAAAAGGTAAGAACAAAACCCTGGTGCATACCTCTCCTGGTTTTAAACCATTCAATATTCCCTTGTTGTGTTTGAAAGATTGGTTCTTAGTATATGCACAGGTCTACATTCTCACAAATGTTTTAGAATTCCCATTTTTTTAAATGATTATCCATCATTTGTTATGATCTACAGAGTTGTCTTTGAAAACGCAATAAGACATAACTAAATAGCTTCCTAGTATATTCTGCTTTCAGTTAAGATCCATCTAATGTCACCTACTAATGATAATCCTTATTCCACTTTTCTGAATCCAGTTCAAATTTCTAGCAATTCTCTGTCACTGTCCTAGTCCAATTGTTATTGTATTATTTTCAACAAGATTTTACTTGCATGATATTTATGATATTGATTGATAATTTCCACATTCTGTTATGTCACCTTTCTTTGAGGGAGCTCTGATGGCCTCGTGGTAAAACACTGCCCTATAGTCCTGGAGACAAAGGTTCAAATCAACCAACTGCTCCATGGGAGAAGGATAGGCAATCTCTTCCCTTACAATTAATTGGCCAATCTTTTCCCTTACTATTAATTGGCCAGATAACTTTCTTCTAGGCTTCTTGGAATAGTGACAATCCAGAACTACATCTGTTTATTGAAACATGTCGATTGGTATTCTGCCAATTCCTAGAGCCTTGCTTATGGTGATACAATTTAGACCCCTTCTTTTAGTACCAAGAGTTCTTGATTTTCTCTTCAAATGGCTGAGTATTGACCAATATTTTTACAGTGATTATGTGTATCACTCTAATTTTCTTTATTTCTTTTTCTTTTCTGCACTTTAAAAAAATAGTTATTTATATTTTTAAAATTTTACTTTGGTTTGCATACAAAATTCATGTACATTGTGTTTCACACTATCCTTCATTCACACCGTGCTTCATACACTCATTCCCATTCATTATGTTTTATAAATAAATAATCATTAAACTATGCCCATAATTACCCTGTATTTCTAGATACACCCCCACCCAGATCTTTCCCATTTCCCTCGCCCCCCTCCCTCCACCCACCAAATTGTGTGACCCTATAATTTCCCCCTGTCCACTCTCACCCGTCTGTTTCCACTCCGTCCCTCCTTGGATCTCCATACATGTCTCATTAGTAATCCTTTTGCTTTTACAACAATGGTCCTATGCAGTATTTTTCCTTATGAGACAGAGTTAGATTATTCAGCCTAATGTCTCCCAGTCTTTCTCACATTACATAGTATTTTTCAAATTCGTTGTTCCTGAGTTCTGCATAGTATTCCATTGTGTGACTACACCACAATTTCTTAATCCAATTTATTGTGGCTGGACTTTTGGGCTGTTTCTCTGTTCTTGCAATTGTGCGTAATACTGTTATGAATAATGGTGTACAAATCTCCATTTGTGTCTCAGTTCTAATTTCCTGGGGTATATTTCTAGCAGCGAAATACCTGGATTATATGAAATTTCTATGTTTGGCTTTTCTCATTTTCTTTTGATGCTTCCTGTGCACTCAGTATTTTTTCCATAGAATCCTTCACTTTTGCAGCTATTGCTGTTAGGTGCCAATGCAAATGAGTCAAGTAAAACTCACAGCAATCCTATGAGCAACAGATCTGAACCCTGTGCTATCCTGTGCCATTCTCACAGTCGCTGACACACTCAAACTTGTTACTGCAGTCACTATGTCAATCCACCCTCTCCTTCACCATCCTTCCACCTTTCCAAGCATGATGTCTCTCTCCAAGGAATAGCCTTTCCTAGCAACAGGCCCAAAATATCTGATGAGATAAAACTTTGTCATCTTTGCCTTCAAGGAGTACTCTGGCTGTACCTTCTGCAAGACCTAATTGTTTTTTTTCTTTTGACAGTCCATTGGATATTCAGTACTCTTTTCCAGCACCACAACTTAAAAGCATCAATTCTTCCAGCATTATTCTTTGTCCAGCTTTCAACAGCATAACAAGTGGCTGAAAAGACCATGACCTAAATCAGGCACATCTTAGTGCTTAAACTGACTGCTGTTTTTGCTGTTGTTGTGTTCCACTGTGTCAACTACAACTAATAGCGACACTATGAACAATAACTCTGGACCTTACCCTTTGCTGAGCCAGTATCAACATCTCTGACACACCCCATTGCCACAGCCATTGTATCAATCCACTCATCCAGGGTCCTGGATCAGGCACATCTTTATTCAGTACTTGCAGTTTGAGAAATGTTGAACTTGTCATTTCCTTGAAGTTTTCTAACTCCAAATACATTACTCATTTTATTAACAGTACTCTATTTTGTATTCCTGAGTCAACTTTGAAGTATTTTTTTAGAAGTCATTATTTCTATCTTTTACATTAGTTTCTCTACATTTTGGGCAAACTATGTGTATTCATTTTGTTCTTCTTCACTGAATTTTTCACTACCTTTTTCTTTCTTAATTTATAATGTTTTTGGTGTAAGCCCACAACTTGTTTGATCTTTGATCTTTACTATTCATTGCATGAAATATATTTAGAAGGGAACTCTGGTGGCCTATTAGCAAGAAGCTGCACTGAAATCCCAGAGGGAAATGGTTCAAATCCACCAGATGGTCTGCTGAAGAAGGAGGGACAATCTCCTCCTGTACCAGTCAGATCCATTTTGATGGTACACACACAAAAATAATAATAAAATAAAAATTAATGAATAAAATAAAAAATATATATTTAGAGATGATCTCTAAACTCAGTAGGAATATACTCAAGGTCATACTTCAGCTCTTTAGGACTTATTTTTGTTTCCTTCAGCTTCACTTGCCTTAAGTGAGCAATTGATGATCTATTCTACAGTTGGCTCTGTCCTTGGTTTGGTATTTTCTTTTTCATTTTTATTTCATACTGGTTTATTTACAAAGTTCATATACATTGTTTTTTGCACTACATCTTTCCGCTTTACTTCGCCCACCCTTCCATTCATCAAACTGTGAAACTATATGATTAACAACATCTCCCCCACCAGTCCTCTGCTTCTCCCCCCTTGTATCCTCATACTCATTCTGCAATAAAGATCTTATACAATATTTGTCCTTAAGGGACTGAATTAGTTCACTTTGCATAATGCTCTGCAGTTCTTCCTAAGTTAGGTAATAATTTACAAAATCATTGCTCCTGCGGGCTGCTTTGTATTCCATCATGTGAATGTACCATAATTTCTCAATCCATCCATTCAATGTACTTGGACATTTGGGCTGTTTTAATGTTCTTACAATGGTGAATGACACTACTGTGAACATGGGTGTACAAGTCTCTGTTTGTGCCTCAATTCTCATTCTATTAGAGTATATTCCAAGCAGTGGAATACCTGGGTTATATGGAATTTCTATGTTTAACTTTTTTAGGAATCCCCAAACTGCCTTCCAGAGTGGTTGTATCATTTTACAATCCAACAACAGTGTATAAGAGTTGCTATAGCACCACATCCTCTCCAACATTATCACTTGCTGTCCTGTTAAGTGTTGCTACTGCTACTGGAGTAAGATAATATCACATTGAGGTTTTAATTTGTATCTTTCTTATTGCCAGTGATTTTGAGCATTTCTTCATGTGTTTGTTGGCTGTCTGAATATCTTTCTTTGTGAAAATTATTTCCATGGCTTTCGCCCATTTTTAAATTGTGTTATCAGTCTTTTTCTTGTGGAGGCCCTGTAGGATTCTAAACCTTTGTTATGAGATCCTTGTCTGAAATGACATTGGCAAATGTTTTCCCCAGTCAGTAGATTGTTTTTCACTCACTTGGAAAGTGTTTTTGATGTACACAGGGATTAAATCTTTAGAAGGTTCAGTTCATCAGTTTTATGCTCTCTGAATTGTGCATTTCTGGATGTATTTGGCAGTTTCTTTATACCATACAGTAGGAAGTCTATATGCTTGATCCCAATTTGCCTTTTAGGAACTTTATAATTTTGAGCTTTAGTTCCAGATTTCTGATCCACCTTTAATTGCTTTTTGTGTATGGTGTGAGATATGGATCCTGTTTCAGCTCTCTGTAGGTAGCAGTCTAATTTTGCCAGCACCATTTGTTGAAGAGTTTGTTGTTTGCCATTTGATAGGTTTTAATTCCTTGTTGAATATCAGTTGATTATAAATAGCTGAATCTATTTCTTGGTTCTCAGTTCTTTTCCATTGGTCTATGTGTCTGTCATTGCACCAGTATTATGCTGTTTAGGTTAGCACCACTGTGTTGTAAGTTTTGAGGTCAGGGAATGCTATACTTCTCACTTCATTTTTGTTTTTCAGAAGGGCTTTGCTTATTTAGAATCCCTTTTTCCTCCAAAGAAATGTGACAATTTCCCTTTCTATATTACTGAAAAATGAATTTGGTATCTGTATTGAGAATGTGTTGAACATGGAGATTGCTTTTGATGGGATTGTAATTTTCACAATATTGAGTTTTCCTATCCATGAACTGGAAATATTTTCCCATTTTTAGGTTTTGTATTTGTGTCTTTCAGAAATGTTCTTTAGTTTCCTTTGTATAGGTTTCTTATATCACTAGTTAATTAAGTTCATTCCCAAATATCTCAGTTTGCGGTTGGCTATTGTAAATGGTATTGCTTTCTTGGTTTCCTTCTCTGAGGTCTCTTTGTTAATGTAGTGGAATCCCACTGATTTATGGATATTGATCTTGTATCTTGTCACTGTACTAAATTTGTCTACTAGGTCTAACAGTTTCTTTATAGAATCATTGGGGTTTTCTGTATACACCATCATATAATCTGTATATAGCCTTGTCTTGTCATATTGCCCTAGCAAGCACTTCCAGTACAATATTGAATAAAAGTGACTGTGGCAATGGGTCAGATGTGTCAAAGATGGTGATATTGGCTCAGGAGAGGTCCATGCTGCTCCTTGGAAGCAAGGAGTCTGAAACTTCATCTGACATACTTTGGACGTGTTGAAATGTGGGGTCAGTCCTTGGAGAGGGACGTCATGCTTGGGTCGATGGAGAGACAGAACAGGAGAGGAAGAACCTTGATAAGATGGATTGATTCAGTCACTGGGGTAATTGGGATAGGCGTGTCAGAGACAATAAGATTGGTAAGGGATGGAGCAGAGTTTAGGGCTGTTGCACAGAGGATCATTATAAGTCACAAGTGACTCTACGGCACATAACAACAACAACAACAACAACAACAACATTGTTTGTAAGGATAACATAAGTCATGGTCGACTAAACTGCACATAGCAACAACATTGTTTGTAAGCATAATATAAGTCATGGTCAACTAAACTTCACATAACAACAACAACAACAGTAACAACAACAATGTGTTTGGTAGTGATGGGTAATCTTCTCTCATGCAATTAACTGCCTCTGAAAACCAGCTAGAGTGTCAGCTATGGGTCAGATAGTACTTAATGTACATAACAATAACAGTGATAAGAACCTGTGCTGCAATTTCAAAGACACATGGTTCAAAACTACCAGATGCTTTGCAGGAAAAGGATAGTCATTCTTCTTCCGTGTGATTTCCTGCCTCTTAAATCCCACAAGCAGGTCAGTTATGAATTGGTTCCAGCTCCACAGCATGCACACCCCTCCCATACACAATTTTAAAGTATACTGATCTCTATTGGTAATCAAAACATTACTTTTATGTCCACTTATAAGTTTGTTGACCACCAAATTGTCCTACTTTTTATTAGTTCAAGGATACCATTCCTCAAACAGCCATTGATCTCATACCAATGTCTTTTTGGATTCAATGAAGCTGCAAAGGGTAGTGATCTCATTATTATTAAATGGATGTTGATTTTCTATGATCATTGCTGTAATTATTCTTAATTTGTACTTTGATTCAAAAAGTCTCTCCTACTACTTAAAATATGTGGTTTAAAAACAGTATCTACAGCTTTTATTATAATCTGACAATAAACTGCTTTCACCACAAAATGTGTTTGATCACGGACCACACCAGATAACATAATCAGACATTATCTTCACATATATTTTTTCCTATTGAGCTCCTCAGCATTATAACACTAGTACTTGGTTTCTTAACTGTCCATGTAATTATTGTTTGTAATTATTGCAAATCAAAGATGTGAAAAATGATTTGATGCTACTTTAATTATCTACCAAACCGGGGTGAAATGAGCCTTTAAGCTACTGTTTACTGAACAAGTCTACAGAGTTAAACTTAAATGGCACATGAGTAATTTAATCTCCTCTTTAATAATCAAAAGGGGCCTGATGATGTGGTAGTTAGTATATCCTGCTGCTATCCTAAAACTTGGTGGTTTGAACTCACCATCTGCACCATGGGAGAAAGTTGAGGGTTTACTTCTGTACAGATTTAGAACCTGGGAAAACTTACAGAATAGGTACCATCTGTCCTACAGGTTCTCTCTGAGTTGAAATTGCTTACACTGTGGGTTCTGGAAGTGCGTTGAAAGGAGACAGACGTTGTTAAAAGTATAAGTAACATAATAAAGAATACATTTGAGGTTATACATTTGAAGTTCATACTACATCAACGAGAGTCTTCTCTCTCCACATCCTCGTGGGAAATTACATTATGTCACATGAGGTTGTGCTGTATTTAATAAACTCCACATTTAATAATAACAATAAAAGAGACTATAATAAGATGATACAGAAGTAATACAGATGTTATGAAAAGAAATTGGCCTAGGCTAAAGGATTGTTAAGAAGGAGATGGGTAAAGCATTAATTCTAAAAGGAGAATTTGGGTTCTTCGTTTTTTTAGCTATTCAGTCTTAATTCTGCCTAGCCTTCCTGATCAATTTTTCTTCCCATATATGTATTCTTGATAGTGTGCTTTTCTTTCCTTTTCCTCCCTCTTTTCTTTACCTGCCTTTAAAACCATTCTTTTATTACTTTCATATAAAGGAAGATGATTCAAGCAGTTATCATAAGATATACAAATTAGTTGCTGCTGTTTTTTTCTTTTGTCTCCAGTTAGAAAGAAGAAAAGAATAAAGGTGACTAGGAAAAATGAAAGGAGCAGAAAAGGGGAAGACAAGGTCTTTCCTGCATTCATATGTTCACTGAAGAAACATTCATAGTGTTTCCAGAATGACAGAATTAAAGACACAAGGCATAATATTATTTTTAGTTGTTGTTGTTATGTGTTGTCAAGTTGCCTATGACTCATAGCAACCATATGTACAACAGCTCTGAAGTCTGCTTTATCCTGAGCCATTTTCATTGACTCGAACATACTTACCCCCATAACCCCAATTATTGTATCAATCCATCTCATCTGGGGTCTTCCTCTCCTGTCCTGTCCTTCCACCCTTCTGAGTATGATGTCTCCATCCTGGCCACGTGCCCAAAGGATACGAGCTAGAGCTTCAGAATCTTAACCTCCAAAGAGAAACTTGGTTTCACCCTCTCCAAGACACACCTCTTTTGTTTTCTTGACAATCCATTGTATGCTCAAGACTCTTCTCCAGCACCACAACTCAAAGGCATCAGTTCTTCTTCTGTTACCCTTAGTCATTGTCCAGTTCTCTAATGCAAAACAGGTAATTTCAAAGTCTGTGGCCTGATTAGGCACACATTGATCTCTAGACAGACATCATTCCTCTTCAATACTCTGGACAGATCCTTGACAACAGATTTTCCCAGTGTAATTTGTCTGTTCATTCCCTGACTGCTGGTGCCAACAAAGGGTGTTGATTGTAGAGCCGAGCAAGCTATTATTGTCAACAATCTCAATTTCTTTTTCATCTATCATGGTGCTGCCAATTAGCCCAGTGCTTAGAATCTTTGTTTTCTTGATGTTGAGCTTCAATCCATATTGAAGACTATAGTCCTTGGCCTTCTGCAACAAAACTTTCAGGTCCTCCTCAGTTTCGTCAAGCAAGGTGGTATCATCTGCATAATGGAGGTTGTTAATGAGTCTTCCTCCAATCCTGATGCCACAATTTTCCAAATGATCTGTTCTGTATATAGAATGAAAATGTATGAAGACAGGATGCACCCCTGACAGACTCCTTTCTTGATTTTGAACCATTCAGTGTTTCCTTGCTCTGTTCTGATGACTGCTTCCTGGTCCAAGTATAGTTTTCGCATAAGCACAATCAATTGTCCTGAGGTACTCTTCTCTTTAGGTGTAGCTACAATTTGTTGTGATCCACACAGTCAAATGCTTTTGCATAGTCAATGAAACACAGATAAACATTCTTCTGGTACTCTGCTTTCTACCAAGATCCATCTGACATTAACAATAATGTCTTTCATGCCACAATCTTTTTAAAACCCAGTTTGTATTTCTTGTAGTTCTCTGTCAATGTACCATTTCAGTCATTCTTAGATAAACTTGGGCATAGTCTTGCTTGCCTGTGATATTATTCAATAATTTTCACACTCTGTTGGGTCACCTTTCCTTGTAAGGGGAATAAATACGGAACTCTTCTAGTCAGTTGGCCAGGTACTTATCCTTCACCTATCTTGGCACAATCTGGCGAACACGGGTATCCTCTGTTGGTTGAAATATGTCAATTGGTGTTCAACAAATTCCTGGGAGCTTTATTTTTTGCCAAGTCCTTCAGAGCAGCTTGAACTTCCTCCTTCATCATCATTGCCTTTTTTGCCTTAAATTTTTATTTAAGTTTATTCTATTTTCTTCTTCTCACCTAGTGAGAATAAGTGTACTTGTTTGGGTAGGAGACAAAAGACTAAATTGAGACACATAATCTATTACTCTTCCAGTAATGTGCATATTGCTTCTGACATCAGAAGGTGAGGGGTAATTTCCCACCCTTCAAACTTGGTTGGCCTTAATGACTTGCTCAAGCAGTGCAAGTTAAATTCCGAGACTAGGCTGTGAAAAACCCTCATCATTTTGGCACATTTCCTTTTTTTGATCTTCTTTTTCAAAACTCAGACACCATATTGTGAGAAGAACAAGCTACGTGAGGAGATCATATGTGAGTACTCCTGTTAGAAGCCCTAAATTAGCTTTCATCTAATAATCTCCTTTGCCAGCCACTCCATAAGCCATGTGAGGGTGCCATCTTGGACATCTAGCTCAACTGAGCCTTTAGATTGTCATTTGAAGTCCTAGATGACATCTGACTATAACTTTATGAGATAATTGAAGCAACTAACCCCAGTTAGCCTCAAAACAATATGATATAAGAAAAAAAATAGATGTTTTAAACTACTGAAGTTTGATGTGATTTGTTACATAACAACGCAGATGACACAACTTTGCTTTCTGAAATTGTAAGCATTTGCTACAGAAGGTCAAGGACTGTATGGATTCAATATGGATTGAAGCTCAACATTAAGAAAACAAAAATTTTCACTGCTGGGCCAGTTGGTAGCATCATGATGGATAAGAGATTGAGATTGTTAACATTTTCAGCTTGTTTTATTAAACAACCAACTCTCTTGGCATCAGCAGTCAGGAAATTAAAAAATGAATTGAATTGGGAAAATCTGCTGTCAAGGACCTCTCCAAAGTCCTAAAGAGCAATCCTGTCAGCCTAGAGACTAAGGTACATAGGATGAGGCATCCAAGCCATGATTCTGGCAATAACTTGCTATGTGTCAGAGAGTCGGACCATGACTAAGGATAATAGAAGAACTGATGCCTTTGAGTTGTGGTGCTGAAGAGAAGCATTTAATTGGTAAGAGAGCTATGGACTGCCAAGAGAACAAACAGATATGTCTCATAGAGGGTGAAACCAGGCTGTGGGCAAGGACTTGGAAGCTCTGTCTGACATACTTTAGGTATGTTGCCAGGAGGGGGTCAGTCCTTGGAGAGGGACAGCGTTCTTGGAATGAGATGGATTGACACAGTAACTATGGGCAATATGGTTAGGTGTGTCAGAGACAGTGAGATTGGCTTAGGAAAGGACAGAGTTTACAGCTGTTGTACACTGGGTCCCTATGACTTGCAGTCAACTCAACAACACATTACAGCAACTCACAACAACAATAGTTGCCTAGAACAATTTGTCTTCTTTTATTCTTACATTGGACATAATGGGTGCTGTTGTTAAGGTCATTGAGTCTGTTCTGACTCAAAGGTGCTCTGACTTTAGCAGAACAAAATACCACCCAGTCTCAGGCTATCACCACAACAATAGATAAGCTTCAGCCCACTGTTGTAGCCACTGTGACAATGCATCGCATTCAGGATCTTCCCCCTTTTCACTCATCTTCTACTTTACCAGCCATGATGCTTTTCCACTGGGGATTGATCTTAATAATGTGTTAAAAAAACTCCTCCAAACAAACTCAAATTCACTGCCTTTGATTTCAACTCACATGGATCCTCTGTTGGATTTCTGTGGCTGGAAATCTTTATGAGGGAGACGGCACGTCTTTTTCCCTCAGAGGTACTGGTGAATCACAACATCTAAACACAGTTTATTTAGTTATTTATTTTTCACTTTTATTTGTATGGAGATTTAGTTATCCTGCTTAATTTTAATACTATCATTCATAGAAATTTTGGTTTATACCATTAATTGCCATTATTACCATTAAAGCCATTAATTAATTACAATGTGGAGATGTGCAGCCATTTGCAACACCATATGGTCTAAGTCTGATTCTGACTATGGACTGATTCAGGCCTGGTCTTTTCATTACTATGCTTTCATTGCTATGCATATGAAAGTTGGATAATAGGTAAGAGTGATAGAAGCAGAATTGATGCATTTGAGTTGTAATGTTGGAGAAGAGTGCTGAATATCCCAAAGACTGCCGAAAGAACAAACATATGTCTCGGAGAGGATACAACCAGAGTGTTCATAGAAGGCAAAGTTGATGAAGCTTGGTCTCATATACAAGCCATATTGCTAGGAGAGCTATTCTCTGGAAATGGACATCAGGGAAGGTGGAGAGTCAACCAAAGAGAAGAAGACTCCCAACAAGATGTATTGATATGGTGACTGCAGCAATAAGCTCAAGTGTGTTAGAGATGGCAAGGATGAAACAGCAAAGGACAGGATCCAGGTGTGTTTTTCATAGGGTCACTCTGAGTTATACTTGATTCAATGATATTTAACAGCAGCACCATGAACTAGGTCACAGAGTAAGTGAGAAAAATTCTCACCATCTTCCTTTGTATTTCACACTCAGGCTGTGTCTCTTCTAAGGCAATTTTGTTTGTTGTTCTGGTGATCAGTGGCATTATCAATATTATTCACTGATACCATGATTTAAAGCCATCAATTATTTTTTACTCTTCTTTCATTTTCCTTTATTCCAGATGAATATGGAGCATTTGCACAATAGTTATAGAAAGGCTTCAGATCTTTTGTTCTTAGGGTCACTGTGAGTTCTGCTCAACTCGATGGCAATTAACAACAACAACAACAATGTTGTTGTTAAGTGTCATTAAGTTGAGTACAACTCACAGCAACACTATGAACAACAGATCTGAACCCTGTCCTATGCTGTGCCATCTTCACATTTCCTGACAGCCTACTGTATCAGTCCTGTGTCAATATATCTGGTTGAGGGGTCTTCCTCCTTTTGTCAGCCCTCCACCTTTCCAAGAATCATGCTCCTCTCCAATGACTAGCCCCTTCTAGCCACATACCCAAAATATGTGAGGCGAAGCTTCAACATCTTTGCCTCCAAAGAACAATCCAGCTCCACCATCTCAAAGATATATTTATTTCTTCTTTTGGCACTCCATGAGATCAGTTCTTCTGTAAACCCTATTCATTTTCCAGTTCTCAAAGGTAAAGAAAGTGATTGGGAAGACCCTGCCCTGAATTAGTGGCATCTTTGTTCTCCAACTGATATCAATACTCCTTAATAATTTGGAGAGATCCGACTGCATACTTTCCCAGTACAATGCATCTGCTTATTTCCTGACTGCTGGTACCAAGGGTGTTAATTTTGGATCCAAGTTAGATGAAGTTGTTGACAGTTTCAATCTCTTTTCCACCCATCATGACATTACCTATGGATCCAGGGGTAAGAATTTTTGTTTTCTTGACACTGAGATGCCTTTCAACACTAGAGGAAATACTATAACTTGGATTAAATATACCTTATTCATCAAAGTGAAAATGTTACTTCTTAAATATTGAAAAGGTATTCTGGAATAGATTTACCTAACACAATAAAGAAATTGATTTCCTTAATTTTACTTCCTTGGGCATTGATTGTGAATCAAAGTAAAAGGAAATTCTTGATAGCGTCATTATTTTCTTCATTAATGGTGAGAAGAATGGGAATCCCAGAACATTTAATCACGCTAATGTGAAACCTATACTTGGGACAAGAGGCAGTCGTTAGAATAGAGCAAGGTAACACCGCATGGTTCAAAATTGGGAAGGGATTATGCCAGGGATGTGACCTATCTCCATACCTTTTCAACCTGTATGCAGGGCAGATTATCTGGGAGCCGGGCTCTATGAGGAGAAGTGTGGTGTCAGGATTGGTGGAAGATCTATCAAAAATCTGTGTTATGCAGATGACACAACCCTGCTTGCTGAAACTGAGGAGGACTTCATGCACTTGCTGCAGAGGGTCAAGGAATGCAGCCTTCAGTATGGACTGAGGCTCAATGTCAAGAAGACAAAGATTCTCACCACTGGACCAATCGGTAGCATCCGGATGGATGGTGAAGAGATTGAGATTGTTCACAGCTTCAGTTTGCTCCACAGTCAACACTCTTGGCACCAGCAGCCAGGAAATCAAAAGACGTATGGCAATGGGAAAGTCTGCTATTAGGGACCTCTCTAAAGTGCTCAAGAGCAACGGTGTCTCTCTGGAGACTAAGGTGTGCCTGATACAGGCCATGGTCTTTGCAATCACTTGTTATGCATCAGAGAGTTGGACAATGACTAGGGAAGATAGAAGGAGAATTGATGCCTTTGAGCTGTGGTGCTGGAGAAGAGTATTGAATGTATCCTGGACTGCCAAGAAAATAAACAGATTCATCCTGGAAAGGGTTAAACCAGGTTACTCCTTGGAGGCAAGTATTCTGGGGCTTTGTCTGACATACTTTGAACATGTTGTAAGGAGGGACAGGTCCTTGGAGAGGAACATCATGCTTGGTAAGGTGGAGGGACAGCGCAGGAGGGGAAGACCCTCTATGAGGTGGATTGATTCAGTGACTGGGGTAATCAGGATGGGTGTGTCAGAGGCAATGAGATTGGCACGGGATAGAGCCCGGTTTAGGGCTGTTGTACATAGGGTCACTATGAGTCGCAAACGACTCGACGGCACATAACAACAACAACAACAACAACAATGGTGATAATGCTTATTGACCCAGTTGTGATGATTTTTGTTATCTTTATTATGTGGTTGAAACTATACTGAAATTTAAGTCTGAGAAGCTGGACTCTATGAAGAGGAGTGTGGCTTCAGGACTCAAAGAAGACTCATGAGTAACCTGCATTATGCAGATGACACAAACACGAGCTGAACGTGAGGAGGATTTGAAGCACTTGTTGCAGAAGATCAAGGAATGCAGTCTTCAGTATGCGTCTTGATATCAAGAAAACAAAGATTCTGACCACTGTACCAAGAGGCAGTGTCATGACGGATAGAGAGAAGATTGAAACTGTCAGCAGTTTCATCTTGCTTGGATCCACAATTAATAACCTTGGTATAAGTAGTCAGGAAATAAGGAGATGTCTTGCAATGGGAAAACCTGCAGTTAGGGACCTTTCCAAATTATTGAGGAGTGGTGATGTCAGTTTGAGGACTAAGGTGTGTCTGATTCAGAACATAGTCTTTCCAATTACTAGCTATACATCCAAGACCTTGGCAATGAATAAGGATAGCAGGGAAAGAATTGATGTCTTTGAGTTGTGGTGTTGAAGAAGACCATGGATGGCCAAGAGAATGAAAAGAAATGTCTTCGAGAGGTGCAGCCAGAGTGTGCTTTGGAGGCAAGAATAATGAGGCTTCCCTTCATATATTTTGGACATGATGCTAGAAGCTGTTACTCCTTGAAGAGGAACATGATGTTGGGAAGGGTGGAGAGTCAATGAAGGAGAGGAAGACCCCCAACCAGGTGGATTGACATGGGAGTGTGAGTATGGTGCAGGAAAGAACAGGGTTCAGATCTTTTGTTCACAGGGTCACTATGAGTCATGCTCAATTTGAAGGCACCTAAAAACCAATAACAACAACAACAACAACAACAACAAACTATTTTGGAGACTATTGTTTTTTATCTTTACCAGTGACTGCTGCAAATCCTCTTTGCTTTCTGAAATCAAGGATTTATCATTTGCATTTGAGAGGTTGTTAATTAGCCTTCCTCCAATCCTCATTCTGCATTTTTCTTCACAGGAATGTTTCAAATATTCTCAGGCTTCTCAAATTTATAATGCCATCCAGAAGGATGCACTCTTTTTTCTGTATTTTTTAAAGATTGTTATTCACTGGCATTATACAAAGCAGAGTATTATAATGAAATGTGCAAAGAACTGGATTCAGAAAATGAATTCATGAACTTGTACAGTATTTCTTAAGCTGAAGGAACTGAAGAACAAATTTATGTCTTGAGCTGCAATAATTAAAGATGCTAAGAGGAATTGATGCCTTTGAGTTGTGGTGCTGGAGAAGAGTGTTGAATATATCATAGACTGCCACAAGAACAAACAGGTCTGTTTTGGAGAGGATGAAACCATCGTTCCCTCTGAAGGCAAGGATTTTTTTTTAAGAAACAGCACTGCAGTATTTATTTTATACGGCTGAGTGAAGTAAGCTATAAAAATTTCAAATAATTATCTTTTTTGTAATCCTTTGTTTACATGGTTTTACATATTAATCACTCTGTAAAGTTTCTGAACTCTGTTTAATAGCAGATTTCCTTTCTTGATCATCTCTTGGCACTGCCAGTTCTTGTTATCAGGTCTGTTGGTTTCTACAATTTTGTTCAAGGATTTTGAAGCTCTGTTTCACATACTTCTGACATGTTGTCAAGAGGAACAAGTCTTCGGAGAAAGACAACACAGAAAAGGAAGACCCTGGATGAGATGGACTGACACAGTGTCTTGGATAATAGAGGGAGGTGTGTCAGAGACAGATTGGCTCAGTTTAGGACAGAATTCAGAGCTATTGTAAATAGGCAACTCAATGGTACATAACAACAACAACAACAATTGGCAGAATATTGAATGATCAAGGTAGCATTAAAAGAGATGGAAGGAATATAGAGTTACTGCATCAAAAAGAATTGACTGACACTGAAGACTTTCATGGAAAAATACATGATCAAGAAATAATAGTAATGAAGGAGGAAGTTCAAGCTGCTGTGAAGAAGTTATCAAACAACAAGGCCCTAGGAATTAATGGCATACCAACGACACATTTCATCAAACAGATGCAGCCCTCAACATATTCACTAGGTTGTACGAAGAAATCTAGAGGTCAACTACTTGGCCAACTGACTAGAAGAGTTCCATATTTATTCCTATTCCAAAAAAGGGCAACTTGACAGAGTGTGGGAATTATTGAACGATATCACCAATAACATGTAAGCCAAATTGTGCTGAAGATTATCCAAACCCAACTGAAATAGTGTATTTACAGAGAACTATGGGAAATACAAGCTGAGTTTAGAAGTGGCTGTGGCAGCAGAGAGTGTCAGAGGAATCTGTGTTTCATTGACTATGCAAAGACATTTGACTGTAAGGATCACAACAAATCGTGGCAAACATTGCAAAGAATGGTAATCCCATTACACTGGATTGTGCTCATGCCGTACCTATAGTTGGACCAGGAAGTAGTCATCAGAAAGGGCAAATAAACACGGTATAGTTCAAAATTAGGAAAAGAATGTGTCAGAGATGCATTATTTCCCCATACCTTTTCAATCTATATGTGGAGGTTGAACTTTATAAGACGGAATGTGGCATCAGGTTTGGAGGAAGCTCATCATTATGTAGATGCTATAATCTTACTGAAACAGAGGGGGACCTGAAGTGTTTGCTGTAGAAGGTCAAAGACTATAGTTTTCAATATGGATTGAAGCTCAACATCAAGAAAACAAAGATTCTCACCACTGGGCGAATTGGCAACATAATGATAGATGGAGAATGAATAAGTAGACAGAATGAGGTTGTTAACAATATCAACTTACTCTTTCACAATCCACAATTTTGGCACCAGTAGTCAATAAATCAAAATACAAATTGAATTATGGATATCTGCTGTCTGGGACATTCCCAGAGTGCCGACAAGCAATGATATCAGTCTAGAGACTAAGGTTCACCTGAAAAGGGGCCATGGTCTTCTCAGTTGCTTCAGATGCATCAGAGAGCTGGGCATTGGTTGAAGATGACAGAAAAAGAATTGATGGCTTTGAGTTATGGTGGTGGAGAAAAGTATTGAACATACAGTGGACTACCAAAGAACAGCTATGTCCTTGAGAGGGTGAAACAAAATTTCTTCTCGAAGTCAAGGATTTTGAGGCTCTGTCTTACATACTTTGAACATGTTGCCAGAAGGGACCAGTCCTTTGAGAAATATACCTTGCTTAGAAGGGTGGAGGGACAGTTCAGGAGAGGAAGACCCTGGATTGACACAGTAACTGGGGTAATAGGGGCAGCTGTGTCAGTGACACTGAGATTGGGTTGGGATAGGAGAGAGTTCAGAGCTATCGTGTATAGGGGCACTATGAATTGTAGTCATCTTAATGGTATATAACAACAACAACAAAACAATTTGTTAGCACTGAAATTTGAATCTGAATTGACTTATTGTGCATCAGAAATCTTGGAAAATATTTAAGCAAATATTTAACACTATGATATTTGAATATTGTTAAGTGTAATGTGATTTAGATGTGACAAAAATGGGGTTTTTTTAGCTCCAGAAAAAAGATTAAAATCCTATTTATGTCAGGTTTTCTCTATATGACTTTGGGGGAGTTCTAATTTCTATAACATTTGAAATTATTTGTTAACGCCTGGCCAAACATAAACATTTGATAAGCATTACTTCGTTTTCCATCCTATGAATGCTTTGTATCCATAAGTGCAATAATATTGAAGCTGACCGCAATTTCATGTTGCTTCCTAAAATCAGGTATTTGCACTATTTATCAAGTATTTTCTTTGGTAGACATTTTATGCACTTCCATGGTGTACTATTAATAGTGTACTCTACCTTTGTTTGCCGTGGGGTCAACTTGGTTAATAGATATTGCAGACCTGCTTTATTGTTGGGTTCTCACAAACGCACTTTGATATCAACCTCTGGTTTTCAAGGACATGACCTCGTTTCGTGTCTTGAATGTGGTTCTCTTTCCAAGAGCAGTGCTCCTAAGTTAAGCGTATGTCTGATAAGAATTTTAATTCAGTTCATCATATGTTTATGTATTTAAATTTAAGAGTTAAATTGATATAATTGGTAACATTACCCATTTGCTTTGATTTGAGATGCCAAGTGATTGAAAAAAAATTTTAATTTAGACATGAATTACTTTGCTTATTTGAATTTATCCTTTTTGCATAATTAGGATGAACTAATTTAATTTGAAGTTATCCTTTTAAATGACTTAAGTGAACTAATTTAATTTGAAGTTACCCTTTTAAATGACTTGAGATACTCAAGGCCACATGATTAGTGGAATCATCCTGAGCGATACTGTCTCATGGGTGGGAAAGGATAAAGGTATAACTTTAAAGCCTGGAGGCAGACGTTTCCTGCTTGATTCCTTTTGTTCCATTAATATTTTATTTTTATGATTTGTTGTTGTTCCTACCACTTCACTCTAGGCTGCTTAATCTTTTCCAATGGGACCACACTAAGCATTTGTGATTGAGTGATATTTTTCCTCAACTCTGTTCTCATTTCATGCCATTTCCTTTTAATAGTTAGTTGATATCACATATACATGAAGAGAAGGCTGACTGCTCATTTGGTGAATTGTGGTAGAAATCCCCAAGACAGTTCTCTTTAGGGAGACTGAAGCTCCTTGAGTACATAATGTATACTGATTGTGCATTTTAGCAAGGCTTTTTGTTTTATTTTAACATTAAACTCTCATTGCCTTCAATTTAAAGCTACTGGCTGCAATTGTAGGGAGTTCTTGTGGCTCTGGGGTTAAGACATTTGGTTGTTCACCAGAAGTTGATGGTTTGAACCCACCAGCTGCTCAAAAGGAAAAAAAAAATTAAGCCATCTGTGTTGAAAACGTTATAGAACAATTCTACTCTGTGCTACATGGAATGAACTCAATAGCAATGGTTTTGTTGGTGTGATTTTGCTACATAGTCATGTGAATTTGAGTTCCAATATTGTATTGGAAACATAAAATCTTAGATGGCTCTTAGTTACATGTTTGAGAGTAATTGGTGGGTTCCTTGTACCTGAGAAACCTATTCCTGAGAAGCCTAGTGTTGTTGTCATGTGCCATTGACTTGAGCACAACTCATAGCAACCCTCTGAGTAACAGATATGTACCCTGTTCTATCCTGTGCCATCCTCACACTTCCTGACACACAAGAGCCCACTGAAGCTGTCACCATGTTAATACACCTGGTTGAAGGTTTTCCTTTTCTTTGCCAACCCTCCATCCTTCCAAGCGTCATGTTCCTTGCCAAGGATTTAAGATCAACATTAAGAAGACAAAGATTCTCAGCACTGGACCAATTGACAGTACCATGATAGATGAAGAAGACATTGAGGTTGTTAACAATTTCAGATTGCTTGGCTCCACAATCAACATTTTTAGCACCAGCAATCTGGAAATCACAAGATGATTTGCATTGGAAAAAATCTTCTGTCAAGGACCTCTCCAGAGTACTGAAAAGCAAAGATGTCAGTCTAGAGACTAAGGTGTGCCTAATCCAGGTCATGGTCTTTGCAATTACTTGCTACACATCAGAGAGTTGGACAATTACTAAGGATGAGAGAAGAAGTTATACCTTTTAATTGTGGTGCTGTAGGAGAATCTTAAACATACTATGGAATTCCAAGAACACAAATACATCTCACTTACAGAGCATGAAAGCAAGTTTCTCCTTGGAGGCTAGGATTTTGAAACTCCATCTCACCTACTGTGGGCATGTGACCAGGAGAGACTGGTCCTTGGAGAAGGACATCATTTTTGGAAGGGTGGAGGGACAGCACAGGAGAGGAAGACCTTGGATGAGATCGACTGATACAATAACTGGGGCAATGGGTTTTGTGTGCCAGAATTAGTGAGAGTGGCTCAGGAGAGAGCAGGGTTCAGAGCTGCTGTACATAGGGGCTCTGTGGGTCACAGGTAACTCAACGGCACATAACAACAACAACAACTTTTGACACATACCAAAGAAGGTGAGGCTATATGTTATCCAAGGCATATTTGTTCTTTTGGCAGTACATGATATGTTCAGTGTTCTTCTCCAACACTACAGCTTAAAGGCATCAATTATTTTTCTATAATTCCTGTTCATTACCCAGCTCTCAGATGTATAGCAAGTTCTAAGAAAGACAATGGCCTGAATCAGACACACCTGAGTCCTCAAACTGATATCATTACTTCTCAATAATTTAGAGAGGTCCCTATCTGCAGACTCTCCCATTGCAATGTGTCTCTGTATTGCCTTACTGCTGGTACCAAGGGTGTTAAGTGTGGATCCAATTAAGATAAAGTTGCTGACAGTCTCAATCTCTTCTTCATCCTTTGTGATGTTGCCTATAAGCCCAGTGGTAAGAAGGTATGTTTTCTTGACATTGAGATGTAATCTGTATTGAAGGCTGCATTCTTTGATCTGCAATAAGTGCTTCAAGTCAGCCACACTTTAAGCAGGCAAAGTTGTGTCATCTGCACAACACAGGTTATTGATTTGTCGTCTTCCTCTTACCATGATGCAAAACTCCTCTTCATAGAGTCCACCTTCTTGAATAATTTTTTCAGCATACAGATTTGAATATATATGGAGAGAGAATACATCCCTGATACACTCCCTTCTTAATTTTAAACCCTGTAGTGTTCCATGTAGTGATGATACCAAGCCAAAAGAGGGTGATCCTAATCCACGGCCCTCGGGCCTGTCTTTAACTGGTTTTGGTGAAACATTCTTCTAGGTCGTATAGCCCTGGTCTGTCCACTTGCTGTACAGAGCTAACTTGTGGTTGCTGTGAAGCTGAACACTGTGACACTGATGTGTCAAATGTGAGAATGATTACCCCTGGTGGACAGTGTTTGTTGGAGCTCCCCGATGAACACAAAAGCTTGGAAGCAGGAGTGGCATCCACTTCTGAAATAGCTTGCCTCTGAGAAATCCTATGAACCTGGAAAAAGGATGAAAGTTATACAAGTGTCTAGGTCTTTTATTCATAGGGTCACTACAAGTTGCCTACAACTCGACAGCAGTTAACAACAACAACAACAACAGTATTCTCTTACTTTGCACAACAGCCTCCTTGTCTAGGTATAGGTTTTGCATGAGTACAATAATGTGCTCTGGGATTCCCATTCTTCTCAATGTCAGCAACAACGTATTACGATCCACATAGTCAAATGCCTTTGCATAGTCAATAAAGCACAAATAGATATTCTTCTGGTATTCTTTACTTTCATCCACAATCCAATCGACATCCACAATGATATCCTTGGTGCCACAACCTCTTCTAAGTCCAGAAAGAATCAAAAGAAAATGGAGAGAATACACAGAGTCATTATAGAGATATAAATGATATAAAGATATAGAAGATAAAGATGATATAGATATAAATGATGATAGAGATAGAGATAGAGAGAGATAGATATCGATATAGATATAGAACAGATACAGATATAGATATGGATACAGATGTAGATATAGATTTTTAAAAATCTGACACTGAAAAATTCCAGGAAGTATCATATGAGGAGGAGCCAATGGTAATGAAGGAGGAAGTGAAAGCTGCACTGAAGGCAATGAAAAAAAAATAAGGTCCCAAGAATTAATGGGATACCAATTGATTTGTTTCAATTAACAGATGCAGCCTTGAATGTGCTCACCAGTCTATGCCAGCAGATTTGGAGGGAAGCTAACTGGCCAATGGATTGGAAAAGGTCTGTATTTGTTCCCAATTTCAAGAAAGGTGATTCAACAGAATATGGAAACTAGTGAACAATATCTTTAATATCACATGCATGTAAAATACTACTGAAGGTCATTTAAAAAATAGCTAGAATATTACATAGAGAAGGAACTGCCAGAAGTTCAAGCACTTCTGAGAAGACGAGGCCTGCCATAACTCAACAACTTCTAAAGGCTCAGGTTTGACTTAGTCCAATAAGTGATACTGACTCTACTATTCATGGTCATTAGGTTGAAATCAGCTCATAGGTAGCCTTCCATTTGGTTTCCAAGGCTCAGAGTGTGGTTTCCAAGGAAACAGTGTGGGAGGAGATTGTTGTCCTCTCCTGTGGAGCTGCCGGTGGCATTGAGCAAGGAGAGAGGAGTTTCCTGTGGGCTGGCAGCACACTTCTTGATGGACCATGCCAATTAGACCTGCGAACAATTGGAAGAACCTGATTACTAGTATGCTGAGAGGGTCTGGAGAACAGGTTACTTACCTGGTCTACAATATTATTGTACTACTTAGATCACCTTTTGGAAGTACTAGACAATGTCTTACATAACCAGATTGGAAGGATACAATTTCTGAGGTCTCTCAGTCTTTTAGGAAGATAATATTAAAACTTCTCTCACATTAGTGGGACCTCTACTCTGCTGGAAGGCTGGGAAATTCTAACCCTTAAATCCTGTCCTTGCTAGAGAAAGTCTCCTTTCTTTCAAGCAGGGTCTCGGTACAATGGAAGCATTATTAATGTTTAAGCCAGCCCTGTGAATCTGTTTTTGGTAAAGGCGTACTCATTTAGAAGAGAGTTCCATTCCTGAAATGAGAAAATTAGTCCTTAATCAGATTAATGCTATATCTCACATTCAATCTGCTAGTGAGCCTTGGAGGGACATGGCACCTCTTTTTCTCATTGATGGATGGCCATTTTAGTAGATGTAAGATATCCTCACTAGGCCTTTACTCAGCTAGACTATCGTACTTTAGATTCAAGAGAATCTTTAATACAAGAATTGAGTCCGTCTTTGGACTGTCATTCTTTTAAGAATCCTGACTTATTTTCACTGTAATTGGCTTTTTCTACCAGCAAAGCAAAATATTTTTGAATTAATCAGTAGAACCTGCAATATTGTATTCTTCTTGTGTTGTGCACCATAGAGTCAGAACCAATCCATAGCTGACCCTCCAGTTGGGTTTCACAGGCAGTTAGTTAATCACACTTAAGGACATTGCCCATCCTTCTACTGTGGAGTGGCTGGTGGCTTCAAACCATGTGCCTTTGGAACTGCAGTGCAGCTTCTTGCCACTAGGTCATATGAGCAGCCTGCTTGTATTACTTAACTTCTTCTATCTGCTAAACAGAGGAGGACCTGAAGGTGAACACAAGCAAGTCACACCATCCTAGAAAGACAAATCACAGAAGGTCAAGGACTGTAGTCTTCAATATGGATTGAAGCTCAACATCAAGAAAATAAAGATTCTCACCACTGGAACAATTGGCAGCACCATCACAAATGGAGAAGAGATTTAGGTTGTTAACACTGTGTGTGGAACAGCATGCTCGGTTCTACAATTAGTACTCTTAACACCAGCAGTCAAGAGCTCAAAGCCAAATTGCATCAGGCAAATCTTCTGCCAAGGACTTCTCCAGAGTGCTGAGGACAAAGATGTCAGTCTAGAGAGTAAGGTGCAAACTGATCCAGGTCATGGCCTTCACTATTACTTGCTAAGCATGAGAAACCTTGACCAAGATGACAGAAGAATTGATGCCTTTAAGTTGTAGTACTGGAGAAGACTATTATTGTACATACTATGGACAGCTTAGAGAATAAACTGGTGTCCTAGAGAGAGTGAAACAAAATTGCACCTTGGAGGCAAAGATGTTGAGGCTCTATGTCACATATTTTGTAAATATTAACAGGAAGGACCAAGCCTTGGAGAAGAACATCGTAATTGGTAAGGTGGAGGGATAGTGCAGGAGAGGAAAACCCCAGATGGATTGAAACAGTATCTGGAGTAATGAGATTAGATGTGTTAGAGACAAGTGAGATTGGCTCAGGACTGGGGAGGCTTCAGAGCTTTAGTGGATAGGGTCACCATGAGTCACATGTAACTTCATGGTACATAACAACAACAACAACAAAAAATCTGCTTGTGGTTTTTAAAAAAAATTTCCACCAAGCAGCTCTGCATTAAATTCTTGTTCACGAATATAAAATGAAAGTATCCCTTTGATTGTTAGTAATCACTTCTATATACAACGTGGGAGGAAAACTCCCTAAAACTTTTATAAACATTTATAAAAATGTTAATAATTTGATCCTCATAATTTCGGAAAAGTATATTTTTCTTCTTGTATTGGTTTACATAGTCATTTATATATATTATGTTCCTTTCATTAATATTGTACTTTATATAATAATTCATATTTTTGTAATCATTTGTATACATTGTTTTATTCATAATATATTTTGAGTTAGACAATCTTTTCTGTACATTGTGTTTTTTATTTTTGGTTTTGTTTATTTTTTTGTTTGCTTTTATTGTTGTTATTGTTGTGTACAGTCAAATTGAATGCAGCTGGCACAGGAGGAGATTGCCCCTTCCTTTTCCAGCAGAGGATCTGGTGGATCCGAATTGCATGCCTTTGGGATTGCAGCGCACCTTATTGCCACTAGGCCATCAGAGCTCCCATGTACATTGTGTTTAACATAATTAATTTTTTAAATTGCAATTTTAATGAAAAGTTTATAAAAACTTGGATTTCTATTCATTCATTGTTGCATATTTTCCTCTTTGCTCCTCACCCCCAGTTTGCTTTACTCTCTGAAAAAAAATTCCTTCATTATTGCACCATTTCCCACCTCCACTCTAGTCCACTTTATTATGCAGCGCTTATACTGAACTCTTTATCATACAAAAAATACCTAATCATATATTCCTTCTAAGCAGTTTTGTCCCTCATCTATTTCCATGCACTGTACATTATTTATCCCCTCTTTTCTTAGTTTTTCCCAAACCCTGATGTCATTTCTGTTTCGCAACAGTGGAATTATGCAGTATTTGTCCTTTGGTGACTGAGATATTCCACTCAGGATAATGTCCTCCAGGGTCGTCCAATTTGTATAATATTAAGCCCAGTAAATACCACTATCATTCAGATATATGCACCAACAACCAGAGCCAAAGAAGAAGAAATAGATGATTTCTACCAACTTTTACAGTCGGAGATAGATC
>NW_006400027.1:1495890-1498088 GCF_000299155.1 Elephantulus edwardii
TCTGGCTCTGTATTCTTTTTGTCGCTGTAGAGAAATCCAACTGATTTTTGTAATTTGATTTTTGAATGTTGATGTTGTATCTTGCCATTTTGCTAAATTGGTCAACTATGTCTAGTAGTTTTGCTGCTGAGGCTTTATGGCTTTCTAAGTATACTATCATATCATCTGCATATAGAGATAATTTTACTTCCTCTTTGCCAGTTTGGGTATCTCTTATTTCCATTCTCTTGTCTTACTGCTATTGTTAAGACTTTCAATAAAATATTGATAGGAGAGGTGATAGTGGACATCTTTGCCTACTTTCTTTTCTGAAAGGGAATGCCTTTAATCTCTCTCCATTGAGAACAATGATTTATTTTGGGTTTGCAGATATATTTTTTTATGGTTGAGCTTTCAAGTATGGAAATACAAAGGAAGAGGAACAGTTATAAGCAGACACTAGTGACTGGGACATGGAATGCGAGAACCATGAATGTAGGAAAATTAGATATTGTTAAGGAATAAATGGAATGCATAGATATTGACATATTAGGCATTGGTGAGATGAGATGGACTGGCATGGGGCATTTTGAATCGTATGATCATATATTACTCTGGAGATGAAAAGGTGAGGAAAAATGAAGTTGCTTTCATAGTTAAAAAGTCATTGCTAGATCCAACTTGAAGTACAATATTGTGAGTGACAGGATAATATCCATACACACACAAGGAAGTCCAGTGAATACCACTTTCATTCATATATATGCACCAACAACCAGAGCCAAGGAAGAGGATATAGAAGACTTTTACCAACTTTTACAATCAGAGATCGATCGAACATGCAATCAAGATGCATTGATAATAATGGGTGACTGGAATGTAAAAGTTGGGAACAGAGAAGAAGATTCAGTAGTTGGAAAACATGGACTCGGTAACAGAAATGGAGCTGGAGAGAGAACGATGAAATATTGCACAATCAATGACTTATTCATAGCAAATACTTTTTTTTAAGAAGGTTTTATTTTTTGTGTGTTTGTTTTTCTCTTCTTTTTTTCTTTTTATTTTTTTATTTTGTGTGTGTGTACCATCAAATCACACCTGACTGGTACAGGAGGAGATTGTTCCCCCTTCTCCAGCAGAGCATCTGGTGGATTTGAACCGTGCAGCTCTGGGATTGCAGTACACCTTCTTGTCACTAGGCCACCAGAGCTCGCTGCAAATACGTTTTTTTAAGAGACAGAAACGCAGGTTATACACATGGATTTCACCTGATGGTATGCATAGGAATCAGATCGATTACATCTGTGGAAAGAACCGCTCAAGAAGCTCAATATCATCTGTGAAATCTAGGCCAGGAGCTGATTGTGGAACAGACCACCAATTACTCATATGCGACTTCAAGCTGAAGTTGAGGAAAATGAAACCAAATCCAAGGTAACCAAAATATGACTTTGAGTCTATCCCACCTGAATTTCAGAACCATCTCAGGAACAGGTTTGAGGCCTTGAACACTAATGAGCGAAGACCAAATGAGTTGTGGGAGAATATCAAGGGTATCATCCAGGAAGAGTGCAAATGGTCATTACAAAGACAGAAGAGGAAGCAGAGACCAAAATGGATGTCAGAAAAGACTCTGAAAATTGCACTGGAGTGCAGGGAAGCCAAAGCACAAGGAACAATTCAAGATACTAAAGAGCTGAATAGAAGATTTCAAAAGACAGCATGGGATGACAAAGCAAACTATTACAATGAAATGTTCAAGGAGTTGGAGTCAGAAAGTCAAAAGGGCTGAACTCGCTCAGCATTTTTTAAGCTCAAGGAACTGAAGAACAAATTCAAACCTTGGGTTGCTATAATCAAGGTTGCTTTTGGCAGAATGTTAAATGATCCAGGAAGTATTAAAAGAAGATAGGAAGAATATACTGAATCACTGTATTTATAAAAATTGGCAGACACAGAAGAATTTCATGAAACAACATATGAGCAAGAGCCTATGGTGATGAAAGAAGAAGTTCAGGCTGCTTTGAAGGAAGTGGCAGAAAAAAAAGCACCAGGAATAGATGGTATACCAGTTGACATATTTCAGTTAACAGATGCTGCCCTGGACATGCTCACCAAGGTGTGCCAAGAAATCTGGAGAACAACCACTTGGCCAACTGACTGGAAGAGATCTATATTTGTTCCCATCCCAAAGAAAGGTGACCCAACAGAGTGTGGAA
>NW_006400027.1:1498258-1517234 GCF_000299155.1 Elephantulus edwardii
TTTGACTGTGTGGAGTATAACAAACTATGGCTGACTCTGAAAAGAATGGAAATACCAGAACACTTAATCGTGCTAATGTGAAACCTATACTTGGACCAGGAGGCAGTCGTCAGAACAGAGCAAGGGAACACTGCATGGTTCAAAATTGGGAAGGGTGTATGCCAGGGAAGTGTCTTGTCTCCATACCTTTTCAACCTGTATGCAGAACAGATCATACAGGAGGCTGGGCTCTAATGAGGAGAAATGTGGCGTCATACCATCAGGTGAAGTCCATGTATATAAACTGCGTTTATGTCTCCTAAAAAAACGTATTTGCTATGAATAAGTCATTGATTGTGCAAAATTCAATCATCCTCTCTTCAGCTTCATTTCTGTCACCGAGTCTAAGTTTTCCAACTACTGAATCTTCTTCTCTATTCCCAACTTTTGCATTCCAGTCACCCATTATTATCAATGCATCTTGATTGCATGTTTGAGCGATCTCTGTAAAAGTTGGTAAAAGTCTTCTATATCCTCTTCCTTGGCTCTGGTTGTTGGTGCATATATCTGAATGATAGTGGTATTCACTGGCCTTCCTTGTATGTGTATGGATATTATCTTGTCACTCACAATATTATACTTCAAGATGGATCTGGCAATGGCTTTCTTAACTATGAAACCAACTCCATTTTTCCTCACCTTTTCCTCTCCAGTGTAATATGTCATATGATTATCCGATTCAAAATGCCCCATCCATCTCATCCGCTACATTCCAGGTAAATGTGGAGTCCCAAGGCCATGGCATGCGATCCATTCTAAGGCCCCGTAGAGGGAAAAAATAAGGAAATCCAGGCAGGACTGAGGGATTAGAGGTTCCCAAATTCCCATGAGACACAGCTTTACACCCTAGGGAAAGATTGAAATATTCCAGGGCAGCTGAGCATTCCTCCTGGTGGTAACAGTGTTGGTGAGTAATCAGTGACCATAGTGTCTATGGCACTGACCCACTGACTCTCCTGGGTCAAACTAGGTTGTGCTCTCAGATGCTCATCTTCTCTTTGTTCCTGCCTGCTTTAAACTTCTCTCTTATGGATTCACCAAGCCCTATGAGACCCTTCTAGGAAATTTCTATTCTTCCTGAATTAGCCAAAACCAGTTTCTATGTGCCATCAAAAATGTTGACTAATTCAGAAGGTCATGATGCAACAATAAAGCAACCAACAAAAAAATTATTTTGTTCAGCTAACATCTGAAGATTGCAAATGCCAAATAAACTATGTTATCTGGTGGTAGAGATGTTAATTTCTTGATTGTTTGACAGCTAACTTACACTTCATAGTTCAAACCCATCAACTACTCCATGGGAGAAAAAATGGATCAGTCAATTTCTTTAAAGATTTACAGTTCCATTTGACCCAGCAATTGTACTCCTGGGAATATACCCCAAAGAAATCAAAACCATCTGTATGCACATACATGTTTGTTGCTGCATTATTTACAATAGCAAAGAGATGGAAACAACCCAAGTGTCTATCAAAAAATGAATAGATAGGAAAACTATGGCATATTCACACTATAGAATACTATGCAGCACTGAATAATAATGGACTCATACAATATTACACAATATATATGCCCTGGAGGGCATTATACAGAATGAAGTGTCTTAGTCTCAAAAGGACACATACTACATAACACCACTGTTATGAAGCAAGACTGACATTGGGGTCTTGGGAAAAGAATAAGAAAAGAGTTGATAGATAAGGAACATTGCAGTGGAACAGTTGAGGGAGAGAGAATTCTTTAAAAGGAATATATGCTTAGGCATTATATGTAAGACAATAGTCCAGAATAAGAGGCATATAACAAAGAGGACAGGGGATGGAGGGAGGAAATATCCAACAATGAATGAATTAAAATCCAACTTTTCTGCAAACTTTTGTGAAAATCATAATTAAAATAAAAATTTTAAAATGAAAGATTTACAATACTGGAAACCTTATTGGACAGTTCTATTCTGTCTTGTAACATCACTACAAGTTGGATTTGACTCAATTATAAGAGTTTTGTTTGATTTTTAAATCTTCAAATATGGAGAGGCAGATGTATTGGTCTGTTCTTTCAAGAGTCACCATAAGCACTTCCTCATCTAGAAAAGCTTTTCCAATATATGCTTCCTCCTACAAGTAAGCTTGATTTTTTTCTACCCCTGAATGGATGTATTATATGTTCTATAGAGAGGAGAGAATGTACATAGATATAAATGTGTATACATCTAAGCCCAAACCACTTGCTGTCAATTGCTACTCATTTGTGTCACAACTGAACTGATTTATTATATTTTTGATGGCACTTAACAACAATAACAACAACAATATAAAGAGAGCTATGTTTGCCTAGTGGATAGAAAGTTAGGCTACCAAGCCCAAGGTGGGTAATCTGCACCCCTCAGGCCTGGTTTTAAGTGTTTTTTATAAAAAATTCTTCTAAGTGGTATAGAACTGGTCTGTGCATTGCTGTACAGAGATAACTCGTGGTTGCTGGGATGCTAAACACTGTGACACTGATGTGCCAAATGTGATAATGGTTACCCATAGTGGACTGTGTTTGGTGGAGCTTCCAGATTAAAACAAGCTTGGAAGCAGGAGTGGCATCCACTTCCGAAATGGCTTGCCCCTGGAAACTCTATGAACATGGAGAAACAAACAAAGTTATATAAGTGTTTATGTCTTTCATTTATAGGGTTGCTATGAGTTGTCTATGACTCGACAGTACTTAACAACAACAACAATCTTTTAGAAGCAAATCATCAGGTGTTTCTTCTGAGGTTCAACTAGGAGGGTTTGAACTATGAATTTATTAGCCAACCATTAGCACCACTCAGGAAATGTACCTGTACCTAGTCTTAAACTTGTATCTATACTGTATGTTTGTGTATGTTCATTGTTGTATATAATAAACTTTATATTTGTCTATCTACCTACCTATCTTCCTTCCGTTCCATTTATTAAGCTCTTACTATATGTCAGACATGATGCTAAGCAGTACATCTTATGTCATTCTCACTAGGTTCATTATTTCTCCGTTACAAAAAAGGAAATGAATGCAACTCAAGGAAGGTTAAAAACTCTTCTAAGCATGTATTTGAACACATTATGTTTTGTTATGCTTTGTTCTGAATTCCAAAGGTTCAGGTTTTAAACAAAACAGCAGACAGAAATATTCTGCTTTTAAACAAAACTGTAGACAGAACTGCTTTATTGTGCTTGAATGTTTAATGGCTCCCTCTTGTACTGAACTTACACAGAGTCTGTATTTCACTTGTATTTTCTCAATTGCTTAGAAGAGTAGGCAAATCTGGTTTACTTATCCTACTTTCTGTATTTCTCTGTCTGTAACAAGCATTCTCAAAAAACATTACAGAGTCGATGCTGACTCATCAAGCGTGGATTCCCCACAAGCATGGGTTTACTTGTGTTTACTTACTAATCTATAGTAAACTGTTCACTGCAGATTGGCAACAAAGCACAAGAAGGCCTGAGTGTACCTTGCTTCTCGAGTTCTCTCTTCATGTCAAAGATTGTAGATTGAGGAAATGCTCTGATACAAAGGGACAATGGTGTAAGTTTGGGACAGAGATAGAAGCAACATCTTAGATGTGGTGAAAAATGTGAAAATGTTCATTACAGACTAGTAAGTACTGTTAATCCCATGCTTACCTTATTGAAGAATCCAACAGTGCAACTTGTAGCCTCAGAGGAGAACTGCCCATAGTTTTCAAGGTTGTAATTTTTGTGCAACTACATCTTCTCCCAAGGAACACCTGGTGGGTTCTAATAGCTGATATTTTGATGAGTCTTTGGTCACTGTGGCACCAGCCTCCAGACATCATCAGTCAGTAAATGCAGTCCAACCCATTGAGCCTCCTCCAGAATCCTTTCCCAAATCTAAACACATCAAAACGCAAACCCACTGTGATCACATTGATTCAGATTCACAGCAGCCCTCCACCTGGGTACCCTGGGAGTGAATGTTGATTTAAAATTTACACTGTCAGTGCTGCTTCACTCATCTCATGTTATCCAGTACCAGCTTTGGTAATACAGATTTTGAACCTAAACCCTTAGTACATATGTAGTATTATTTCCATTTTAATATGTTGCTTTAGGTAACAGAGAAGGTAATTCTCTCTGGTACAAAGGTGTGTGTGTGTGTGTGTGTGTGTGTGTGTGTGTGTGTAACTGCATATAGAAGCGTACGTCCTCACTTCAAACAGAAAAGCAAATGCATTTTTAGATAGAAGTTCTTTATAGTTTACAAAGCATTTTTCTAGAACAATGGCACACATAATGGGAAGTCACAGTTCAATGCGTAAGTCATCTACGGAGCATGGCAAACATGACTCACAGGAAGGGTGGGTCAGAAAGGAGTTCTTGAAAGTTCATAGACAGAAATTCTCTTTCTGAGCTTTCATCTGTATTTATTGATGGCAAATGAAACTCAAAGACATTAGAACCATGTTTATTAGAAGCAAAGTGACACCACCTCCTCCTGGTCAGCAGATACCTCCACAGACTTTGTTGCAGTGGTGGCTGCTGAGTCTGGGCTAAGTAGACCTTAGGGCACAATCCTAAGTTTTTCATGGTTTTGCTTTGAGCTTGAAACAACTGGGAGAGTCCTTGTGGAAAAAAAAAGTATAAAATTTTAGCTTTTCTATTGCTAATCTCAGCAGTCTTCTTTATTTATAACCATAAAAATGTGCTGAGTGGCAACCAACTTCTTAAAAATGCTACTTTATTCCTTATTCGTAAACAACAGCTACTTCTTATTTTGAGGCAAGAAGACATAGAGAAATTTACTACATATTTAATTGCCAAAAAGCTTTAAGTTACTACATCTTGTTGTTATGTTTGCTTTAAAGGGATTTTGAAGTGACTTTGATCGTATTTCTGAGTCCTCCTTGCCAGTGTCAAGATATCTAGAAAACCTGTTCAGAACTACTTCCTTTCATGATGAATTATTACTTCTTTATTGTGGTCAACATCAAGAAAACAAAAGTACTCTCCACCGACCCAATAGTCAACATCATGATACTTAGAGAAAAGATTGAAGCTGTCAATGATTTAACTTGACCTAAATCTATAAACAACATCCACGGTAGCAGCAGTCAAGAAAATCAGCTCCTACTGAAGTGCTAAAAAGCAATGATACCTGTTTAAAGAATAAGATGTATCTAATTCAAGCAATAATATCTCCAATTGATTTATAATTGTATTTCTTAGATGAATTACAACCAGAGTGTTCTTTAGAGGCAAGGATGGAAAAAGTTTGTCTCACATATTTTGTGAATGTTTTCAAGAGGTGCCAGTTTTTGGAAGAAGACATCATGTTTGGGAAGGTGGAGGGTCGGTGAAAAAGAGGAGACTTTCAATAAGATAGATACAACTCCAATGTCCAAAGGGGAGAAAACGTTCAAGGAGGTGGACACAGTGCTTCCAACAGTATGCTTAACCATGATACAGATCATAAGGATGGTACAGGAGGGGGCAAATGTTACCATTTGGTTTTCATAGGGCTGGACAACACCTGGTAACAACAATCATCTCCAGCAGGAACAGAAAGATGAATAGCATAACTTCTACCTCTAGGAACAAAGTCTAATTCAGAAGATGATTACATAACAACTGACTATAAATCACAGAATGAGAATTATTCTAAATCTCTATGCATATAAAAAACTTTCCAACAGGGTGAAAAGAAAACCTACAGACTGGAAATAAACATTTGGTAATACCATCTCAGACAAGAGTCTTATAACAAAAGTTTACAGAATACTCCTGGGCCTCCACAAGAAAAAGACTGATATCCTAATTACAAAATGGGCAAAAGACATTGAAAACATTTTCACAGAGGAAGCTATTCGAATGGCAAACAGACACATGAAGAAATGCTCCAGATCACTGGCAATAAGAGAGATGCAATCAAATGCAAATCAGATGCAAATTAAAACCACAATGAGGTACGATCTTACTCCAGTAACAGTGGCAAAGTTTAACAGGGCAGCAAATAATAGATGTTGGAGAGGATGTGGTGAGAAAGGAACTTTTACACATTGTTGGTGGGATTATAAAATGGTGCAACCATTCCGGAAGGCAGTTTGGTGCTTCTTCAAAAAGTTGAGCATAGAAATTCCATATGACCCAGGTATTCCACTGCTTGGAATATACTCTGAGAATATGAGAACTGAGACACAAACTGAGATTCATACACCAGTGTTCATAGTAGTATTATTCACCATGGCAAGAACATGCAAAGAGCCAAAATGTCCAACCACAAATGAATGGATTGGGAAATTATGGTACATTCACACAATGGAATACTATGCAGCACACAGGGGCAATAACTTTGTAAATTATTACCTAACTTGGGAGGGACTGGAGACCGTTATGCTGAGTGAACTAACACAATCACATAAGGGTAAATATTGTATAAAATCATTATTGTAGAATGAGTATAAGTATCCAGGAGAGGTGGGAGAGGCTGGAAGCAGAGGTATATGGATATGCAGGGGGAAGGGGGGAATTAATCATTGGATTGTACAATTTGATGGGGGGGGGAGGTAAGGGAAATTGAAAGAATTTGTTCAAATTTGTATTTGAATTTTGCAAATAATGTAGTTGTTGTTGTTGCTATGTGCCGTCGAGTCGCTTGCGACTCATAGCAACCCTATGTACAACAGCCCTAAACTCCGCTCTGTCCTGTGCCAATCGCACTGTCTTTGACACTCCCATCCCAATTATCCCAGTCACTGAATCAATCCACCTCATAGAGGGCCTTCCTCTCCTGTGCTGTCCCTCCACCCTCCCAAGCATGATGTCCTTCTCCAAGGACCTGTCTCTCCTCACAACATGTCCGAAGTATGTTAGACGGAGCCTCAGAATCCTTGCCTCCAAGGAGCCACCTGGTTTAACCCTTTCCAGGACAAATCTGTTTGTTTTCCTAGCAGTCCATGGTATTCTCAATACTCTTCTCCAGCACCACAGCTCAAAGGCATCAATTCTCCTTCTATCCTCCTTGGTCATTGTCCAACTCTCTGATGCATAACAAAAGAAAAAAAAAGAAATGAAAAGTAGGAGGTTCAAGTCCACTTAGAGACAACTTGCAAGAAAAATCTAGCCATCTACTTGTGAAAATGGAGCCATTATGTAGCATAGTTCTACTCTGACACATATGAGGTTGCCCAGAGTTAGTGGAGTCTATAGGGACTGACTATCGGCTAACATTTATGGATAAGTACCAAAGAAACACAGGAAAGGGAATTTCTAATTATATTGGGTAGACCAACATGGGAAAAATTAATAACGGTGTGAGGGACAGGATGATATTTAATTTGGACTTTGAAGAATTTCCTTAAAAAGTCTAAGAAGTCAAAGTGTGTGTTTTTGTATATGTGTGTGCATGTACATGTGCGTACGTGTGTCTTCCTGGGGGATGAGTGGAGGCTGGGAAAAAATACTTTTCCATGAAAATAGAAAAAGAGTCTAAATGTTCTTAGTTAAATTTATAGAGAAAAATTTGTATCATTGGAATGGGGAAGCCAGTTGGAGCAGTAGGCTGGGGAGCTGAGTCAAACAAATCTCACCTCCTTCTTACTTCCTCAGTGAGAAAGAGCAAAGATTTGGAGTTTAAATGGATTGCTTCTGGTGTGCAAGAATAAAACATGCAAAGAAGATGCAACAGGAAATTATCTTTTGAACTGCTCAGAGGGACAAACTGTTCTGCTTTCCCAGTGGGTAGTAGATGATTTTATCGCTATTTTTAGAAGTGTCAAAGAATATACTACTGAGGGCCTGTTGGTACAAAAATATTAAAAATGTAGTAAGTTGGCCATAAATAAGAAAGATGAAAGAATTGATGCCTTTAGATTATGGTGTTGACGAAGAATATTAAATTGATAATAGACTTGGAGAAGAACAAATAAACCTTTACAGTCAGAAAGCTCCTTAGTAGGGAAGATAGTGAGGCCTCATCTTGGGGACCTTGGCTATGTAATCAGATGAGTCAATTCTTGGTGAAATAGGGGGCCAGTGAGAATGGGAAAGACCCACAACAAGATGAATTGACACACTGGTTACAATGATTGACTCAAGTACAGCAACTGTTGTAATGATGGCACAGGATCAGGCAGGGATTTGCTTTTTTGCCTTAGCAAAAAACCAGAACCAACTTGAAGAGGCCTCTTGTATAAGCAAAGTGCTAGCCTAACATGCCATAAATGTGAGGAGTACAGCTTCCATTTGTGGTCTTACCCTGTCTTCAGTGTTCACCACTGTCTTTTCAGCCTACGGCCCAACATTTTCATTTTGAGTTGGGATCTGGTGATTCTTTTTACACATATATTCACTTTTCATTCTTAGTAAATTAGATTTATGTTTAAAAACATTTTCTGCCGGGATGATGATGACAGTGCAGAATTGGACAAGTTTCCATCTAAACTGTTATTCCTAGGGCCTCTGTTTCTAGCAGTTGACTAGACAGCACATAACAACATATATCACCTAAAATTATATTTTATAGAATTTAAGAATTGAAATATATCGTATGTACTGAATAATCACTCTTTGTCAATTCTAATCAGCTCTCAGGCCTTTCCCACCCTGCTCTGGTCCCAACACTGTCTGGGCTTCTTTGTCCTCTGACTGAGGCAAAAGCAGATCAGAGAGGGGCTCAGCTGCATCTGTCTCTGGCTTGGGCAGCCACTACTTTCCCTCAGGGCCAGTTCAGATGCTTTGCCATCCTTGGTTGGTTTTGTATTATATAAGAAGAATTAATTTTATTTGGAAAGGTCATCTGGCCTTTGACCCTGGTTTCTTGGGAGATAAACTTTAAACCCTTGGAATTTGAGAATAATTGGAATTCTTGTATTCATGGTGATAGTTTAGGCTAACAAAATGACCCAGGATGGGAACTGGCCATGCCAGAAAGACTCACCATGTGATTAGCAGTTTGGCATTTTGAATCATGTGATATCAGCCAGACCTCTAGGATAGGAAGACAGAGATGAAGACTTAGTTTAATCACATGCACACAATTCAATCAATCATGTCTATGTAATAAAGCCTGCTGAGTGACTTAGGACTACCATACTTGACTGGTTTTAAAGTACAAGTGTTTATTTTCTCAATGTTTCAGATGCTTGAAACCCAAATAAAAATCTCGGTCATGTCATGCCTTCCTTGTCCTTAAAATTGACTCTCACATGGCATCTATTTGTCCAGTGTCTCGGTGTCACTGTTTTTATAACTCAGGAGTAGATTTAGGACCCACATTACTTGGGAATGTTCTAATTAATTTAACAAAGAAAATCCTGCCTCTGAAAATGATTACATCCAAAGATTCCAACAAATATTTTTCGGGTGCCACAGGTTAAACACCACCTCAATAAAAACCCTGATCACATACACATGATCGGGCAAGCTCCCTATTGGCAATATTTGATATTGCTACACATGTTGATGTGCTAGGAAGCCTTTTGAATCTTCCTTGATCTCACCCTTCCTGATTTTGAACTATGAGAGTTTCCCTGCTTTGTTCTGAGGACTGCTTCCTAGCTCAACTATAGGTTTAGCATAAGTACAATCAAGAGTTCTGAGATTCCCATTCTCCTCAAGGTTAACCACAATTTATTGTAATCCACACAGTCAAATACCTTTGCATAATCAATGAAGCACAGATAGATATCCCTCTGGTCCTCTTTGCTTTCTGCCAAGATCCATCTGACATTGGCGATAAAGTGTCTTAGTGCCATGGCCTTTTCTAAATCCAGCTTGTGTTTCTGACAGTTAGTTCTCTGTCAACGTATTGTTCCAGTCATTTCTGGGTAATCTTCAGTTGGATTTTGTTCACATGTGATATAAGTGATATTGTATGATAATTTTCACACTTTGTTGGGTTACTTTTTGGGATGGGAATAAATATGGATCCCTTCCAGTCAGTTGGCCAGGTAGTTGTCCTCCAGAACAGAGCTGTTGTGCCTGGAACAAAACAGGGAAACACTGCATAGTTAAAAATCAGGAAGAGAGAACATTAGAGATACATCCTGTCTCTATATCTTTTCATTTTATATGCAGAACATATTGTTTGGGAGGCTGGGCTTTGTGAGGAAGAATATGGCATCAGGATAGGAGGAAGACTGATCAACAACCTGTGTTACACATATGAAACAACCATGTTTACTGAAACTGAGAAAGACTTGAAGTGCTTGTTGCAGAAGGTCAATGACTGTAGTCTTCAATATGGATTGAAGCTCAACCTCAAGAAGACAAAGATTCTCACCACTGGGCCAACTGACAGCATCAGTGGGGATGATGAAGAGATTGAGGTTGTTAACAGTCACAGCCTGCATGGCTCTTCAATCAACATTTTTATTCCAGCAATCGGAAAATCAAATGACAAATTGCATTAGGTAAATCTGCTGCCAGAGACCTTTCCAGAATATGGAGAAATGACAATATCAGACTTAGAAACTAAGGTGCACCTCATGGTCTTCACAATTACTTGCTATGCATCAGAGAGTTGGAGACTAAGGAGGATAGCAGAAGAATTGTTGCCTTTGAGTTGTGGTGCTGGAGAAGAGTCTTGAACATACCACCGAACGCGAAGAAAACAAATAGGTCTGTCTTGGAGAAAGTGAAACCAAGTTTCTCCTTGGAGGTTAGAATTTTGAAGCTTAGTGTCACATACTTTGGGCATGTGGCCAGGAGGGACAGATACTTGGAGAAGGACATTATGCTTGGAAGGGTAGAGGGATGGCACAAGAGAGGAAGACCCTGGAAGAGATGGATTAATACAGTAACTAGGGCAATGGAGGTAGGTGTGTCAGAGTCATTGAGACTGGCTCAGGACCAGGCAGGCTTCAGAGCTATTTCACACAGGTTTGCTATGAGTCCCACACTGCTTGATGGCACATAACAACAACAGATCTCACCCATGGATCTTCCTCTTTGGTTCTGATTAGTGTCCTTTAATGATAATAAAATTGTATTTTTTTAATACAATGCTTTAAATAAATGTCACTTTAGTAATTATTATCCCTGAGTAGATAACAAAGCCCCTATATTTGTCATCTGATGGTTAGAAGTGAGGTAGACTGGGGATTCCTGAGCTGTGGCTGGTGTGTGAAGTTGTACAAACTTGGTGTTCTGGATGAGATTGTGCCCTTAATGTGTGAACTGATGCTATGCTACGGGAAGTGGGTATCTGATCTGTGTCAGTATCCCTAGCCCTACCCATGTCTCTAAGAACAAATTCTTCGATAATTCTCTTTGGACTTCTATGTTTCCTACAGTAATTGCCCAATACATTATTTGGGTACATAAAATATTTGGAACATACGTAAGATGCTTTGTATTCAAATCGTTGTGGTTGTGTACCATCAAGGTGGAACTGTCCCATAGCTGACCCTTTGATGAATTTTCAGAGGCAGTTAATTGCGTGGGAGGAAATTGTCCATCTTCTCTCCTGTGGAGTAGCTGGTGGATTCGAACTGCGTGCCTTCGGAATTGCAGTGCAGCTTCTTACTACTAGGCAATCAGAGCTTACTGTATGTGTTGTTGTTATGTGCCGTCGAGTCGCCTGCAACTCATGGTGACCCTATGTACAATAGCCCTAAATCCTGCTCTACCCTGTGCCAATCACACTGTCCCTAATACACCCATCCCAATTACCCCAGTCACTGAATCAATCCACCTCAGAGAGGGTCTTCCCCTCCTGTGCTGTCCCTCCACCCTCCCAAGCATGATGTCCTTCTCCAAGGACCAGTCCCTCCTTACAACAAGTCCAAAGTATGTCAGACAGAGCCTTAGAATCCTTTCAAGGAAGAGCCTGGGTTAACCCTCTCCAGGATGAATCTGTTTGTTTTCTTGGCAGTTCATGGTACCCTCAATACTCTTCTCCAGCACCACAGCTCAAGGGCATCAATTTTCCTTCTGCCATCCCTAGTCATTATCCAGCTCCCTGATGCATAGCAACTAATGGCAAAGACCATGGCCTGTATCGGGTGCACCTTAGTCTACAGAGTGACACCATTGCTCTTCAGTACCCTGGAGAGGTCCCTAACAGCAGACTTTCCCATAGTAATACATCTTTTAATTTCCTGGCTACTGGCGCCAAGAGTGTTGACTGTGGAGCCAAGCAAACTAAAGCCGTTAACAATCTCAATCTCTTCACTATCCATTCAGATACTGAAAATTGGCCCAGAGGTGAGAATCTTTGTTTTCTTGATATTGAGCCTCAACAGTAAATTTATTAAATAAACTGAATTAACTATGATATGATTTAAAAAGTTTTCTTTCTTGCCTTCCAACAACCAAATAAAAATAATGCTATTTTGAACTTTTCTTATTTGTCCTTTGAAAACAACCCAGAAATGCACAACTTAATCTAAATGGAAACTTCTCTCTTGCATTCTGCTTACTACTTCCCCCAATTTCCCCATTTCTCTTCAGCTAATTTCTGTCCCTAAGTTTGAGGATCATCAGTGGGAAAGTGGACTGTTTTCCACACTTTCTTTGCTCTCTAATACCTCCAAGTTCCAAGACTGTGGAGCTTGGTATTCCCAAATCCCAGTTTGGGAACAAGACATCAGCCTCCGCTTCTGACTAGCACGGGCAACCTTACCCAAGGATTCACACGAAAACATTCATCACATGGCTTAAGGTGAGTGAGATTTCTTGTTCATCTCTACATATAAAATCACCAGTGAAGAATCCTCTTGAAAATGAACATCTTGTTTTCTCTTTTGTGAGTTGCTAGACCAGATGGATAGGTTTGACTCATTAATAATTTCAGAGGTTCCCTGCATGGTGCAGATAGTAGTGAACATGTTCCGCTGTTAATTGCAAGGTTAGTGGTTTGAGTTCAAGGAGAGGAACTTGCAAGAGAGGCGTGGTGATCTGCCTCTGGGAAACCAGGCCCTGAAATCCTGTGGAGACAGTTCCTCTCTGACACATGTGGAGATGCTGGGAGCCAGCGCCGACACAACAGTAATTTGTTCACTTTAAAAAAAAAGGCTGGTTTTAATAATTTCTGAGCAGGTGTGTCTTATGCTTTCCAGGGGGGATACAGTCACCTGTGTCAACACCTTCAAGATTTTGGTTAAGATTTGAGACATCAGGAAATGTCTAATTTCACATCCTGTTATGTTTGTATATATTAAAAGGCTTAGTGAGTGGAAAAAAGAACCAGAACTAAAAGTTAAAGAAAGAAAAAAAATCAGAGTGTTAGAAAAAGAGAGCCATCTGAAAGTAGAGAAATATTGAGAAATAAAAATTGCCCTGAAATCTCTGCTGATTTCTGGATTCATTGACCATTAGAGTTTGGTTGCTTTTGATTGCCAAAGGAAATATTTCAATGTAATGAAATAGATGGTAATTTCAGTAGGGAAAAAAAGACATTTAGGACACTTTCAATATTGCTAAATATGTTTTTTATTGGAGCAGATACTGAAGTTGTCCCATTAACATTTTTTCACCTCCTTTGATGTGAAGTCTATCTAGGAAAGACTGATTCTTGATTCATATCCACAGGAGGTCCATAATTGGTTTAATCTGATTGTAGTTTGTCACAGTGATTGGTCTAGGTTTAATTCAATCAGAGAATCATATTCTCTCTAGTTACCTTGATCAGATTTGGGTAGTCCAGACCGAGTGAAGTTTAGGGCTTTTGTACGATGACTTTAAATACTGATCTTGGTTTTAGCTTAGCCCATGGATATAAATGCGTAACCAACCTGAATTTTGTTGGTAGTCATTTCACAAAGCTAGCCCAAGACCAGTATCAGTATTTTGTGGCCTGTAGCATTAAGAGTATTGTAGAAAAACTGCCAGACCTTGGACCAAGATAGGCAATATTTTGAGTACTTTCCAGGTCCAGGAGCCAGAAAATTCCCTTAATTGTTTAAATCAGTCAAACACATTTTCTGTTTGCCACAGAAATACTCTCAGCTGATAATAACTATTTTTTTAAATGTGTGTGTGTTTTTAAAAACTGCTCTGGTATCATGGAGTAAAACTAGTTATCATGGAGATACCTAGTTCTGCCACGTCTTCACGTTCATTGCTATGTTCAAGTCATTTGTAATAGCAATTATGTATTTTGGGTCTCCCAACCTAACTAAAGAGCTTACATCATATTCATTCTCTCTCTCTCTCTCTCTCTCTCTCTCTCTCTCTCTCTCTCTGTCTCTGTCTCTATCACTGTCTTTTTCTGATTCTCTCTCTCTTCCTCCCACTCTTGTTTTTTAAGTGGGAACTGATTCATAGCTGTCTTTTCAATGGATTTCCGATGCTGAAAATGGAAAAGGCAAAGATGTCAGTTTAAAGACTTAGGTATGTCTGATCCAGTCATTATTTTTTCCAGTTGGTTTATACACATCTAAAAGTTGGATAAGGAATAAGGAATGACAGAAGAATTGATGCCTTTGAATTGTGGTGTTGGGAAAAAGTACTGTGTATCTAATGAACTCTCTTGGAGCAGGTGCAAAGGTGCTCCTTAGAGACAAAGATGGTTAAACTTCATCTTTTGTCACATGGTCAGGAGGGGCCATTCCTTGGAAAAAGACATCATACTGGGAAAGGTGGCAGTTCAGAGAAAGAAAGTTCTAAATTAGATAGATTGTTGTGGTGATGGTACAAAAATGGACCTGAGCCTAACAGATCTAGAGGGTGGTACAGGATAGGGTAGATTCACATTTGTTGTTTACAGTGTTGCTGTGAATCATAGCCATGCTGATGGCACCTAACAACACAGCAACAACAACAACAACAGCAACAACAAACTGAAGGAGAAGAGGCTGTCCATCTTTCTCTTGCCGAGTCATTTGTGTTATAGGAATGTGGCCTTTGGATTTGCAGTACAACTCCCTACTGACTAGGCCACTAGAACACCAGCACTATTTTAGATAACATTCTGTTGTGTTTTCATTACTCTTTTAAGAGTTAGTTTGCTAACATATTTTCCCCTCCTAGTGTTTCTTAGTCTGGAAGCTCTGTTGAAACCAGTTCATGATGGGTGACCCAGATGATGTTTGAAATATCAAATATATTTCCTACACATGGTGACATAGCTACCTCATCTAGAATCAGAGCAACAACAATAATCCATCACAGGATCATAAACTGACAGATGGATAGTATTCGCACTGTTGTTTTTGTTGTGTACCATCAAGGAGGAACCGGCCCTTAGTTGACATTCTGGTGGGCTTTTGGAAGCAGTAAATAGCACGGAGGAGATTGCCCATACTTCTCCAGCAGAGCAGCTGACGGATTCAAACCATGCACCTTCGGGATTGAAGCTTGGCTTCTTGCCATTAGGCCACCAGAGCTCCCAAGTATTCATCACCAAAAGACAATTATATTTGCATATCAGAATATCATTAAAATCTATAGACTAGCAGAATGAAACTGGTTACACTACAGGCTAAACCCCCAAATTCCAAAAGCCAAACTTTTTTATTCATTCAGAACAAAGACTGTGACATTTCAAGGAAAGCAAACCTTTAAAGTTGTTTGGCGTTAAAGAAGAAATTGTAGATGAGCCAGTACTGAAACAGTTTGAAATAACTACTGTTATTTTGAGATAAACTTCTGCCAAGCCAGGCAGAATAGAAATGAAGAGAAACAGTACCAGTTTAAGATCTACTATTTGCCAGTTGCTTTCTTATGTATTATACACTGAATTCTTACAGTGAGCCTTTGAGATTGCTGCTGTTGTGCCCTTCTTCATTGCACCTCCTGTTCCAGCCTTAATTTACACCATGGAAACCAATTCAGAAAGTTAAGCATCAGAGGCAGGATCTGAGCTCAGATTATGATCTTGTGGTTTCTTTAAAATATATGGCTGGGCACTATGAGAATTTGTGAGGTCAGTCTTAACTGTTGAAACAATCTAATTGAAACTATTACTGTCTCCTAGTGCCTCTGAAAAGCTAATGAAGGGTCAGCTATGATTTTTTTTCTGACTCTTCAGCAAGGCACTTTTGAGAATGCTTCCCAAACTTTCCCACTCATGTCGAGATATTTCCAGTTTATGGTGACCTTCCTTTGAGTTTCTGAGACCATTAATCTCTATGGTAAGAGACTGTTCATCTTTCTTCTGCTGAGCAACTGGTGACTTTCAACTGTAGATGTTTTGGTTAGCAGATCTACACATTACATCCCATGACACCCACGGTTTCCTTCCCAAATAACATGATAGAAAGTAGGAATTACCACACAATATCATTAATAATACAAGGTAATAAAAGATTTTTTTAAGGCTGCAGCAGCACAGAACTACCAGAAATAGGAGCTGGATTCAGAAGAGGCTGTGGAATGAGAGCATCATTGTTGAGGTCAGAAGAATCTGGGTTGAAACCAAAGAACACAAGAACAACACTTGTTTATCTTTTACTGACTATGCAAAGGCATTTGACTGACTGAATGATAATAAATTATAGGTAACACTGTGAAAAATGAGAATTTAAAAGTATTTACTTTTGCTCATGTGGAAACTGGATATAGACCAAGAAGCAATTGTTGTTCCAAGAATACAAGGGAAAAGGGTGCATTAGGTTAGTGTCCTTTCACCAGTCCTGTCCAATCTGTATGCTGAGAAGATTGATTCAGATATGAAGAAGACTGTGGCGTCAGGATTGCATGCTCAACAACCTGGATTATTCAGATGACACATGATTGCTTGTAATCAAGGAGGAAGACTTGAAACACTTATTGATGAAACTCAGAGACTATTGCTTTTAGTATGGATTATACATCTACATAAAGAAAACAAAAATACAACTGGATTAATAAATAATGTCATAACAAATGGAGAAAAGATTGAACTTGTTGAGGATTCCATTTTACTTGGACTTGTAATTGACATCTGCAGAAGCAACAGTCAAGAAATCAAGCAAAATATTATTACAATTGACAAATCTAGTGTCCAGAAACTCTCTAAAGTTTTAAAGAATAAATATGTCTCTTTCAAGATAGACCCAAGCTATGGTATTTTCAATGGCTCCATATGCATGTGAAAGTTGGACAACAAATAAGAAAGGTCAATGAAAAACTGATGTCTTTGAATTGTGGTGTTGGAAAAGAACACTGGATTTGCCCTGGACTGCCAGAAGAACAAGCAAATCTGTCATGAAAGAAATGTAGTCAGAATGCTTATTAGAAGCAAGGATGGTGAGACTTTGTCTTATATTTTTTGGCATTTTATCAGAAGAGATCAGTCCCTGGAGAAGGACATCATGCTTGTAAAAGCAGAGAGTCAGTGAAAAAGAGGAAGACTCTAAATGGAATGGATTTGAACACTGAGGGCTTCAGCACATCAAAGATTGTGAGGAAAGCACAGGATTGGGCAGGCTTTTGTTCAATTGTGTATAATGGGGCTGCACTGAGTTGGAGAGGACTTGACAACAACCAACAGCAACCGTAGTCTGCATAGCAGAATGCATTTAGCAGTTGTAGTATGTGCTGGATGACTGTTATATTGTACACTCCAAGTTTTACCTTTTCAGCACTACATGGTTTACAAACAAATCTAACCTTTCACCTCAGGAATAACATACACAGGAAAGAATTGGACACAGTAGTATTTGACTTCACATAACCTAGCCAAACAGGATGCCTTATTCAGAGGCACAGCCTCCTTTTTGTTTCTCAAAAAAGATCCACTAATCCTCTGCCAAGATGAGAAGTGTTGGGGAAAATGTGTTTTTGAATTGTCATTCTAGGAATTGCCTTTTGCAGCTGAAACTTCACCACTTAGTCAAGCCCTCCCCTTGCCATCTGCTCAGCTCCAAAGCTGCGGCAAAGGTTGAGAGGAACCGCTTAAATTACAAAGAGTCAAATCTGTGATAGAAATTGCATGGCACAAAAATCTCTTCTCATTTCTATAGCGTGTCAGGCACTGGCTTCAGAAGGCCACACTTTTAAGATCACCAGGAGTGTTATCACACGCTTTCAGGTCTTCAAAGGCGCCCTTTCATCAGTACATCATTGGCCATGAAAATTCATCTGAACCAACTTTATAATCAATCCAGCCTTGAAAATTCATCTCACTCTCAGCTCTGGTACCAATCATAACTGAGACAATTTAAAGTAACCGATATAATTTTGGAAGTTCTTAAGTGTTTCAAATTGTTAACACCCTGTGTTGCCAACAGCAAGACTGGATGTTCGAGTTCACCCATAGGTGTGTTGGGAGAAAATATGGGACTCTATTCTGAAACATAGATTCACAGTTAAAGTTTTATATACATTTGGTGAAAGACTATTTCTATATACTGGTTTATCTGCAAGTTCGTATACATTGTTTTTCACATCAAATCTTTCCCATTTCCTTCACCATTGCCTCCTCCCACTCACTAAACTGCAATTTTTTTAAAAAGTCAAAGTTCTTGTTTTCAAGTCAGAACCAACTCATGTCTTCCCCTCCAGTGGGTTTTTGAAAGCTGATGGTCTAGTGGCAAAAAGCTGCGCTGTAATCCCAAAGGCATTCGGTTTGAGGCCATCTGCTGCTCCATGTGAGAAGAATGGGTAATCTCCTCCCTTGCAATTTACTGCCTCTAAAAACCCACCAAAGGGTCAGCTAGGGATCTATTCTGACTCTATGGTACACAACAACAACAACAAATTCTATGGGAAGATTTTGCCCCCCACGGAAAGATTTTTACAAACTATAAATGCTTATCAACTGCAGTAATGGTTACACATGGTTGACAATGTCTGCTAGAGCTCACAGATTAAGACAGGCTTGGAAGCAGGAGTGACATCCACTTCCTAAACATGCCTGTGGAAACTCTATCAACTTAGAGGAAAATTCTTATAGAAAAGGGTTGTTGTTGTTGTTGTTATGTGCCGTCGAGTCGTTTCCGACTCACAGCGACCCTATGCACAACAGCCCTAAACCCTGCTCTATCCTGCGCCAACCGCACCGCCTCTGACACACCCAT
>NW_006400027.1:1519179-1520692 GCF_000299155.1 Elephantulus edwardii
CATATGAGTAATTGGTGGTCTGTTGCACAGTCAGCCCCCGGCCTAGTTTTCACAGCTGATATTGAGCTTCTCCAGCGGTTCCTTCCACAGATGTAGTCGATCTGATTCCTATGCATACCATCAGGTGAAGTCCATGTGTATAACCTGCATTTGTGTCTTAGGATCTTTTGTTTTATAGGGTTACCACTTGATGACCCTTAACAATAACAACATCAACATATAAAACCTAACCCTTGTCTACATTCTGAAATTAGGTGAAGTGTTAGATTCTGTACGATGGAGTTCTTGGTTTGGTCATAGATCTGTATTCATTGTATGGTTGCTTTTCTTTCTATTTTTTTTCCTATTTGATCTTCTGAAATAACATAGAGTTGCTATGATTATGAAAAACTGGGCCATACGTGTGTCAAACACCATAATTGGCTACCTATCATGGGGAGATTTTGTTGGAGCTCCCAGATTGAGTGATTCAGGTTTGGAAGAAATACTGGCATCCTCTTCCTAAGCTTCATGCCTATAGAAAGTCTAGAAACTTGGAGAAATGATGATAGTAATAGAAAGGCTTCAAACCTTTGTTCATTTTCTGTTTATTTATGTATTCTTCCCTCAAGTGTACTCAGTCTATATGGTGGACAAATCATTAAAGAAGTAAGACTCTATGAAGAAACATGTGCATCAGAATAAGAGTAGATTGAAGAAGCAGCAGAATGCTCCTAGATGGGCACTTTTGGGTGGTGAGAGTCAATGAAAATGCATGATTCTGGAGGAATTTGGAATGAAGAAGCTCATGGAGTTTGAACCACGCTCTGGTTCTTAAAATAGGTAGGGCCCAAGGGCCATAGGCCTGAAGGCCTGTTTTTAATTATTTTTAGTTGAACATTCTTCTAGATCATATAGCCTTGGTTTGTCCACTTGCTGTACAGAGGTAATTCGTGGCTGCTGTGAACCTGAATACTATGATACTGATGTGTCAAATGCAATAATGGTCACCCTTGGTGGACAGTGTTTGGTGGAGCTCCCCAATTAAAATGAGCTTGGAAGCAGGAACAGCGTCCCTTCCATAGTAGCTTACTTCCAGAAACCCTATGAACTAGAGAAAGGATGAAAGCCACACAAGTGTTAGGGTCACTATGAGTCGCCTATGACTCGATGGCACTTACAACATTATAAAATAGACATGTAGATTAATTTATTAATTATAGGAATTCATTCATTCAAGATACTAAGTAGTTGAACAGAAGATTTCAAAAGGCAGCACGGGATGACAAAGCAAAATATTACAATGAAATGTGCAAGGAGCTGGAGTCAGAAAAGCAAAAGGGCCGAACTCGCTCAGCATTTCTTAAGCTCAAGGAACTGAAGAACAAATTCAAACCTCAAGTTGCTATAATCAAGGATGCTTTCGGCTGAATGTTAAATGATACAGGAAGTATCAAAAGAAGATGGAAAGAATATACTGAGTCACTGTATCGAAAGGAATTGGAAGACACAGAAGAATTTCATGAAACAACAT
>NW_006400027.1:1522115-1536942 GCF_000299155.1 Elephantulus edwardii
GATTGATTCAGTGACTGGGATAATTGGGATGGGCGTGTCAGAGATGGTGTGATTGGCACAGGACATTGCAGAGTTTAGGGCTCTTGTACATAGGGCCGCTATGAGTCACAAGTGACTCGACGGCACATAACAACAACAACCACATTCACTCATTAATCCATTTATCAAAATATTTATTATATACTAAGCATTAAAAATACAGCAATAAACAAACAAAGAAAAATAGACATAACTCTTGCCGAAAGGAGAAACTTTGTTTCTCATGCTTTGGGCATATTGTTAGGGAAAGCCAGTCCTGGGAAAAAAACATCAGGTTTGGAAACGTGGAGGGTCAACAAAAGACAGGAAGATCCTCATCAAACATTGGCACAGTGACTGTAACAAAGGGCTCAGATATTTCAGGGATGATGAGGCTGCACAGGACCGTCACTATGAGTCGTAGTTGCCACAATGGCACCTAAAAACCATGACTTGTCTTGGAATTTTGAGTGAAGAGAACCATATTAATAAAATAATGACATAATCAGAAAAATCTTTGCTAGTGTGAATAATACCAGGAAAGGTAGTGAAAAGATAGCTATGAATATGTTTCACATAGGAATGGTGACCAGCTGAAAGTCAGTGTAGGGCTGAGTGAGTAAAAAAGCTCTTTCTGAGGTCTTGAAGTTAGGGTGGTTTTTCCACAGTATTCTAAGATGATTAGAACAATTTAAGAAATCTGCACAACAGGACACACCTCAGCCATGAGTTGCAGTGCTTAAGGATGCTATGTGAAGAATATTGAACAATTCAAGAAGCATTAAAAGCAGATGGAAGGAGTATATAGTCATTGTACAAAAATAATTGGCTGAATTTCAAGAAACAGAAGAATTTCAAGAAACAATATATGAACAAAAGGCAATGGTGATGAAGGAGAAAGTTCAGGAAGGACTTGGCAAAAACTAAAGCCCCAGGAATTGATGGAATACCAATTGACATATTTCAGCAAACAGATGCTGCCCTCCATGTGCTCACCAAGTTGTACCAAGAAATCTGGAGGACAACTACATAGCCAACTGATTGGAAGAGATCCATATTTATTCCCCTTCCAAAAAAAGGTGACCTGACAGAGTGTGGAAATTATCGAACAATATCACTAATATTACACACTAGCAAAATTCTCCTGAAGATTATTCAGAAAAGACTTGAATAGTACAGAGAACTATGAGAAATACAGGCTGGGTTTAGAAGAGGTCATGGCACTAGGGACATTATTGCCAATGTAAGATGGATGCTGGTAGAAAGCAGAGAGTACCAAAAGAATGTCTGCTTCATTGATTATGCAAAGGCATTTGACTATGGGGATAAATTGTGGCTAACCTTGAGGAAAATGGGAATCTAAGAACACTTAATCGTGCTTATATGATACTTATACTTGGACCAAGAAGCAGCCCTCCAAAAAGAACAAGGAAACACTGCATAGTTCAAAATTAGGAAAGGAGTGCATCAGGGATGCATCCTGTTCCAGTACCTTTCCAACCTGTATGCAGAACAGATCATTTGTGACGCAGGACTTTATGAGGAGGAGTGTGGTATCAAGATTGGAGGAAGACTCATTAACAACCTACAACATGCAGATGACACAATATTGCTAAAACTTAAGAAGACTTGAAACTTGCTGCAAAAGTTCAAGGACTGTAGTTATCAATATGGATTGAAGCTCAATATCAGGAAGACAAAGATTCTCACCACTGGGTCAATTGGCAGCACCATAATAGATGGAGAAGAGATTGAGGTTGTTAGCAATTACAGTTTACTTGGATCCACAAATCAACACTCTTAACACCAGCAGTCAGGAAATCAAATGACAAATTGCATTGGGAAATATGCTGTCATGGACCTCTCCAGAGTGCTGAAGAGCAATGATGTCAGTCAAGATACATAGGTAAGCCTAACCCAGGCCATGGTCTTCTCAATTACTTGTTATGCTTCAGAGTTGGACAATGACTGAGTATGACAGAAGAAGAATAGATGCCTTAGAGTTGTGGTGCTGGAGAAGAGTCTTGAGCATACCATAGATTGTCAAGAAAACAAATAGATCTGTCTTGAAGAGGATGAAACAAGTCTCCCCTTGGAGGCTAGGATTTTGAAGCTCTGCCTTACTTTGGCCACATCGACAGGAAAGATTGGTCCTTGGAGAAGACATCATGGTCAGAAGGGTGAACGGACAGTGCAGGAGAGGGAGACCTCAGATGAAATGGATTGATACAGTAACTGGGGCCATGGGGTATGGTGTGTCAAAATTAGTGAGACTGGCTCAGGACAGGGAAGGGTTCAGAGCTTCTGTACATAGTTGGCTATACATTGCAGGTGACTCAATGGCACATAACAGCAATAACATACTATGACAAGTGTGGAAGCAGGAGTGGCATCCACTTCCTAAATAACATGCTTCCAGAAACTATGAATTTTGATAAATGTCAATAGTTGTAGAAGGGCTTCAGGCCTTTTGTTCATAGGATTACTATGAGACATGCTCAACTCGAAGGCAATCAACAACAACAACAACAACAACTTAGGAGAAGTCCTCTAGAGAAGTAAAACTAAGGATTCATAGGATTGCTGTATGTTATAGTTTAGTGGACTTGATGGTACTTAATACCATTATATTTATATATATATATGTATGTATATATTTGTATATATATGTGTATATATGTATATATGTTTATATATATGTTTACATATATGTTATTGCTGTTTTTATGTGCTGTTGAGTATATTACATACGACTCATAGAGACCCTACAAAAAATAACCCTCAGCTCTGTCCTATCCTGAGCCATCCTTATTTTCTTTGACACATCTGCACATATTGGTACAGTCATTGTGTAAATCCATTTTGTTCACATCTATACATATTTACATGTATATGTTTGTTGCTCCTCTTTGTATTAATCTTATGTACACAGAACAAACTCTGCCCAGTCCTGCACCATGTTCGTATCTCTGTTGTGTGCAAACCCCTTTGTTACTGTCACTGTACACTCCATCTCATGTAGGCTCTTCTTCACCTTTGCTGACTCTCCACTTTTCCAAGTATGATGTAATTTTCTGTGCACTCTTTACATTAAGATCTACATCCTTGATAATTCAGTGGAGTGTTTCAGTGAGTCAGAATCAACTCAATGTTTGTGAATCTATGCATTACTTATTCCCTGGAAATGGCTTACATGCATAAAGGTGTGTGGCAAGTCCCAAGTCTGTCTGTGGGTTAGATTCTAAGAGAAAGGTTTGTTCAGTGTTATGAATCTTGGAGGTTGACAAATCCAAGGGAGCTCTGGTGGTATACCAGTTTGTTACCAGTTGCACTGCTAACTGAAAGATTGAAAATTAAAATCACCAGCTACTATGTGGGAGCAAGATAAATAATCTCTTCTTATAAAGATTTACCATCAAGGGTTCCCAAGAGCCAGAATTAACTTGAGGGAAGTTGGCTTGATTTTTTTGCTACTGGACCCTCTACTGGATACTATTATATAGTGATGAAGACATTTTCTCTATCTATACTACCTACTGAGAAGAGGCAAGTAAACAAATTATTACAACCTAGTGCACATGGTCAAACCTACACCATTCAACAACTCTTTCCTCTTACCCAGTCCTTGATATGATGGCTTACATCTCAAGCTGTTGGGTTTTCTCTGATTCTGAACACCTCATGCTGCTGCAAGTCTCTTATGATGCGACTAGTATCTCTTGATCTTAAGGGTCTCTATGTACAACTATCAGGTACAAGTATCAGGGAAGGCTTCTTATCTCAGACAGTTCTGAGAAAAATTCTTTTGTCTTGAACTTGTACTCCAGGATTGACTTCTGTATGCAGAACAGATCATCCAGGAGGCTGGGCTGTCTGAAGAGGAATGTGGCATCAGGATTGGAGGAAGATTCATCAACAACCTGCGTTATGCAGATGACACAACCCTGATTGTTGAAACTGAGAAGGACCTGAAGCACTTGCTGCGAAGGTCAAGGACTGAAGCCTTCAAAACGCACTGACGCTCAACATCAAGGAAGCCACTGACTGGGAAAAAGTATTCGGTAATAATATATCAGATAAGGGACTTATATCCAGAATTTATGAAATACTTGAGCACCACAACAAGATAAAGGTAAATAATCCAATAGAAAAATGGGCACAGGATATGAACAGGCACTTCACCGAAGACGACATTCAGATGGCTAACAAACACATGAAGAAATGCTCAAAATCCCTAGCCCTAAGAAAGATGCAAATTAAAACAACTATGAGATATCATTTCACCCCAGTCAAAATAGCAAAATTTAACAGAACAGCAAGCAACAAATGCTGGCGAGGTTGTGGAGAAACTGGAACCCTAATTCACTGTTGGTGGGAGTGTAAAATGGTGCAACCCCTGTGGAAAGCAGTACGGCGCTTTCTCAAAAAGTTGCAAATAGAGATACCATTTGACCCAGCAATTCCACTACTGGGAATATACCCTGAAGAGACCATAGCTGACATCCAAGCAGATATATGCACACCCATGTTTATTGCAGCTTTGTTCACAATAGCAAGGAGTTGGAAACAACCTAAGTGCCCATCAACAAACGAATGGCTAGAGAAGCTGTGGTATATTCGCACAATGGAATACTATGCTGCATTAAAAAACAAGGAACTCATGCAATATTATTCAAAATGGTTGACTCTGGAGAACATTATGCTGAGTGAAATATCCCAGTCACAAAAGGACAAATATTACATGATGCCACAGTTGTAGAATGGGACTGTCCTTGAGGTTGGGGAGAGACTGAGTAAGATGGGTTCAATAATGTATACTGCACTGAAACAGAGGAGGGAGAAAACTGTTTAAAAGAGATATATAACTAGGTATTTCTTTCATCACAGGAGACTAGAGTGAGGGCTACATGGTGGAGGGGACCTGGGGGAGGGTTTGTAAAACAATGAAAGAATCTTTTCTTTTACTTTTCCATAATTTTTAGACTCATGTACTTATAACTTGTTAGTCAAATTTGTGTCTTCTAGGTTGCAACACCCCCATGATACATCTTCAAGGATATGAACATGTATGGCCAAGCACAATCAATAAGAGTGCATCTAAATTCCAAAATCAATCTCCATAATAGTCTATGTGTTTCCTACTGCCAAAGGGGCCCTTTAGAGTAGTGAGAAAAGATCTTCACCCTGAAACCCACAGCGTCCCTTTTCAGCAGGAAGTAGCTAAGAGAATATGCCATCCCCTTTTCCTTATGACTCAGGGTGAAGTCTCTCTCAGGGAGGAGTGATAGGGAATGGCAAAGGACACACTGACAAAGAAGATTAATCAGAACTGGCTTTGACAAGCACTGTGGCATTTGGACAAGAACAAACTGGGAGGAGGATAGAGAGAATAGTGCAACAATGAATGAATGGAAACCCAAAATCTCTGTAAATGTGTATGAAAATTAATAAAATATAATTGTAGAAAAAAAGAAAAAAAAGAAAACAAAGATTGTCACCACTGGACCAATTGGCAGCATCATAATGGAAGATGAAGAGATTGAGATTGTTAACAGTTTTAGTTTGTTTAGCCCCACAATCAAGACTCTTGGCACCAGCAGCCAGGAAATCAAGAGATAGATTGCATTAGGAAAGTCAGCTGTCAAGTGACCTCTCCAGAGTAGTGAAGACCAATGATGCCAGGTTGGAGAATAAGTGCACCTGATTTAGGCCATAGTCTTCTCAATTACAGGTTATCAGAGCTGGACAATGACTAAGGATGATAGAAAGAGAATTGATGCCATTGAGCTGTGGTGCTGGAGAAGAGTGCTGAATATATCATGGACTGCTAGGAGAACAAAGGGGTGTGTTCTGGAGAAGGTAAAACATGGCTGCTCCTTGGAGGTAAGGATTCTGAGGTTTCTCCTGACGTATTTTTTGCATGTTGCAAGGAGGGACCAGTCCATGTTTGGAAGGGTAGAGGGAAAACACAAGAGAGGAAGACCTGCAAGAGATCGATCAATTCAGTGATTGGGGTAATGGGAGTAGGTGTGTCAGAGACAGTGAAGTTGGCACTGGATAGATCAGGGGTTAGGGATCTTGTACAGAGGGTCATTATGAATTGAAGGCGACCTGACAGCACATAACAACAATAACAACAAGTGTACATTATAAAGAACAAAGATCCACGATGAGAGATGACAGAGATAAGAATGAACTCTGCATGGAGGAGCAGAACAAAGTGACTTTACAAAGTGATGTTTGAACTCTTCTTTTTTAAAATAATTTTTTAATTTTAATTATGATTTAAAGAAAGTTTATAAAAAAGTTAGATTTTCATTCATTCATTGCTGCTCATTTTTACCCCTTCTCCCTCTCTTCACCCTCCTCAGTTTACTTTTTTAAAAAAAATATCCATTCATTGTTGCACAAGTACCTCCCCTTTCCCTAGTCCTCTTTGCAATGTATTCTGTTGTCATACATATAATGCCTAATCATATACTCCTTTTAAATAGTTTTTATCTTTATCTGTTCCAGTGCAATGTTCTTTATCTATCCACTCTTATCCAATTCTCCTCCCAAACCCTCTTGTCAGTGAGGTTCTATGATAGTGCCGCTAGGCAGGATATTACCCTGAGTGAAATATATCAGTCACAAAAGATGTCTCAACTCTGGATGATGGAATAAGTACAATGGGAAACTCATGGGAAAAGGTATTCCGTACAGAGAAAGGCATGCACAAAAAAAATACATATAATTGAAGAGCTTAGTGTAAGCATGGAATAGAAAATAATTTGGTGCCCCCGTGATGCAGGATGCGTAGAAAGGCAATGACTTGATAAGGGAAGAAATTGTATGCTGAGGTGAAGTGATGTGTTTGAGGTTAAAAACTAGAACCTAAGTGGGAGTGAATGGTAGTTAGTGGGTGGTGCACAACTGAGGTTAAGAAACATGACAGAAATACCTTACGGGTTTTATCAGGATATTTGAGATTCAAGGTCCTGCTGTCTTTGACCACCTTTTAAAAATCATCTTTAAAAAAACAGTGCTTCTTACAGTTTTCTAATTGAACAGTCACGTTGGGGACTATTAAAAATTCCAGGGGCATATTTCAATCCCTCTGAACCAACATCTCAAAGACAAGGACCAAAGATCTGTACACTTTAACAACATTTTAACAACTCTTGTTACCGGGGCCTTTTAAGAAACATTCTCATAGGGAACTGCTATTTCTCTTTCAGTTGAAGTTCACTGTCTATTATCTAGCACTCTCTATTGACCTTTTGGGAGTGACAGCTGCCCCAGAAAATACCAACTTCAATGAACAGAATTGTCTTTTTCCAGTATAACAATAAAATATGACTGTACTAGCCTAGTAAACTTAAGAAGAAAAAAGAAAAGCACTTGAAAAACTGTTTATGCTATTGAAGGAAAAGTTAATCTCATTATGTCCAAAAGAGGAGAAATAAGGTTGATAGGTAAGGCAGGTCATTGGATCAAGAGTAACAGTGGGAAGTGATGAGTCAGAAGCAGGATCCAGAACAAGAAAAAGAAATAGAGCTTTGTCAGACATCCATACAGATTCTACGTAGGACACCCACCTCCCAACCCCTAACCATCCCTGCTAGCGAAACTTTTCAATTGACTATACATGTTGACACACCTTAGTCTCCAGAGAGACACCATTGCTCTTCAGTACTTTGGAGAGGTCCCTAACAGCAGACTTTCCCATGGCAATGCACCTTTTAATTTCCTGGCTGCTGGTGCCAAGACTGTTGACTGTGGAGCCAAGCAAACTAAAGCTGTGTACAATCTCAATTTCTTCACCATCCATCCTGATGCTGCCAATTGGTTCAGTGGTGAGAATCTTTGTCTTCTTGACATTGAGCCTCAATCCATATTGTAGGCTGCAGTTCTTGACACTCTGCAGCAGGCACTTCAGGTCCTCCTCAGTTTCAGCAAGCAGGGTTGTGTCATCCGCATAACCAAGGAGGATAGAAGGAGAATTGATGCCTTTGAGCTGTGGTGCTGGAGAAGAGCATTGAGAATACCATGGACTGCTAGGAAAACAAACAGATTTGTCCTGGAAAGGGTTAAACTGGGTGGCTCCTTGGAGGCAAGGATTCTGAGGCTCCGTCTAACATACTTTGGACATGTTGTGAGGAGAGACCGGTCCCTGGAGAGGGACATCATGCTTGGGAGGGTGGAGGAACAGCGCAGGAGAGGAAGGCCCTCTATGAGGTGGATTGATTCAGTGACTGGGATAATTGGGATGGGAGTGTCAGAGACACAGGACAGAGCGGAGTTTAGGGCTGTTGTACATAGGGCCACTATGAGTCGCTAGCGACTCGACCGCACATAACAACAAACATACATGTTGACATAGAGATGCTTACATTATAGAAAGCCTTAACAAGGGAATAATCATATCATATCATATATCAATCATATCATATCATATCTAATTAAGGGGATGATTCCATTATAGTAGATCTCATCAGAGGAAAGTTTAAATCACAGTTACCAAATTAGAAAATCATGGAGAATTAAGATGACATGCAGCCTTAACCACAATATATCCAACACTCAAGATTTTGTCTACACTGTCCTGTGTATTTCTATATCATTATTTTCCAATATGTCAGTTAAAATAATAGCAATAATAAAAATAATGAGCTGATAATGACAGTAAGTCTTATATTAAGATAGATACTGCAAAGAGATCAGTTGATTAGGGGAATCTTGAATTCTGTTGGACATGGCTTCCTCTATGATGTAGAAGTTGGGAAGTCCAGAATAAGAGGTGCATAGCAGAGTAGAATAGATGGGTTGCAGAGGGGGGATATTAAGCAACAATGAATGATTTTTTAAAAATTTGTTTTATTATCTTTGTGTGTGTACCATCAAATCAGATATGACTGGTACTGGAGGAGATTGAACCTCCTTCTGCAGCAGAGCATCTGGTGGATTTGAACCACACACCTCTGGGATTGCGGTGCAGCTTCCTGCCACTAGGCCACTAGAACTCCCTGTGATTTTTTTTTTAACAAAAGCAAATTGGAGTGGGTAGGAAGGAAAATGTGTAACAATGAATGAATGAATGAAAAATCCAACTTTTCTGTAAACTTTCATTAAAATCACAGTTAAAAATTTAAAAAGAAATAAAAATGATAGATAAAGCCATTTTTGGTAGTTCAAGTCCATCAGCTGGTGAGAGAGAGTGAAAGATGAGCAGTTCCTTTCTCACAGCTTCTGAGCATGTTGATGCATCTGTCTTGTGTGTCTATCTTCACACTGCCTCCTTCCTCAGTGCATGGCCCTTTGTCTATTCTGATATTTTAGATTAATTAAGTTTAGAACCTGCTTTACTTCGGCAAGACTTTTCATCAACCTAACAAATTTTTACTTCTATGGCTTTGGACTAGTTATTTCTGTCTCCTTAGTAAGAAAAAAAATTCTCACAAAATAGCGGAGAATGAAATGAGCAGAATTTTTCAGTACACATTAAGTACTCAGCAAACATTATCAGTACTATCATGGAGTCAATTCTGACCCTCCTTCAAGGTTCTGAGGCTGTAGATCTTTGGAAGAGGAGGAGACTGCTCATCATTCTCTCTCAGAGCCCCATTGGTGGATTCTGGCCTATGACCTTTCTGTTTGCACCACAACACAAAATGCAGTTATCCCACCCGAGCTTCTTCAGTAAATATTGCTCCCTACTTACTACTGTACAGTCAGAACTGACTCTTAGCTAATCTTCCAGAGGGTTACCAAGGCTACAATTCTCACAGGAGGAGAGTGCCCTACCTTCTCCCATAGTTCCATTCTATTTTCTCCTTCAGTTTTCTCTTCTCTAGGGGATTAAAGTCTTGGCTAATAGATTTCATTTCCTCCTATTTGAAATACTCTCTCTGAAGATTCAATTTTTAATTGGTTCTGACTTGACAACAAGGAGAGTAAATTTCTGCTGGGCTCTTAATTGAAAGTTGGTAATCTAAACTGACAAGTCATTTTATAGAAGAGAGGTAATGTGGTTGTAACAGTTAAGATTTGCTTAAGATAGTAAATTTGCTTCAGAAAACCTGTGAAGGGTCACCATGGAATTGGCTGGGTCTTTTTCTCCCTCTTAAACGATAATAGTTCTTAAAGGTAGTTAAAATCTGTTTTATCGTAGTTGAATTTTGTGCTCTGTATGCATACTTAGTGAACAATCACTGTGCTTTTATGAAAAAAAGTAAACTACTAAATTTCAGGTGGAGGACAGTCGCTTGGTCCACTTACTGGAAGAGATCAATATTTGTTTCCATTCTCAAGAAAGAGGTTCCAACAGAATGTCAAAATTATAGAACAATGTCATTTATAACACATGCAAGCAAAATATTGCTGAAGATCATTAAAAACTGGCTGGAATAATACAAATACAGAGAACTTTCACAAGTCCAAGATGGATTTAGAAGAGGCTGTGGCTCCACAAATATGATTGCTGATGTCAGATGGATTGTGATTGAAAGCAAAGAATACCAAAAGAATATTTATTTGTATTTTATTGATTATATGAAGGTATTTAACTATGTGAATCATAACAAATTGTGGCTAATATTGAGAAGAATGGGAGTCCCCGAACACTTAATAGTGCTAATATAAAATCTATACCTAGACCAAGACGATGTTGCACCAATGGAGCAAGGGAACATAGCATGATTTAAAATTAAGAAAGTGATGTGCCAGTGTTTTATCATTTCTCCATAACTATTCAATATGTGTGCTGACAAAATTATTTGAGAAACTGAACATAATGAAGAAGAATTTGATATCAGATTTGGAGGAAGACTTGTAGTAACCTATCTTACATAAATGGCATGACGTTTCTTGCTGTAAGTATGGAGGACTTGAAGTACTTAATGCAGAAGATCAAAGAATACAGATTTCAATATGGATTACATATCAATGGTAAGGACACAGGAATTCTTACCACTGGAGCAATAGGCAACATCATGATAGATGAAAAAAGATTAAAACTGTCAACAACTCACCTAACTTGGATCCATAACAAACAATAGTCAGAAGATCAGGAGACGTATTGCATTGGGAAAGTTGGCAGTTGTAGACCTCTCCAAATTGTTGAAGAACAATGATATAAATTTGAGGATTAAGGAGTTCTCAATCTACACCATGGCCTTTTAATTCACTTACTAAGCTTCTGAGAACTGGACATTGAATGAGGATGGCAGAAGAAGGGTTTATGACCTTGAGCTGTGATATTGGAGAAGTGTACTGAATATCTCGTGGGCTGCCAAAAGAATAAGCAGGTATGTCTTGGAGAAGGTGTAGCCTTAGTGCTCCGTGGAGACAAAGGTAATAAAACTACATTTCACATAATTTGGGCGTGTTGCTAGGAAGGGCTTTTCCTTGGGAGTAACATCATGTTTGGAAAGGTGGAGGGTCCGTGAAAGAGAGGAAGACCATCAACCAGATGGATTGACACAGTAACTGCTGCAGTGGACTCAAGTGTTTCAGAGATTGTGAGGATGGCACTGATAGGACAGGGCTCAGATCTGTTCTTCATAGGGTCTCTATGAGCCATACTTGACTTGACAGCACTTAATAACAACAACTAAACCAAAGTTACTTTGTTTCATTTTCAATTATGTCAAGCTTGCAATCACTGCTGATTTGTGTGCATGTCTCAGATCTCTGGAGCATCACAGTTGTTTATAAACCTTGGCTTATCAGAAGCTCTGAGGCTCCATTCATCTTATTTTACTGGAAAAGGTATATATATACTATATTTCAGGTAGTTATTTACCAAGAAAGCATTCCTGTCTCAATTTCTTGTAGAGTTTAACAAAAATGAAACATTTCAATGCAGCACTGACTATAATGTGGACTTCACTGAACCTTTGTTTAAGTTTCAGGAGTGATTTATGGCACTAAAGGAGACACCACATAAGGAAGAGTCCTACCAGGAGCATTTACCTCATGTTAAAACTGCGCAGACACCAAGCTTTGAAGCTCCCTGAGAGAAAAATTTTAACACATAAGATTAAAAAAAACAAAACAAATTTATTTGCTTTAGTTTCCAATTTTAAAAGTGAGGAAATCAAACTAGAGGTTCTCTCAATTCCCTTCTGCACTTACTGTCTTCTTGTGCCTGTCTTTGTGGACAGTGAGATTAAAAACAGGTTATTTTCTAGCAAAATTTTAACTACAGAGCTTTAATTAGAAGGAAAGAATCAAGATGGTCTTTCAGATTTTTTAAAAGGCTATTTTTAATTGTTTTTATTATTTCCCTTTTATTTGAAAGTACAAACAAAAACCTCATCTTGACAAATTGCTATATATCTTCTTTTACTATTCAAGAGCCTTTAGCATGTTAATCTAAATAATTTTTCTGAAATGAATTTTTAAGGAAAAACATAGATCCATGAAATTTATCTTGAACTTTTTTTTCTCTTTCAAGTCTCTGGAATTTCCATGCCTCAGTGCCAAGAGCATGGAAAAGGGATCCAGCTCGGCTTAGTCACCACCTTGTGCTAGTCTAGCTCACAGTTGTTTTTCTCTTAAAAGCGTTGAATGCTAGATTCTAGTAATTTAAATTCCTCTGTGAGAAGGTGAGTATATTCATGTAATGCTTAGTTTATGAAGATGGTCACGTTCAAAGGTTTGGCAGGTGTCTGAATCACAGTGGGACAACTTGGAGGAAAGGATGAGATAATAGAAGAGCTAAAGTCCAATAAAGTCTTTCCTTCTCCCAAGTACATACCATGATGTTGATTTGTTTTTGTCACTCAGCAGTTCCTGGATGGTGTCAAATAATAATATCCTTAAAGAACAGAAAACTATCAGACCAACTTCTGCCAGTGTTAATATCTGGTATTTGTACCATCCGTTAAACTTGTCATTTTAAATAAAGTCCTTTATTTTTAAAAAAATGATGATAGTTTCAAGATTCAAGCCCACCTAGGTGTACTTCAGAAGAAAGGCCTGGGTCCCACTTCATAAAAACCAGCCACTGGAAACCCTTAGGAGCAGCTTTATGCTGATGCACATAGGTTGCTAGGAGGGGGAAAGGCCTCCCCACCACATGCCTCCAGTGATGCTGACACCACCGCTGTGCTACCAAGTAGAGCATACACATTTGATTGGTGGTTTAAACATCTGTGAGGAAGGGCTAGTATTCCTTTTCCTCTTCCAGTTCATGGTACACTCATCCTTATGTAAAATACAATAAAAATGGATTACGTAACAAGTAAAAAAATAAAAGCAAAGACATACTAGATATTAGCTTTGCTTCTTTAAGATCAATTATTTGGTCAAATTGTAGTAAGTGTTTAACTGTCTTTATTTTCAATAGTTATCTCGGACAGGCAGTAGATACTTTGTCCATGGACCATATTCAGAGTATCACTGGCTTAGATTAAGTCAATAGTATTCTCTGATTTAAAAATAATAAAAGGTTGCCATATAGTCATTTCTCATCCATTAGCACCTTAATAGTTTTAATTGCTCCAGTGAATCAGATCTTTTTCCTGAGGTAAGTCTGAGTGAACAAAGGCCCAACCTTTTTGTGTCAGCTAAGCAAGTTAATTGCTTATGCTATCCAGAGATTCCATTTTCTGGTTTCAAGTAGTTATTTCAGGGGTGTTTTAAGACATAAGCTGGTTCTATTACCTGAACAACAAGTCTGTAGCTCAGAACACTGAGATAAATGTTTGTTTTTTATCAGCTGGGAGACATTTTGGAATCATGAGAGAAGCAGCCTATTTTTGTCAGTTCCCTTCAAATTTATTTTTGCATCATGGCCACCATGCTTGCCACACAGAAACCTTCCATAGAGTTTTCAAGACTGTGGCCTTTAGAATGTAGATTAATAGGCCCATCATCCATGGTGTGTCTGGGTGACTGAACCATTAACCTTTTGGCTGGTAATTGAACACTTAATTCTGAAAGTGTATGCCTTCTAGAAAAATGTGTCAGTATAGAGAAAGCAGAGCCTAGAAATGAGTGACAAGTTGAATCTATTCCTATACTGAAGAGAAATATTCTCAACTCAAGAACTCATTGCTGTTGAGTTAGAACAGATTCATAGCTGACTTTCCATTAAGTTTTGGGGCTGTAAATAACATAGAAAGAGATTGCCTTGCCAACTTTTTTCCAGAGAACAGCTGGTAAATTCAAGGACCTGGAGAGGCACAGCCTTTGGGTTAACATACTATGGGCTGTATTACTAAGGCTCTCTTTGTAGATATTTAATCTAACTAAATTGTGCTCCCCAAATATAAAACCAGGTATGCCATTCTTCTGTTTATGAAAATACCATTTTCTTATTATAAAGTTCAATTTTTGTGAACTATCTTTAAAAGTCTTTTGCTATTGGCTCACTTTCTCCTTTTTTCAGACTTATTTTCTGCTACTCTTCCTCTTCAGGCTCATACCTAAGCTTTAATGTGGCCGGAGATGTAGTTTTATCTCTCTTATAGGCTCGCACATGTTCAATCAGGATTGCATTCTTCCTTCCTGTAGCTTTTTTTTTATTATTATTAAATTTTATTAGTTTCAATGAACATTCACAGGGATTCTGGGCTTTCACTCCTTCATTGCCGCACCATTCTCTCCACCCTCCTCCCCAGTTTGTGCTTCTTCCCTGCGATCCGAATGTCTATTTTAATTGTCCAATTGCCACAGTGCTTGTCAAAGTCAGTTCTGATTAATCTCCTTTGTTGGTGTGTCCTTTGCCATTCCCTATCACTCCTCCCTGAGAGAGACTTCACCCTGAGTCATAAGGAAAAGGGGATGGCGTATTCTCTTAGCTACTTCCTGCTGAAAAGGG
>NW_006400027.1:1538571-1542320 GCF_000299155.1 Elephantulus edwardii
ACCTGCGTAAGTGCCACCAGGCAGGGAACACTGAGAAAACCATTGGATACGAAACAGCAGGAATTTGAGTTAGGACCTCCGTCGTGAACACACTGAGAGAGCAGAGGTTTGAGCAAGGTCCTCCAAGTGATTGACCTGCCCTTGCGATCACCCAACACATTCCCTGCCTCAGCCCATTTGGCTCCACCCCAGTGCCTACACGTCTGGGCAACCAACTTGCCTTTAAACAGGAGTACCTTGACAGCAATGGACAGGCGTTTTTTCACAGGTACCCAGTATTTCCTGCGGGAACAAACCCTTGGAAACTCTGACAAGCGTGCTCCTGGGCAGAAGGGAAGCTTGAAAGCGGCAGCCACCTCAGATAAGCAACGGACAGGCGTTTTTCACAGGTACCCGGGATTTCCGGTGGGAAGAAACCCTTGGAAACTCTGACAAGTGTGCTCCTGGGCGGAAGGGAGGTTTGAAAGCAGAAGCCAACTCAGATAGGCAACGAACAGGCGTTTTTCAAAGGTACCCGGTATTTCCTGTTTGAACAATCCCTTGGAAACTCTGACAAGCATGCTCCTGGGCGGAAGGGAAGCTTGAAAGCGGCAGCCACCTCAGATAAGCGACAGACAGGCATTTTTCACAGGTACCCGGGCTTCCCCTGCAACAAACCTTTGGAAACTCTGAAAAGCGTGCTCCTGGACGGAAGGGAAGCTTGAAAGAGGCAGCCACCTCAGATAAGCAACGGACAGGCATTTTTTCCGAGGTACCCGGGATTTCTGGCAGGAACAAACCCTTGGGAACTCTGACAAGCATGCTCCTGGGTGGAAGGGAAGCTTGAAAGCGGCAGCCACCTCAGATAGGCAATGGACAGGCGTTTTTCACAGGTACCCGGGATTTCCGGTTTGAACAATCCCTTGGAAACTCTGACAAGCATGCTCCTGGGCGGAAGGGAAGCTTGAAAGCGGCAGCCACATTAGATAAGCAACGGACAGGCGTTTTTACACAGGTAACCGGGATTTCCGGCGGGAACAAACCCTTGAAAACTCTGACAAGCGTGCTCCTGTGCGGAAGGGAAACTTGAAAGCGGAAGCCAACTCAGATTAGCAACGGACAGGCATTTTTTAACAGGTACCCAGGATTTCCGACGGGAAGAAACCCTTGGAAACTCTGACAAGCCTGCTCCTGGGCGGAAGCGAGCTTGAAAGTGGCAGCCACCTCAGATAAGCAACAGACAGGCGTTTTTCAACAGGTACCCTGGATTTTCGGCGGGAACAAACACTTGGAAACTCTGACAAGTGTGGTCATGGGCGGAAGGGAAGCCTGAAAGCAGCAGCCATCTCAGATAAACAATGGAGTTGCATTTTTTTTCACAGGTATCTGGGATTTCCGGCAGGAACAAACCCTTGGAACCTCTGACAAGTGTGCTCCTGGGTGGAACCGAGCTTGAAAGTGGCAGCCACCTCAGATAATGCACAGACAGGCGGTTTTCCACAGGTGCCCGTGATTTCCGGCGGGAGCAAACACTTGGAAACTCTGACAAGCGTGCTCCTGGGCGGAAGGGAAGCTTGAAAGCAGCAGACATCTCAGATAAACAATGGATTTAAGTTTTTTTCACAGGTATCCGGGATTTCCAGCGGGACCAAACCCTTAGAAAATCTGACAAGCGTGCTAATGGGCGGCAGGGAAGCTTGAAAGCGGAAGCCACCTCACATAAGCAAAGGACAGGCATTTTTTCACAGGTACCCGGGATTTCCGGTGGGAACAATCCCTTGGAAACTCTGACAAGCGTGCTCCTGGGTGGAAGGGAAGCTTGAAAGTGGCAGCCACCTCAGATAAGCAACGGACAGGCGTTTTTCACAGGTACCCAGGATTTCTGGCGGGAACAAACCCTTGGAAACTCTGACAAGCGTGCTCCTGGGCGGAAGGGAAGCTTGAGAGCGGCAGCCACCTCAGATAAGCAACAGACAGGCATTTTTTCACAGGTACCCCGGATTTCCGGCGGGAACAAAACCTTGGAAACTTTGACAAGCGTGCTCCTGGGCGGAAGGGAAGCTTGAAAGCGGCAGCCACCTCAGATAAGCAACGGACAGGCATTTTTTCACAGGTACCCAGGATTTCTGGCGGGAACAAACCCTTGGAAACTCTGATAAGTGTGCTCCTGGGAGGAAGAGAAGCTTGAAAGTGGCAGCCACCTCAGATAGGCAATGGACAGGTGTTTTTTCACAGGTGCCCAGGATTTCTGGCGGGAACAAACCCTTGGACAGTCTGACAAGCGTGCTCCTTTGAGGAAGAGAAGCTTGAAAGTGGCAGCCACCTCAGAAAAGCAACGGACAGGCGTTTTTCACAGGTACCCGGTATTTCCTGTGGGGAAAAACCCTTGGAAACTCTGACAAGCGTGCTCCTGGGCGGAAGGGAAGCTTGAAAGCGGCAGCCACCTCAGATAAGCGACAGACAGGCATTTTTCACAGGTACCCGGGCTTAACCTGCAACAAACCTTTGGAAACTCTGACAAGCGTGCTCCTAGATGGAAGGGAAGCTTGAAAGAGGCAGCCACCTCAGATAAGCAATGGATAGGTATTTTTTCATAGGTACCAGGGATTTCCGGCGGGAACAAACCCATGGAAACTCTGAGAAGCATGCTCCTGGGCGGAAGGGAAGCGTAAAATCGGCAGCCACCTCAGATAGGCAACAGACAGGCATTTTTTCCCAGGTACCCGGGATTTCCGGCGGGAACAAACCCTTGGGAACTCTCACAAGCGTGCTCCTGGGTGGAAGGGAAGCTTGAAAAAGCAAGCGACCTCAGATAGGCAACGGACAGGCGTTTTTCACAGGTACAGAGGATTTCCGGTTTGAACAATCCCTTGGAAACTCTGACAAGCGTGCTCCTGGGTGGAAGCGAGCTTGAAAGTGGCAGCCACCTCAGATAAGCAACAGTCAGGCATTTTTCCACAGGAACCCTGGATTTCCGGAGGGAACAAACCCTTGGAAACTCTGACAAATGTGGTCATGGGCTGAAGGGAAGCTTGAAAGCAGCAGCCATCTCAGATAAAGAATGGATTTGCGTTTTTTTTCACAGGTATCCGGGATTTCCGGCGGGAACAAACCCTAGGAAACTCTGACAAGCGTGCTCCTGGGCGGAATGGAACCTTGAAAGCGGCAGCCATCTCAGATAAGCAACGGACAGGCATTTCTCACGGGTACCCGAGATTTCCGGCGAGAACAAACCCTTGGAAACTCTGATAAGCGTGCTCCTGGGCGGAAGGCAATCTTGAAAGCGGCAGCCACCTCAGGTAAGCAACGGACAGGCCTTTTTCACAGGTACCCGGGATTTCTGGCGGGAACAAACACTTGGAAACCCTGAGAAGCGTGCTGCTGGGCTGAAAGGAAGCTTGAAAGCTTCAGCCACCTCAGATAAGCAATGGATAGGCATTTTTTACAGGTTCCCGGAATTTCTGGCGGGAACAAACCCTTGGAAACTCTAACAAGCGTGCTCCTGGGCGGAACGGAAGCTTGAAAGCGGCCGCCACCTCAGATGGGCAACGGACAGGCGTTTTTTACAGGTACCCGGGATTTCCGGTGGGAACAAACCCTTGGAAACCCTGACAAGATTGCTCATGGGCGGAAGGGAAGCTTGAAAGCCGCAGCCACCTCAGAGAAGCAATGGACAGGCGTTTTTTCACAGGTACCCGGGATTTCCGGCGGGAACTAATGCTTGGAAACTCTGAGAAGCGTGCTCTTGGGTGGAAAGGAAGCTTGAAAGC
>NW_006400027.1:1543436-1543985 GCF_000299155.1 Elephantulus edwardii
CGGCGGGAACAAACCCTTGGAAACTCTGAGAAGCATACCCCTGGTCGGAAGGGAAGCTTCAAAGCCACAGCCACCGCAGATAAGCAATGGACAGGCATTTTTTCACACTTACCCCGGATTTCCGGCGGGAACAAAACCTTGGAAACTTTGACAAGCGTGCTCCTGGGCGGAAGGGACCTTGAAAGCGGCAAACACCACAGATAAGAAACGGACAGGCGTTTTTTCACAGGTACGCGGGATTTCGGTCAGGAAAAAGCCCTTGGAAACTTTGACAAGTGTGCTCCTGGGCGGAAGGGAAGCTTGAAAGCGGCAGCCACCTCAGATTAGCAATGGACAGGCGTTTTTCACAGGTACCCGGGATTTCCAGCGGGAACAAACCCTTGGAAACTCTGACAAGCGTGCTGCTGGGCTGAAAGGAAGCTTGAAAGCTTCAGCCACTTCAGATAAGCAACGAATAGGCATTTTTCACAGGTACCCGGGATTTCTGGCTGGAACAAACCCTTGGAAACTCTAACAAGCGTGCTCCTGGGCGGAACGGAAGCTTGAAAG
>NW_006400027.1:1575568-1577505 GCF_000299155.1 Elephantulus edwardii
CGTTTTTTCACAGGTACCCGGGATTTCCGTCGGGAAAAAACCCTTGGAAACTTTGACAACTGTGCTCCTGGGCGGAAGGGAAGGTTGAAAGCGGCAGCCACCTCAGATAAGCAACGGACAGGCATTTTTCACAGGTACCCGGGATTTCCGGCGGGAACAAACCCTTGGAAACTCTGACAAGCGTGCTCCTGTGTGGAATGGAATCTTGAAAGCGGCAGCCAACTCAGGTAAGCAACGGACAGGCGTTTTTCACAGGTACCCGGGATTTCTTGCAGGAACAAACCCTTGGAAACCCTGATAAGCGTGCTGCTGGGCTGAAAGGAAGCTTGAAAGCTTCAGCCACCTCAGATAAGCAATGGATATGCATTTTTCACAGATACCCGGGATTTCTTGCGGGAACAAACCCTTGGAAACCCTGATAAGCGTGCTGCTGGGCTGAAAGGAAGCTTGAAAGCTTCAGCCACCTCAGATAAGCAACGGACAGGCATTTTTTCACACTTACCCCGGATTTCCGGCAGGAACAAAACCTTGGAAACTTTGACAAGCGTGCTCCTGGGCGGAAAGGAAGCTTGAAAGCGGCAACCACCACAGATAAGCAACGGACAGGCGATTTTTCACAGGTACACAGGATTTCCGGAGGGAAAAAACTCTTGGAAACTCTGACAAGTGTGATCCTGGGCGGAAGGGAAGCTTGAAAACGGCAGCCACCTCAGATAAGCAACGGACAGCCATTTATTCATGGGTACCCGGGATTTCCGGTGGAAACAAACCCTTGGAAACTCTGACAAGCTTGCTCCTGGGCGGAAGGGAAGCTTGAAAGCGGCAGCCACCTCAGATTAGCAACGGACAGGCGTTTCTCACAGGTACCCGGGATTTTCGGCGGGAACAAACCCTTGGAATCTCTGACAAGCATGCTCCTGGGAAGTAGGGAAGCTTGAAAACGGCCGCCACCTCAGATAAGCAACAGACAGTCGGGTTTTTCACAGGTACCTGGGATTTCCGGTGGGAACAAACACTTGGAAACCGTGACAAGCTTGCTCCTGGGTGGAAGGGAAGCTTGAAAGCTGCAGCCACCTCAGATAAGCAATGGATAGGCGTTTTTCACAGGTACCCGGGATTTCTGGCTGGAACAAACCCTTGGAAACTCTAACAAGCGTGCTCCTGGGCCGAACGAAAGCTTGAAAGCGGCCGCCACCTCAGATAAGCAACGGACAGGCGTGTGTTTCACAGGTACCTGGGATTTCCGGCGGGAACAAACCCTTTGAAACCCTGATAAGCGTGCTGCTTGGCAGAAAGGAAGCTTGAAAGCTTCAGCCACCTCAGATAAGCAATGGATAGGCATTTTTCACAGGTACCCGGGATTTCTGGCTGGAACAAACCCTTGGAAACTCTAACAAGCGTGCTCCTGGGTGAAACGGAAGCTTGAAAGCGGCAGCCACCTCAGATAAGCAACGGACAGGCGTTTTTTCACAGGTACCCGGGATTTCCGGGGGGAAAAAACCCTTGGAAACTCTGAAAAGCGTGCTCCTGGTCGGAAGGGATGCTTGAAAGCCACAGCCACCGCAGATAAGCAATGGACAGGCATTTTTTCACACTTACCCCGGATTTCCGGGGGGAACAAAACTTTGGAAACTTTGACAAGCGTGCTCCTGGGCGGAAGGGACCTTGAAAGCGGCCGCCACCTCAGATAGGCAATGGACAGGCATTTTTTACCGGTACCCATGATTTCTTGCGGGAACAGACACTTGGAAACTCTAACAAGCGTGCTCCTGGGCGGTACGGAAGCTTGAAAGCGGCCGCCACCTCAGATAGGCAACGGACAGGCATTTTTTACAGGTACCCGGGATTTCCGGCAGGAACAAACCCTTGGAAACTCTGACAAGCATGCTCCTGGGAAGTAGGGAAGTTTAAAAGCGGACACCACCTTAGATAAGCAA
>NW_006400027.1:1577827-1586233 GCF_000299155.1 Elephantulus edwardii
AAGCGTGCTCCTGGTCGGAAGGGAAGCTTGAAAGCCACAGCCTCCGCAGATAAACAACGGACAGGCATTTTTTCATACTTACCCCGGATTTCGGGCGGGAACAAAATATTGGAAACGTTGAGAAGCGTGCTCCTGGGCGGAATGGAAGCTTGAAAGTGGGAGCCACCTCAGATAAGCAACGGGCAGTCGTTTTTCACAGGTACCCGGGATTTCCGGCGGCAACAAACACTTGGAAACTTTGACAAGCCTGCTCCTGGGTGGAAGGCAATCTTGATAGCGGCAGCCACCTCACTTAAGCAATGGATAGGCATTTTTCACAGATACCTGGGATTTCTGGCGGGAAAAAACCCTTGGAAACTCTGACAAGCGTGCTCCTGGGCGGAAGGGAAGCTTGAAAGCGGCAGCCACCACAGATAAGAAACGGATAGGCGTTTTTTCACAGGTACCCGGGATTTCCGGTGGGAAAAAACCCTTGGAAACTCTGACAAGTGTGCTCCTGGGCGGAAGGGAAGCTTGAAAGCGGCAGCCACCTCAGATAAGCAACAGACAGCCATTTATTCATGGGTACCCAGAATTTCCGGCGGGAACAAACACTTGGAAACTCTGACAAGCGTGCTCCTGGGCGGAAGGGAAGCTTGAAAGCGGCAGCCACCGCAGATAAGCAACGGACAGGCATTTTTTCACAGGTACCCGGGATTTCTGGCGGGAACAAACACTTGGAAACTCTAACAAGCGTGCTCCTGGGCGGTACGGAAGTTTGAAAGCGGCCGCCACCTCAGATAGGCAACGGACAGGCATTTTTTACAGGTACCCGGGATTTCCGGCAGGAACAAACCATTGGAAACTCTGACAAGCATGCTCCTGGGAAGTAGGGAAGTTTAAAAGCGGCCGCCACCTCAGATAAGCAATGGACAGGCGTTTTTTCACAGGTACCCGGTATTTCCGGCGAGAACTAACCCTTGGAAACTCTGAGAAGCGTGCTCCTGGGCGGAAGGGAAGCTTGAAAGTGGCAGCCACCTCATATAAGCAACGGACAGGCGTTTTTCACAGGTACCCGGGATTTCTGGCTGGAAAAAATCCCTTGGAAACTCTAACAAGCGTGCTCCTGGGGGGAACGGAAGCTTGAAAGTGGCTGCCACCTCAGATAAGCAACGGACAGGCGTGTTTTTCACAGGTACCTGGGATTTCCGGTGGGAACAAACACTTGGAAACCCTGACAAGCTTGCTCCTGGGCGGAAGGGAAGCTTGAAAGCCACAGCCTCCGCAGATAAGCAACGGACAGGCGTTTTTCACAGGTACCCGGGATTTCCGGCGGGAATTAACCCTTGGAAACTCTGAGAAGCGTGCTCCTGGTCGGAAGGGAAGTTGAAAGCCACACCCACCGCAGATAAGCAACGGAGAGGCATTTTTTCACTCTTACCCCGGATTTCCGGCAGGAACAAAACCTTGGAAACTTTGACAAGCATGCTCCTGGGCGGAAGGGAATCTTGAAAGCGGCAGCCACCACAGATATACAACGGACAGGCGTTTTTTCACAGGTACACGGGATTTCCGTCAGGAAAAAACCCCTGGAAACTTTGACAAGTGTGCTCCTGGGCGGAAGGGAAGCTTGAAAGCGGCAGCCACCTCAGATAAGCAACGGACAGGCGTTTTGCACAGGTACCCGGGATTTCCGGCGGGAACAAACACTTGGAAACTCTGACAAGCGTTCTCCTGGGTGAAACGGAATCTTGAAAGCGGCAGCCACCTCAGGTAAGCAACGGACAGGCGTTTTTCACAGGTACCCGGGATTTCCAGAGGGAACAAACCCATGGAAACCCTGACAAGCGTGCTGCTGGGCTGAAAGGAAGCTTGAAAGCTTCAGCCATCTCAGATAAGCAACGGATAGGCATTTTTCACAGGTACCTGGGATTTCTTGCGGGAACAAACACATGGAAACTCTAACAAGCGTGCTCCTGGGCGGAACGGAAGCTTGAAAGTGGCCGCCACCTCAGATAGGCAACGGACAGGCATTTTTTGCAGGTACCCGGGATTTCCGGCGGGAACAAACCCTTGGAAACTCTGAGAAGCATGCTCCTGGTTGGAAGGGAAGCTTGAAAGCCACAGCAGATAAGCAATGGAAAGGCATTTTTTCACACTTATCCCGGATTTCTGGCGGGAACAAAACCTTGGAAACTTTGACAAGCATGCTCCTGGGCGGAAGGGAAGCTTGAAAGCGGCAGCCACCACAGATAAGCAACGGACAGGCGTTTTTTCACAGGCACATGGGATTTCCGTCAGAAAAAAACCCTTAGACACTTTGACAAGTGTGCTCCTGGGCAGAAGGGAAGCTTGAAAGCGGCAGCCACCTCAGATAAGCAACGGACAGGCGTTTATCACAGGTACCCGGGATTTCCGGCGGGAACAAACCCTTGGAAACTCTGACAAGCGTGCTCCTGTGCGGAAGGGAAGCTTGAAAGCGGCAGCCACTTCAGATAAGCAACGGACAGGCGTTTTTCACAGGTACCCGGGATTTCCAGTGGGAACAAACCCATCGAAACCCTGACGAGCGTGCTGCTGGGCTGAAAGGAAGCTTGAAAGCTTCAGCCACCTCAGATAAGCAACGGATAGGCGTTTTTCACAGGTACCCGGGATTTCTGGCGGGAACAAACACTTGGAAACTATAACGAGCGTGCTCCTGGGCGGAATGGAAGCTTGAATGTGGCCGCCACCTCAGATAGGCAATGGACAGGCGTTTTTTACAGGTACCCAGGATTTCCGGCAGGAACAAACCCTTGGAAACTCTGACAAGCATGTTCCTGGGAAGTAGGGAAGTTTAAAAGCGGCCGCCACCTCAGATAAGTAATGGAAAGGTGTGTTTTTCACAGGTACCAGGGATTTTCGGTGGGAACAAACAGTTGGAAACCCTGACAAGCTAGCTCCTGGGCAGAAGGGAAGCTTGAAAGCCGCAGCCACCTCAGAGAAGCAACGGACAGGCGTTTTTTTCACAGGTACCCGGTATTCCCGGTATTTCCGGAGAGAACTAACCCTTGGAAACTCTGAGAAGCGTGCTCCTGGGCGGAAGGGAAGCTTAAAGGCGGCAGCCACCTCAGAGATGCAACGGACAGGCGGTTTTTTTTTACAGGTACCCGGGATTTCCGGCGGGAACAAACCCTTGGAAACTCTGACAAGCGTGATCCTAGTCGGAATGGAAGCTTGAAAGCCACAGCTTCCTCAGATAAGCAACGGACAGGCATTTTTTCACACTTACCAAGGATTTCTGGCGGGAACAAAACCTTGGAAACTTTGACAAGCATGCTCCTGGGCGGAAGGGAAGGTTGAAAGCGGCAGCCACCACAGATAAGCAACAGATAGGCATTTTTTTCACAGGTACCCGGGATTTCCGTCGGGAAAAAACCCTTGGAAACTTTGACAAGTGTGCTCCTGGGCGGAAGGGAAGCTTGAAAGCGGCAGCCACCTCAGGTAAGCAACGGACAGGCGTTTTTCACAGGTACCCGGGATTTCAGGCGGGAACAAACCTTTGGAAACTCTGACAAGCGTGCTCCTGGGTGGAAGGGAATCTTGAAAGCGGCAGGCACCTCAGGTAAGCAACGGACAGGCGTTTTTCACAGGTACCCGGGATTTCTGGCGGGAACAAACCCTTGGAAACCCTGATAAGTGTGCTGCTGGGCTGAAAGGAAGCTTGAAAATTTCAGCCACCTCAAATAAGCAATGGATAGGCATTTTTCAGAAGTACCCGGGATTTCTGGGGGGAACAAACCCTTGGAAACTCGAACAAGCGTGCTCCTGTGTGGAACGGAAGCTTGAAAGCAGCCGCCACCTCAGATAGGCAACGGACAGGCGTTTTTTACAGGTACCCGGGATTTACGTTGGGAACAAACCCTTGGAAACTCTGACAAACATGCTCCTGGGAAGTAGGGAAGCTTGAAAGTGGCCGCCACCTCAGATAAGCAATGGACAGGCGTATTTTTCACAGGTACCTGGGGTTTCCGGAGGGAACAAACCGTTGGAAACTCTGACAAGCGTGCTCCTGGCAGGAAGTGGAGCTTGAAAGCAGCAGCCCCCTCAGATCAGCAATGGACAGGCGTTTTTCACAGTCACCTGGGATTTCCGCAGGAAATAAAGCCTTTGAAACACTGACAAGCGTGCTGCTGGGCGGAAGGGAGCTTGAAAGCGGCAGCCACCTCCGATATGCAACGGACAGGCGTTTTTCACAGGTACCCGGGATTTCTGGTTGGAACAAAGCCTTGGAAACTCTAACAAGCGTGCTCCTGGGCGGAAGGGAAACTTGAAAGCGGCAGCCACCTTAGATAGGCAACGGACAGGCGTTTTTCACAGGTATCCGGGATTTCCGGTGGAATAATCCCTTGGAAACTCTGACAAGTGTGCTCCTGGGTGGAAGCGAGTTTGAAAGTGGCAGCCACCTCAGATAAGGAACAGACAGGTGTTTTTCCACAGGTACCTGGGATTTCCGGCGGTAACAAACACTTGGAAACTCTGACAAGCATGGTCATGGGCGGAAGGGAAGCTTGAAAGCAGCAGCCATGTCAGATAAACAATTGATTTGCGTTTTTTTCCACAGGTATCCGGGATTTCCGGCAGGAACAAACCCTTGTAAACTCTGACAAGCGTGCTCCTGGGCGGAAGGAAGCATGAAAGCGGCAGCCACCTCAGAAAAGCAACGGATAGGCTTTTTTCCCAGGTACCCGTCTTCCCCTGCAACAAACCTTTAGAAACTCTGACAAGCATGATCCTGGACGTAAGGGAAGCTTGAAAGAGGAAGCCACCTCACATAAGCAACGGACAGGCATTTTTTCACAGGTACCCGGGATTTCTGGTGGGAACAAACCCATGAAAACTCTGAGAAGCGTGTTCCTGGGCGGAAGGGAACCTTAAAATCGTCAGCCACCTCAGATAAGCAATGGACAGGCATTTTTTCCTAGGTACCCGTGCTTCCCCTGCAACAAACCCTTGGAAACTCTGACAAGCGTGCTACTGGGTGGAAGGGAAGCTTAAAATCGGCAGCCACCTCAGATAAGCAACGGACAAGCATTTTTTCCCAGGTACCTGGGATTTCCGGCGGGAACAATCCCTTGGGAACTCTGACAAGCGTGCTCCTGAGTGGAAGGGAAGCTTGAAAGGGCAGCCACCTCAGATAAGCAACGGACAGGCATTTTTCACAGGTACCCGCGATTTCTACAGGGAAGAAACCCTTGGAAACTCTGACAAGCGTGCTCCTGGGTGGAAGGGAAGCTTGAAAGCGTCATCCACCTCAGATAGGCAACGGACAGGCGTTTTTCACAGGTACCCGGGATTTCCGGTTTGAACAATCCCTTGGAAACTCTGACAAGCGTGCTCCTGGGCGGAAGGGAAACTTGAAAGTGGCAACCACATCAGATAAGCAACGGACAGGCGTTTTTCACAGGTACCCGCGATTTCTAGAGGGAACAAACCCTTGAAAACTCTGATAAGCGTGCTCCTGTGTGGAAGGAAACTTGAAAACGGAAGCCAACTCAGATTAGCAATGGACAGGCGTTTTTTTACAGGTACCCCGGATTTCCGGCGGGAAAAAAACCTTGGAAACTCTGACAAGCGTGCTTCTGGGTGGAAGTGAGCTTGAAAGTGGCAGCCATCTCAGATAAGCAACAGACAGGCGTTTTTCCACAGGTACCATGGATTTCTGGCGGGAACAAACACTTGGAAACTCTGACAAGTGTGGTCATGGGCAGAAGGGAAGCTTGAAAGCAGCAGCCGTCTCAGATAAACAATGGATTTGCGTTTTTTTTTTTTTTTCACAGGTATCCAGGATTTCTGACAGGAACAAAGACTTGGAATCTCTGACAAGCATGCTCCTGGGCGGAAGGGAAGCTTGAAGGCAGCAGCCATCTCAGAAAAACAATGGATTTGCGTTTTTTTCACAGGGATCTGGGATTTCCGGCGGGAAGAAAACCTTGGAAACTCTGACAAGCGTGCTCCTGGGCGGAAGGGAAGCTTGAAAGGGGCAGCCGCTTCAGATAAGCAAAGGACTGGCGTTTTTCACTGGTACCCGGGATTTCTGGTGGGAACAAACCCTTGGAAACTCTGATAAGCGTGCTCCTGGGCGGAAGGGAAGGTTGAAAGTGGCAGCCAGCTCAGAAAAATAACGGATAGGCGTTTTTCACAGGTACCCGGTATTTCCTGTGGTGACAAACCCTTGGAAACTCTGACAAGCGTGCTCCTGGGCGGAAGGATAGCTTGAATGCGGCAGCTACCTCAGATAAGCGACAGACAGGCATTTTTCACAGGTACCCAGGCTTCCCCTGCAACAAACCCTTTGAAACTCTGACAAGCGTGCTACTGGGCGGAAGGGAAGGTTGAAAGAGGCAGCCACTCCAGATAAGCAACGGACAGGCATTTTTACATAGGTACCCGGGATTTCCGGTGGGAACAAACCCTTGGAAACTCTGACAGGCGTGTTCTTGGGCGGAAAGGAAGCTTAAAATCGGCAGCCACCTCAGATAAGCAACGGACAGGCATTTTTTCCCAGGTACCCGGGATTTCAGGCGGGAACAAACCCTTGGGAAATCTGAGAAGCGTGCTCCTGGGTGGAAGGGAAGCTTGAAAGAGGCAGCCATCTCAGATAAACAATGGATTTGCTTTTTTTTCACAGGTATCCGGGATTTCCGGGGGGAACAAAACCTTGGAAACGCTGACAAGCGTGCTCCTGGGCGGAAGGGAAGCTTGAAAGCGGCAGCCACCTCAGATAAGCAACGAACAGGCGTTTTTTTTACAGGTACCCCAGATTTCCAGCGTGAACACACCCTTGGAAACTCTTACAAGCGTGCTCCTGTGCGGAAGGGAAACTTGAAAGCAGAAGCCAACTCAGATAAGCAACAGACAGGCGTTTTTTTTCACAGGTACCCGGGATTTCCGGTGGGAACAAACCCTTGGAAACTCTGACAAGTGTGCTCCTGGGTGGAAGTGAGCTTGAAAGTGGCAGTCACCTCAGATAAGCAACGGACAGGCGTTTTTCACAGGTACCCGCTATTTCTAGAGGGAACAAACCCTTGGAAACTCTGAGAAGCGTGCTCCTGGCAGGAAGTGGAGCTTGAAAGCGGCAGCCACCTCAGATAAGCGACAGACAGGCATTTTTCACAGGTACCCGGGCTTCCCCTGCAACAAACCCTTGGAAACTCTGACAAGCGTGCTACTGGGCGGAAGGGAAGGTTGAAAGAGGCAGCCACCTCAGATAAGCAACGGACAGGCATTTTTTCCCAGATACCTGGGATTTCCGGCGGGAACAAACCCTTGGGAAATCTGAGAAGCATGCTCCTGGGTGGAAGGGAAGCTTGAAAGCGGGAGCCATCTAAGATAAACAATAGATTTGCTTTTTTTTTTCACAGGTATCCGGGATTTCTGGGGGGAATAAACCCTTGGAAACTCTGACAAGCGTGCTCCTGTGCAGAAGGGAAACTTGAAATCGGAAGCCAACTCAGATAAGCAAAGGACAGGCGTTTTTTTACAAGTACCCGGGATTTCCGGCGGGAACAAACCCATGGAAACTCTGACAAGCGTGCTCCTGCGTGGAAGGGAAGCTTGAAAGCGGCAGCCACCTCAGATAAGCAATGGACAGGCGTTTTTCATTGGTACCCGGGATTTCTGGCGGGAACAAACCCTTGGAAACTCTGACAAGTGTGCTCCTGGGCAGAAGGGAAGCTTGAAAGCGGCAGCCACCTCAGATAAGGAACGGACAGGCATTTTTTCACAGGTACCCCGGATTTCCGGTGGGAACAAAACCTTGGAAACTTTAACAAGCGTGCTCCTGGGTGGAATGGAAGCTTGAAAGCGGCAGCCACCGCAGATAAGCAACGGAGAGGCGTTTCTTCACACCTACCCGGGATTTCAGGCGGTAAAAAACCCTTGGAAACTCTGACAAGCGTGCTCCTGGGCGGAAGGGAAGCTTGAAAGGGGCAGCCACCTCAGATAAGCGACAGACATGCATTTTTCACAGGCACCCGGGCTTCCCCTGCAACAAACCCTTGGAAACTCTGACAAGCGTGCTACTGGGTAGAAGGGAAGCTTAAAATCGGCAGCCACCTCAGATAAGCAACAGAGAGGCATTTTTTCACAGGTACCTGGGATTTCCGGCGGGAACAATCCCTTGGGAAATCTGACAAGCGTGCTCCTGGGTGGAAGGGAAGCTTGAAAGCGGCAGCCACCTCAGATAAGCAACGGACAGGCGTTTTTCAAAGGTACCCACGATTTCTAGAGGGAACAAACCCTTGGAAACCCTGAGAAGCGTGCTCCTTGCCGCAAGTGGAGCTTGAAAGCGGCAGACCCCTCAGATAAGCAATGGACAGGCGTTTTTCACAGTTACCCGGGATTTCCGGAGGAAATAAAGCCTTGAAAACTCTGACAAGCGTGCTG
>NW_006400027.1:1587518-1588117 GCF_000299155.1 Elephantulus edwardii
CAAACTTACCCCGGATTTCCGGCAGGAACAAAACCTTGGAAACTTTGACAAGCGTGCTACTGGGTAGAAGGGAAGCTTGAAAGCGGCAGCCACCTCAGATAAACAACGGACAGGCGTTTTTTCACAGGTACCCGGGATTTCCGGCGGGAACAAACCCTGGGAAACTCTGAAAAGTGTGCTCCTAGTAGGAAGTGGAGCTTGAAAGCGGCAGCCACCTCAGATATGCAACGGACGGCGTTTTTCACCGGTACCCGGGATTTCTGGCGGGAACAAACCCTTGGAAACTCTGACAAGCGTGCTCCTGGCAGGAAGTGGAGCTTGAAAGCGGCAGCCCCCTCAGATAGGCAATGAACAGGCGTTTTTCACAGTTACCCGGGATTTCCGGAGGAAATAAAGCCTTGGAAACTCTGACAAGTGTGCTCCTGGGCGGAAGGGAAGCTTGAAAGTGGCAGCCATCTCAGATAAAGAATGGATTTGTGCTTTTTTTTCACAGGTATCCGGGATTTCCGGTGGGAACAATCCCTTGGAAACTCTGACAAGTGTGCTCCTGGGTGCAAGCGAGCTTGAAAGTGGCAGCCACCTCAGAAAAGGAACAGACA
>NW_006400027.1:1589044-1591037 GCF_000299155.1 Elephantulus edwardii
GGCAGCCACCTCAAATAAGCAACGGACAGGCGTTTTTCACTGGTACCCAGGATTTCTAGCGGGAACAAACCCTTGGAAACTCTGACAAGCGTGCTCCTGGGCGGAAGGGAAGCTTGAAAGTGGAGGCCACCTCAGAAAAGCAACGGACAGGCATTTTTTCACAGGTACCCCAGATTTCCGGCGGGAACAAAACCTTGGAAACTCTGTCAAGCGTGCTCCTGGGCGGAAGGATAGCTTGAAAGCGGCAGCCACCACAGATAAGCAACGAACAGGAGTTTTTTCACAGGTACCCGGGATTTCTGGCGGGTACAAACCCTTGGAAAGTCTGACAAGCGTGATCCTGGGTGGAAGGGAAGATTGAAAGTGGCAGCCACCTCAAAAAAGCAACGAACAGGCGTTTTTCCCAGGTACCCGTTATGAACAAACCCTTGGAAACTCTGACAAGCGTGCTACTGGGAGGAAGGGAAGCTTGAAAGCGGCAGCCACCTCAGATAAGCAACGGACAGGCGTTTTTCACAGGTACCCCGGATTTCCGGCGGGAACAAACCCTTGGAAATTCTGACAAGCGTGCTCCTGGGCGGAAGGGAAGCTTGAAAGCGGAAGCCAACTCAGATAGGCAACGGACAGGCGTTTTTAACAGGTACCCGGTATTTCTGGTTTGAACAATCCCTTGGAAACTCTGACAAGCATGCTCCTGGGCAGAAGGGAAGCTTGAAAGCGGAAGCCAACACAGATAAACAACGGACAGGCATTTTTTCACAGGTACCCGGGATTTCTGGCGGGAAAAAACCCTTGGAAAGTCTGACAAGTGTGCTCCTGGGCAGAAGGGAAGCTTGAAAGCGCCAGCCACCTCAGATAGGCAACAGACAGGCATTTTTTCAAACTTACCCGGATTTCCGGCAGGAACAAAACCCTGGAAACTTTGACAAGCGTGCTCCTGGGTGGAAGGGAAGCTTGAAAGCGGCAGCCACCTCAGATAAACAACAGACAGGCGTTTTTCACTGGTACCCAGGATTTCACTCAGATAGGAAATGGACAGGCGTTTTTAACAGGTATCCGGTATTTCCGGTTTGAACAATCCCTTGGAAACTCTGACAAGCATGCTCCTGGGCGGAAGGGAAGCTTGAAAGCGGCAGCCACCTCAGATAAGCGACAGACAGGCATTTTTCACAGGTACCCAGGCTTCCCCTGCAACAAACCTTCAGAAACTCTGACAAGCATGCTCCTGGACGGAAGGGAAGCTTTAAAGAGGCAGCCACCTCACAAAAGCAAAGGACAGGCATTTTTTCACAGGTACCCGGAATTTCCAGCGGGAACAAAGCCATGAAAACTCTGAGAAGCGTGCTCCTGGGCGGAAGGGAAGCTTGAAAGCGGCAGCCATCTCAGATAAACAATGGATTTGCTGTTTTTTCACAGGTATCTGGGATTTCTGGCGGCAACAATCCCTTGGAAACTCTGACAAGCATGCTCCTGGGTGGAACGGAAGCTTGAAAGCGGCCGCCACCTCAGATAGGCAATGGACAGGCATTTTTTCAAACTTACCCCGGATTTCCGGCAGGAACAAAACCTTGGAAACCCTGACAAGCGTGCTCCTGGATGGAAGGGAAGCTTGAAAGCGGCAGCCACCTCAGATAAACAACGGACAGGCGATTTTTCACAGGTACCCGGGATTTCTGGCGGGAAAAAACCCTTGGAAAGTCTGACAAGTGTGCTCCTGGGCGGAAGGGAAGCTTGAAAGCGGCAGCCACCTCAGATAAGCAATGGACAGGTGTTTTTCACTGGTACCCGGGATTTCTGGCAGGAACAAACCCTTGGAAACTCTGACAAGCGTGCTCCTGGGCGGAAGGGAATCTTGAAAGCCACAGCCACCTCATATCAGCAACAGACAGGCATTTTTTCAAACTTACCCCGGATTTCCGGCAGGAACAAAACCTTGGAAACTTTGACAAGCGTGCTACTGGGTAGAAGGGAAGCTTGAAAGCGGCAGCCACCT
>NW_006400027.1:1592117-1593547 GCF_000299155.1 Elephantulus edwardii
GGACAGGCGTTTTTCACTGGTACCCAGGATTTCTAGCGGGAACAAACCCTTGGAAACTCTGACAAGCGTGCTGCTGGGCGGAAGGGAAGCTTGAAAGTGGCAGCCACCTCAGAAAAGCAACAGACAGGCATTTTTTCACAGGTACCCCGGATTTCCTGCGGGAACAAAACCTTGGAAACTCTGACAAGCGTGCTCCTGGGGGGAAGGGAAGCTTGAAAGCGGCAGCCACCACAGATAAGCAACGGACAGGAGTTTTTTCACAGGTACCCGGGATTTCTGGTGGGAACAAACCCTTGGAAAGTCTGACAAGCGTGATCCTGGGTGGAAGGGAAGATTGAAATTGGCAGCCACCTCAAAAAAGCAATGGACAGGCGTTTTTCCCAGGTACCCGGTATTTCCTGTGGGGACAAACCCTTGGAAACACTGACAAGCTTGCTACTGGGAGGAAGGGAAGCTTGAAAGTGGCAGCCACCTCAGATAAGCAACGGACAGGCGTTTTTCACAGGTACCCGGGATTTCCGGTGGGACCAAACCCTTGGAAACTCTGAGAAGCGTGCTCCTGGGCACAAGGGAAGCTTGAAAGCGGAAGCCAACTCAGATAGGCAATGGACAGGCGTTTTTAACAGGTACCCGGTATTTACGGTTTGAACAATCCCTTGGAAACTCTGACAAGCATGCTCCTGGGCGGAAGGGAAGCTTGGAAGTGGCAGCCACCTCAGATAAGCGACAGACAGGCATTTTTCACAGGTACCCGGGCTTCCCCTGCAACAAACCTTTAGAAACTCTGACAAGCATTCTCCTGGATGGAAGGGAAGCTTGAAAGCGGCAGCCACCTCAGATAAGCAACGTACAGCCATTTATTCATGGGTACCCGGGATTTCCGGCGGGAACAAATCCATGAAAACTCTGAGAAGCGTGCTCCTGGGCGGAAGGGAAGCTTAAAATCAGCAGCCACCTCAGATAAGAACCGGACAGGCATTTTTTCACAGGTACCCGGAATTTCCGGCGGGAATAAATCCATGAAAACTCTGAGAAGCCTGCTCCTGGGCGGAAGGGAAGCTTAAAATTGGCAGCCACCTCAGATAAGCAAAGGACAGGAATTTTTTCTCAGGTACCCGGGATTTCCGGCGGGAACAAACCCTTGGGAACTCTGACAAGCGTGCTCCTGGGTGGAAGGGAAGCTTGAAAGCGGCAGCCACCTCAGATAAGCAATGGACAGGTGTTTTTCACTGGTACCCGGGATTTCTGGCTGGAACAAACCCTTGGAAACTCTGTCAAGCGTGCTCCTGGGCGGAAGGGAATCTTGAAAGCCACAGCCACCTCATATCAGCAACAGACAGGCATTTTTACAAACTTACCCCGGATTTCCGGCAGGAACAAAACCTTGGAAACTTTGACAAGCGTGCTACTGGGTAGAAGGGAAGCTTGAA
>NW_006400027.1:1594621-1595289 GCF_000299155.1 Elephantulus edwardii
GGACAGGCGTTTTTCACTGGTACCCAGGATTTCTAGCGGGAACAAACCCTTGGAAACTCTGACAAGCGTGCTGCTGGGCGGAAGGGAAGCTTGAAGCGGCAGCCACCTAAGATAAGCAATGGACAGGCGTTTTTTTCACAGGTACCTGGGATTTCCGGCGGGAACAAACCCTTGGAAACTCTGACAAGGGTGCTCCTGGGAGGAAGGGAAGCTTGAAAGCCACACGCACCTCAGAGAAGCAACGGACAGGCGTTATACACAGGTACCCGGGATTTCTGGCGGGAACAAACCCTTGGAAACTCGAACAAGCGTGCTCCTGGGCGGAAGGGAAGCTTGAAAGCGGCAGCCACATCAGATAAGCAACGGACGGGCGTTTTTTTCACAGGCATCCGGGATTTCCGGCGTGAACAAAGCCTTGAAAACTCCGATAAGCGTGCTACTGGACGTAAGGGAAGTTTGAAAGCGGCGGTCACCTGAGATAAGCAACGGACGGGCGTTTTTTCACAGGTACCCGGGATTTCCGGTGGGAACAAACCCTTGGAAACTCTGACTAGCGTCCTCATGGGTGGAATGGAAGCTTGAAAGCGGCAGCCACCACAGATAGGCGACAGACGGGCGTTATTCACAGGTACCCGGCATTTCCGGTGGGAACAAACCCTTGGAAACTC
>NW_006400027.1:1595389-1595723 GCF_000299155.1 Elephantulus edwardii
CGGCACCCACCTCAGAGAGGCAACGGAGAGGCGTTTTTTACAGGTACCGAGGATTTCCGGTGGGAACCAACCCTTGGAAACTTTGACAAGCGTGCTCCTGTGCGGAAGGGACTCTTGAAAGCGGCAGCCACGTCAGATAAGCAACGGACAGGTGTTTTTTCACAGGTACCCGGGATTTCCAGCAGGAACAAACCCTTGGAAATTCTGACAAGTGTGCTGCTCAGCGGAAGGGAAACTTGAAAGCGGCATCCACCTCAGATAGGCAACGGACAGGCCTTTTTTCGTAGGTACCCGTAATTTCCGGCAGAAACAAACCCTTGGAAAGTCTGACAAT
>NW_006400027.1:1596159-1597357 GCF_000299155.1 Elephantulus edwardii
AAGCGTGCTCCTGGGCGGAAGGGAAGCTTGAAAGTGGCAGCCACCTGAGATAAGCAATGGACAGGCGTTTTTCATAGGTACCCGGGATTTCCGGCGATAACAATCCCTTGGAAACTCTGACAAGTGTGCTGCTCAGCGGAAGGGAAACTTGAAAGCGGCATCCACCTTAGATAGGCAACGGAAAGGCGTTTTTTCGTAGGTACCCGGAATTTCCGGCAGGAACAAACCCTTGGAAAGTCTGACAATCGTTCTCCTGTGCGGAAGGGAAGCTTGAAAGCAGCAGTCAGCTCAGGTAAGCAACGGACAGGTGTTTTTTCACAGGTACCCGGGATTTCTGGCGGGAACAATCCCTTGGAAACTCTGAGAAGTGTGCTGCTGGGCGGAAGGGAAGCTTGAAAGCAGCAGCCACCTCAGATATGCAACGGACAGGCGTTTTTTTCACATGTACCCGGGATTTCTGGCAGGAACAGACCCTTGGAAAGTCTGACAAGCGTGCTCCTGAGCGGAAGGGAAGCTTGAAAGCGGCAGCCACCTCAGATAAGCAAGGGACAGGTGTTTTTCACAGGTACCCAGGATTTCCAGCGGGAACAAACCCTTGGAAACTCTGACAAGCGTGCTTCTGGGCGGAAGGGAAGCTTGAAGCGGCAGCCACCTCAGATAAGCAACAGACAGGCGTTTTTTCACAGGTTCCCAGGATTTCCAGCGGGAAAAAACACTTGGAATCTCTGACAAATTCGCTCCTGGAAGGAAGGGAAACTTGAAATCGGCAGCCACCTCAGATAGGCAATGGACAGGCGTTTTTCATAGGTACCCGGGATTTCCAGCGGGAACAAACCCTTGCAAACTCTGACAAGTGTGCCCCTGGGCGGAAGGGAAGCTTGAAGCGGCAGCCACCTCAGATAAGCAGCGGACAGGCGTTTTTCACAGGTTCCCAGGATTTCCAGCGGGAACAAACCCTTGGAAACTCTGACAAGTGTGCTCCTGGACGGAAGGGAAGCTTGAAAGTAGCAGGCACCTCAGATAAGCAACGGACAGGCGTTTTTCACAGGTACCCAGGATTTCCGGCAGGAACAAAGCCTTGGAAACTCTGACAAGTATGCTCCTGTGCAGAAGGGAGGCTTGAAAGAGGCAAACACCTCAGATAGGCATCGGATAGGTCTTTTTCACAGGTACCCGGAATTTCCAGGGGAAACAAACC
>NW_006400027.1:1598187-1639848 GCF_000299155.1 Elephantulus edwardii
TAACAAACCCTTGGAAACTCTGACAAGCATACTCCTGGGAAGTAGGGAAGCTTGAAAGCGGCCGCCACCTCAGATAAGCAACGGACAGGTGTTTTTTTCACAGGTACCTGGGATTTCCGGCGGGAACAAACCCTTGGAAACTCTGAGAAGCGTGCTCCTGGGCGGAAGGGAAGCTTGAAAGCGGCAGCCACCTGAGATAAGCAATGGACAGGCGTTTTTCACAGGTACCCGGGTTTTCCGGTGGGAACAAACCCTTGGAAACTCTGACAAGCGTGCTCCTGGGCGCAAGGGAAGCTTGAAAGTGGCAGCCCCCTCAGATAAGCAATGGACAGGCCTTTTTTCACAGGCACCTGGGATTTCCGACGTGAACAAAGCCTTGAAAACTCCGACAAGCATGCTACTGGACGTAAGGGAAGTTTGAAAGCGGCCGTCACCTCAGATAAGCAACGGACAGGCGTTTTTTACAGGTACCCAGGATTTCCGGTGGGAACAAACCCTTGGAAACTCTAACAAGCGTGCTCCTGGGCGCAAGGGAAGCTTGAAAGTGACAGCCCCCTCAGATAAGCAACGGACAGGTGTTTTTTCACAGGTACCCGGGATTTCCAGCAGGAACAAACCCTTGGAAACTCTGACAAGTGTGCTGCTCAGTGGAAGGGAGACTTGAAAGCGGCATCCACCTTAGATAGGCAACGGAAAGGCGTTTTTTTCGTAGGTACCTGGAATTTCCGGCAGGAACAAACCCTTGGAAAGTCTGACAATCGTGCTCCTGTGCGGAAGGGAAGCTTGAAAGCAGCAGTCAGCTCAGGTAAGCAACGGACAGACGTTTTTTCACAGGTACCCGGGATTTCTGGCGGGAACAATCCCTTGGAAACTCTGACAAGTGTGCTCCTGGGCGGAAGGGAAGCTTGAAAGCAGCAGCCACCTCAGATATGCAACGGACAGGCGTTTTTTTCACATGTACCTGGGATTTCTGGCGGGAACAGACCCTTGGAAAGTCTGACAAGTGTGCCCCTGGGCGGAAGGGAAGCTTGAAAGCGGCAGCCACCTCAGATAAGCAAGGGACAGGCGTTTTTCACAGGTACCCAGGATTTCCAGCGGGAACAAACCCTTGGAAACTCTGACAAGCGTGCTTCTGGGAAGAAGGGAAGCTTGAAAGCGGCAGCCACCTCAGACAAGGAAAGTGTAGGCGTTTTTTCACAGGTACCCACATAATCTACACAGAAGTTGTACAGGAAACGTCACCTTCCCTTGGAGACAGCACAACTAAACTTAAGAGAAACTGGTCAAAAGAAAAATATTAGCAGTAATCGTTTTTCGAATCACAGAAGCCAAGAAAGCTTAAGATACAAGCTGTCAGATCATGGGTTGGACAATGTAAGATATTTTCTGAAGGGACTTGGTAGATGAGAAGGGTTATCCTGTTGGAGGGTGGAGCTGGGGAGTAAGTGGGTATAGGCACTGGGCTAAGGGTGGGGTCAACACTTTAACTAACGCTTACCCCCACAATAAGGGATTTATCTTTAACTGCTTCACAAATTGCTGTCTGTCAGATACTCCTCTAAATCTGAACATTCAGATTAAGACAGACTAGGAAGAAGGATTGGCCACCCACTTCTGAAATAGCAGGCCTCTGAAAACCCTATGCACAACAGAACACACGCAGATTAACAAAAGGGCAAAGAGGGCAACCTGTTTTCATTAGAATAAGTAAAATCATTCTTTTTTCAATAATTTCACTTTTCTCTCTTCAGCTAATCTTATTTCTTGGATAGATTTTAAAGACAAGGCTTCCAAACACCTTGGAGGATTCTCTCAAGATTTACAGAGAGTGAACATGTCTTACCAACAAATTTAGACCCTACACAGGCTTATTTTCTCCCTGTCACCTCATCTATGGTGAAGGAAGGGTATTAGGCCATGAAATAGTCACTTCTTGATATTGATAAGGCACTTATGGATGACTTGCAGACAACTGAGTATAACAGGTAGTGTTTTCTGCCCCTCAAACACTGTACCTAAGGCTAAATGACTCAGTGCTAGACTGTAATACAAAACAGACATAACTCAGAGCTGTCCACAAATCAAGCTGGGATTGGGTATGAACCTAGGGATAAACATGGGAGTCTCATCGGTAGCACAGAAATACTTCAGGGCAAAAAGATGTTGGAAGATAATTGAGAGCACTTTTCTGTGAATAATATGCCTGGGAACATTTTCAAGACTGAGGAGATCCTGGTTGGTTTTTTTTTGTAATTTGTGGAATTAATTCTTTTTTTTTAAATTTAGGTTGTTTATTTTTCATTTCAATGAACATCTACAGAGATTTTGGGATTCCATTCATTCATTGTTGCACCCTTCTCCCCACTCAACCCCCCCCCCCATTTGCTCCTCTCCTTGAAAAGCAAAAGAAAAACTCCCTCATTGGTACACAATCCTCCCCCCGCACCTCCCCAAACCCCACCCCCTAGCCCCAAATATAATCCACTCTACAACCCTCATTGCATATTCCTACGATAAAAATAATGCCCTAAAATATAATACTTTTAGACTATTCTCTCCCCCATAAATTTCAATGCCGTAAACATATTTCATCCAGTTTTTCTGGATGAGATCCTTGTTTTTCAGGCAGACTTTTGCGAAATTTTGACAACTAGAGAAGTAGGAAACTCACACATGACAAATATATGAGTGAGAATAAAGGAGAAGCGACGCTAATGACTGAAGCACCACCATTGTCAAGAAACATCAATTTTCTGAGATCCTGAACTATCATGCCTTGAAACACAGTTGATGAATGAGTTAAATTGAAACTGGAGGGCTGAGAGCATAGTTAGATTCAGAGCTGTTTTACTGACATGATTCTTGTCTCCTTAGCTTGCTTTCTGCTGCCTCCCTGACTCATGCCTAAAGTGACCAATGTAGCTATGTTTCCAAGGGTCAGTTTCTTATTTGAGTGAAAGTTTGTAAATCATATTATTTTCCATTCACTCATTCATATCCATATTTGTTCTATAATAGAATTGTTGTTGTTGTTGTTATAGACTGTTGGAACCAACCCATAGCTGAACCTTCAGTGGGTTTTCAGAGGCAGTTAATTTCACTGGAGGAAGTTGCCCATTCTTCTTCTGCAGAGCAGCTGGTGGTCTCAAACCACGTGCTTTAGGGATTGCAGCACAGCTTCTTGCCACAAGGCTACGAGAGCTCATAATATTATTTACAATGATTAATGTAACTAATGTATTACAGTGTTTGATTGATTCTGTATTGCCTTTCCCTTCGTTCAACTTTCCTATTTAATTCCCCTCTTCCTTTCTTTCCACCTTTAGTAATCATCCATGAGCTACTGTATATGTATATATACCTTTTCTTACCTTTTTCTAACAGTGGTCATATGCCATAGTAGTCCTTTTGTGACAGACTTTTTTCCCCTCTCATTCATTTGTATTGCATAGTGCTTCACACTTCTTAATAATAGCTTTAGTGATGATAGCACTCCATTGTGTGAAGTTGATGGACACTTGGCCTATGGAAAGCACAGATAGAGCTTGATATTCTTGCTTGTGATGACTTTTATCTCTTCATCATGAAATAATACCATTAAGAAAGGGACCCTAAATAGGTCTTTCTAAGAATTGCTCATTCTTTTCCTGGTATGTCTTTGTTCTTATTGTTATTGATTGCTGCTGAGTTGAGCACAACTCAGAGTGACTCTATGAAGAAAAGACCTGAAACCTTTCTATAACTATCTTCATTTCTCAAAGTTCATAGAGTTTCCAGAGGTATTTTGTTTAGGAAGTGGATGCCACTCCTGCTTCCAAAGTATGTCCTTATAAGTGCAATTAAAGGTTCTGGGAATCCCAATTTTTTTCAGTATTAGGCAAAATTTGTTTAGATCTACATCGTTAAATGCCTTTACGTAGTCAATAAAACACAAGTAAACATTTCTCTATTATTCATTGCTTTCAGCAAAGATTCATCTGATGTCAGCAATGATATTCTTTGTGCCATAGCATTTTTTGAATTCAGATTGAATTTCTGCAAGTTCCCTGTTGATGTACTCTTCTAGCTGTTTTTTAATAAGCTTAAGCAAGATTTTACTTCCATGTGATATTAATGGTATTATTCAGTTATTTCCACTGTCTGTTGCATTACCTTCTTGGAAATAGGAAAAAATTTGGATCACTTCCAGTCAGTTTGCCATATTTATTGTCAGAGACTGCATGTCCAGAGTTTTTGGAAACACCTCAAATGGTATTTTACCAATTCTGGAAACTTGTATTTTGTCAATGCCTTCCTGAAGCTTGGGCTTCAACTTTCAGTACCATTAGTTTTTGATTGTATGTTAATTCCTTTAATGATTGGGTGTTGATGGATTCTTTTTTGTTCAATGACTATATATTCATTTCATCTTCTTTTGATACTTTTGGAATCATTTAAGACTTTGCCCAGTAAATCCTTCACTGTTGCAATTCGAAGCTTTTATTTATTTTTTAGTTCTTTTAGTTGAAAAATGCAAATTATGTTCTTTCACTTTGATTTTCTAACTCCCGTTCCTTGAACATTTCATTATTATGTTTACCTTTGTTTTCTTCAGCTATCCTTGAAATCTTCTACTTAGCTCTTTTACTTCAGTACTCCTTCCCCTTGTTTTGGCTTCTTTTCATTCTAATTCAGATTTCAGAATATCTTTTTTATTTTCATTTTTAAATAAATTTTATTTTAATTGTAATTTTAACAAACATTTACAGAGAAGTTAGATTTTAATTCATTCATTGTTGCACATTTTAGCCCTCACCCACTCTTCCCCTTCTGCATTTATTTTTTTTTAAATAATCTTTCATTGCTGCACAATTACCTTACCCCCAGGCACCCACTCCCTACCCCAGACCTCTTTGTCATGATATATCTCTTATTCTGGGCTGTTGTTGTATACATAATGCCTAATCATATATTCATTTTAGACAGTTCTTTCTTTCATGTTGCAATGCAATGGCCCACTCTAATCTGTTCTCCTCCCAAACATCCATTTCAGATCTACTTTATAACAATGGTACTATGCAGTATTTGTCCTTTTGTAACTGAGATATTTCACTTAGCATAATGTGCTCCAGAGTCCCCCATGTTGTGTAATGTTTTGGTATATTAATATAATATTATGCAACACTGAAAAACAACAGAATGGTAAATCATCAGAATCTCTTCTGACATTCATTTTGGTCTTTTCTTTCTTCATTGTCTTTGTAAGGACCTTTCATTTTCTTAAAAAATGATGTCCATGATGTCATTCCACAATTTGTCTGGTCTTGGTAGTTAGTGTTCAATGCATTAAATCTATTCTTAGGGTGGTTTTTAAATTCAGTGGAGATATGCTCAATTAATATTTTTATTCTTAAGGAATTATTTTTATTTTATTCTACTTCAACTGATGGTCTCTTCCACAGTCAGCTCCTGGCCCAATTTTGGCTACAGACATTGAGCTTTTCTACCAACTTTTCCCAAGATACAGTTAATGTAGTTCCTGTGGAGTTTTTCAGTAAACTAAGATCAGAGGGCACAGGCAGAACCATTTGTTGCACACTATAAAACTCAGTAAAGCAGGACAAAAAGCTCTCCCGTAGACAGGACTGAAGGCTTTATATGGGGAAGAACATTCCAAGTAACTAACTTCAATTATTCATATATTTTTATAATCATACATTTATTTAGGCTTTATTATGTGTGTGCATCTACGTTAGATAGGAATTGTAACCAGGTTTATCTTGACAAGAGGGAGAATGGAATCCCTTTGGTGATAATGTTTTCTTCATTTGAAAGATTATCAGTGAATCGGAAAACTATGCAAAAGTAAAAAGAAGAACTCCATAGATTCATAGCCTCAAAAGAATTCATCTTAACATTTTAACTCCTTTTTTGATGTTAGATTTTCTTTTTCCATTTTTATTAATGAACAACAATTAACCTTAACAGTATTGTTTACTGTATTTCGTTATTTAATGTATTTCATTTACTGTATTTCATTGTTACAATTAGTACAACACTTGTCTGTCAGTTTGTTATATTGAGATAATTTGTGAGTTCTATGATGCTGAAGCTATGCTTACTGGTATATCAACTGCCATAAGGGTCACCTATGGTGGACAGGTTTTAGTAGACCTCACAGACTAAGACAGACTAGGAAGTGGAATTGGCCATACACATCTTAAATAGCAGACCTCTAAAAACCCTATGAATAGTAGAGGTACATGCATAGATATAGTATTAAAGGAAGAACAAAGCTTGGAAGTTAATAAAAATGAGGAAAAATGGTGACAAATACTTTTTAATAATTGAAACGTGGAATGTACTAAACATGAGTGTTGAAAAACTAGAAGTTGTGAAAAATTAAAGGGAGCACATGAACATCAATATTCTAGGCACTAGTAAAATAAGATGAAATAGTTTTGCTCACTTTGAATCAGACAATCAATCACATGGTAAAATATGCTGATAATGAAAAACAGAAGAATAATTATGTTACAGTGTTGTGACAGAATATTATCCATATGCATACAAGGATGATCTGTTAATACAACAATTATTAAAATATGTGTTACTACAGGTAGAGCCAAAAAAGAGGAAATAGAAAATTTTCACCAAATCTTGCATTTTGAAATTGACCAAACATGCAATCAAGATACATAGTACCTAACACTCCCTCCCCTACCTTTTCAAGCATGACTTCCCTTTCCAAGTAATAACTTCTCTGAACAATATGCTCAAAGTATGAAAGTCAGAGCGATCTTCATCACCCTTGCCTCCAAGGAGCATCCTGGTACACATTCTCCACAGCATATTTGTTTGTTCTTTGGTAGTCCATAGGATATTCAGTTCTCTTTTCCAACACCACAACCCAAGGGCATAAACTCTTCTTCTGTTATCCTCATTTGTTGTGCAGCTCTATGATGTATATAGCAAATGATCATAAAGACCATGGTCTAAATCAGGCACACCTTAGTCTTCAAAGTGACATCATTGATGCAGAAATGTTTCCAAAACATTTTGAAGGTGCATAATTAAATTCATATTTATTTTTAATAACTCATATTTCATAAATAATTCATTGTTTTTGAGCTGGAACTGGCTCATAGATGACCAGCCAACAGATTTCTGAGGCTTTTCATCGTGCACATGAGGAGATTGCCCATCTTTCCTTCTCATAGCCCTTGTAGATTCAAATTGTCAGAGAAGTGCAGCTTTTGGGAAATTTTGAGTATTTTTGCTGTGTTCTAGTTTACCTCTGTTTCTGGTCTTATCAATGATAGTCTTTCTTTTGCTACTTAACCATTCTTCTCTAGCCATACCGGCCCTTTTATTGTTTTTGAACAAAAGAAATATTTGCCTACCTCTGGGTGTGTATGATTAGTTTTCCCTCAGGTGGGAATTGCTGTTTCCCCTGACAGCCATTGACTGTGCCATTCACTTAGCTCTGACTCATGCTGTTGTGGTTGTTGCTGTTATTAGGTCCCACAGAGTCCACTACAACTCAGTAACCCTATGAATAATGGATCTGAAACCTGTCCTACTCTGCCACTTCTCTGATATGCTTGACTTATTGATACACTGTGCCAATCTCTTGGATTGAGGGTCTTCATTTCTTTCGTTGACTCCACCTTTCCAAGCATGATGTTCTTTCCAAAAACTGGTTCCTCCTAACAACATGCCAAAAACATGTAAGTTTTGCAATCTTTGCATCCCAGGAGCACCAGGCTGCACTTTCTCCATGGCATATCAATTTGTTTTTTTGGCAGTTCATGGAATATTCAATACTCTTTTCTAACACCAGAACTCAAAGGCATTGATTTATCTGTCCTCCTTAGTCATTGTTCAGCTTTCATATGTATCAGAAGGAATTGAAAAGACCATAACTTGAATCAGATGCATCTTAGTTTTTAAATTGATATCATTGTTCCTTAAGACCTTGGAGAATAAAATGCCTTTGCATCATCAATAAAACCAAGTAAACACTAGATTGTAAATTCTATGAAATCAGTTCCTTTACTTTGTTATGTGTAATAGTAGAATAGGGCCTTACCATGCAATTGATCATCCAAAAATAATTGTGGAGTAAGTTAAGATTTTATGAAAGCATTGATTTTGTTCAAGTATTAATAATACAAACATAAGTGTCTTTCTTGGCTTGTTTACTCTCATCCTCTCCAGTTCCTTCCTGTTGTGTTATATATATACATTTTTTTCATTTGTCTCACTTCTAAAAAGGAAGAGCATTTCTTTCTTGATATATACTTGTTTGGAATGAAATGGACTGAATTTATTTTATTTATAAATTTTTTTCAAAAAAACATTTAGAACAATTTAAAAAAAATATTTATTATTAAAACCTCCTGAATGGGAAAAGATTTGTCAATACCATTTCAAACAAGGGTATCATATCAAAAGTTTACAGAATTCTCCAGGGCATCCAAAAGAAAAATATTGATAACACAATTACCAAAAAAGCAAAAGATATAGAAAGAATTTTCACACATGAAGATACTCAGATGCTCAACAGAAACATGAAAAAAAATACTCATAACTGCTGGAAATAAAGTAAATGTTGGAAAGAATGTGAAGAAATAGAAACTCTTATACATTATTGATGGGATTGTAAAATGGTACAATTATTTTGGAAGGCAGTTTGGCGTTTCCTCAATAAGTTGAACATAGAAATTCCTTATGACCCAGCTGTTCCACTGCTTAAGATATGTTGTTGTTGTTGTTGTTATGTGCTGTCGAGTCGCCTGCGACTCATAGCGACCCTATGTACAACAGCCCTAAACTCCGCTCTGTCCTGTGCCAATCGCACCATCTCTGACACTCCCATCCCAATTATCCCAGTCACTGAATCAATCCACCTCATAGAGGGCCTTCCTCTCCTGCGCTGAAGGAGTATACTGAGTCACTGTATCGAAAGGAATTGGAAGACACAGAAGAATTTCATGAAACAACATATGAACAAGAGCCTATGGTGATGAAAGAAGAACTTCAGGCTGCTTTGAAGAAAATGGCAAAAAATAAGGCTCCAGGAATAGATGGTATACCAATTGACATATTTCAGTTAACAGATGCTGCCCTGGACGTGCTCACCAAGTTGTGCCGAGAAATCTGGAGAACGACCACTTGGCCAACTGACTGGAAGAGATCTATATTTGTTCCTATCCCAAAGAAAGGTGACCCAACAGAATGTGGAAACTACAGAACAATCTCACTGATTTCACATGCAAGCAAGATTTTACTGAAGATTATCCCAAAACGACTGGAACAGCACATCAACAGAGAACTACCAGAAGTCCAGGCTGGTTTCAGAAGGGGTCGTGGTACTAGAGATATTGTAGCTAATGTTAGATGGATCTTGGCTGAAAACAGGGAATACCAGAGGAATGTCTATCTGTGTTTCATTGACTATGCAAAGGCATTTGACTGTGTAGATCATAACAAACTATGGCTGACTCTGAGAAGAAGGGGAATCCCAGAACACTTGATCGTTCTAATGCGAAACTTAGACCAGGAGGCAGTTGTCAGAACAGAGCAAGGGAACACTGCATGGTTCAAAATTGGGAAGGGCGTAGGCCAGGGATGCATCCTATCTCCATACCTTTTCAACCTATATGCAGAACAGATTATCCGGGAGGCGGGGCTCTATGAGGAGAATGTGGGGTCAAGACTGGTGGACGATTTATCAACAACCTGCGTTTTGCGGATGACACATCCCTGCTTGCTGAAACTGAAGAGGACCTGAAGTGCCTGCCGCAGAGTGTCAAGGACTGCAGCCTCCAATATGGATTGAGGCTCAATGTCAAGAAGACAAAGATTCTCACCACTGGACCAATTGGCAGCATCAGGATGGATGGTGAAGAGATTGAGATTGTACACAGCTTTAGTTTGCTTGACTCTGTAGTCAACAGTCTTGGCACCAGCAGCCAGGAAATGAAAAGGTGCATTGCCATGGGAAAGTCTGCTGTTAGGGACCTCTCCAAAGTACTGAAGAGCAATGGTGTCTCTCTGTAGACTAAGGTGCGTCTGATACAGGCTATGGTCTTCTCAATCACTTGTTATGCATCAGAGAGTTGGACAATGACCAGGGAGGTAGAAGGAGAATTGATGCCTTTGAGCTGTGGTGCTGGAGAAGAGTATTGAGAATACCATGGACGGCTAGGAAAACAAGCAGATTTGTCCTGGAAAGGGTTAAATCGGGTGGCTCCTTGGAGGCAAGGATTCTGAGGCTCCGTCTAACATACTTTGGACATGTTGTTGTGTGCTTAAGATATACTAAAAAAAAAATTGGAACTGAGACAGAAATGGAGTTTTGTACACCAATGTTCATAGCTGTGTTGTTTACCATCACAAGAACATGGAAACAGCCCAAATGGCCAACCACAATGAAATGGATTGCAAAATAAGGGTACATTCACACAATGGAATCATTACAGGAGCAATGATTTTGAAAATCATTACCTAACTCTGGAGGAACTGAAGAGCATTATTCTAAGTGAATTAACTCAGTCCCATATGGACAAATGTTGTATAAGACCACTATTGTAGATATAGAAAGGTAACTAGTAAAATGTGTATGAGGATTCAAGGGTGAGAGTGGGAGCAGAGAGGCAAGGATGGGCAGGGGTAGGGGTAACCATAAAGTCACACAATTTGCTGGGTAGAGAAAAGGGTGGGTAAAGGAAATGGTAAAGATCTGCTGTGAAAAACAATGTATACAAACTTAGTAATTAAACCAGTATAAAATAAAAATTTTAACTAAACAAATTATTTATTTTTATTCATTTTTGCATATTTTCTTCCCTCTCCTCTCCTAGCCCACCCTGCAACATCTCCCTTGTTCCAAATTGTTATCATACATATAATACTAATCATATATTCCTTTCAGACAGTTCTTCACCTCATCTGTTCTAATACAGTGTTTATTATCTAGCCATTCTTTTCCCTTTCTCCTTCCAAATTCCCTCCCATGTCTGTCCTATTTTATAACAGTGATGTTATGCAGTGTTTCTCCTTATATAACTGAGATACTTTACTCAGCATAATGTTCTTCAGACTCCTCAATGTTGTGTAATGTTCTATGAGTTCACTGTTTCTCAATGTTGCATAATATTCCATTGTGTGAATGTATCATAGTTTTTTATTCATTTGTTTGTTAATGTGCACTTGGATTGCTTCTATCTCTTTGCAGTTGCAATAAACATGGGTGTTCATACAACTGTTTGAGTCTTGGCTCTAGTTTCTTTAGCGTATATTCTGAATAGTGGAATTACTGGGTTAAATGGTATTTCTATTTCCAACTTTTTGAGAAAACACCAGACTGCAATGAGATGTAAAAGGCAATTTCTAATTTTATTGAATAAGTAAAATACTTTGAAAAAGAGAAACAAGGTAGGAGGCATCACACTTTCTGCTTTCAAACCCTGCTGCACAGCTGTGGTGGTCAAGACAGTATGGTACTGGTACAGTAACAGACACATAGATCAATGGAATAGAATTGAGAATGCAGAAATCAGCTCATCTAACTATGGTAAATTGACCTTTGACATGGAGATAAGATCAGTTAATTGGAGAAATGACAATCTGTTTAACAAATGATTTTGGCAAAATTGGAAAACCATATGCAGAAAACTTAAGCAAGACCCACATTTCACCCTATACACAAACCCTCAGTTCCTTCCTTAATAGAGGCAGGAAGTTTTGTATATGGAGATTTTAATTGAATGCATAAAAAATATATAGTGGAGAAAGGAAAGAAAAAGAAAGTACCACAAAATTGGCAAAGAAGAGAAGTTATAACTACCCTGAAGTTGATATTCTGATCAATAAGATGGACTAGACATTTTAATTACTGGAATAAAGTATTCTTGGCACTACAAGTTACTTGAAAAAGAAAAAAAGGTATCAGTGAAGATTATTGGGCCTGCTCTCACTCAATATTTCAAAGATCAAAAGAAAAATGAGTCTTCACATTGGTTATAAAGGATCTATAAAAGGAATGAATGAAATGAATTTTTTGCCTAAGTGCTATGGAGATCTGTGTCTTCAACACAGTGATTGCCCTTGTATTGTGTTCTTTATCATGTAGAGTATTTATTCCACTGCTGTGTTTGTTTTCTTACTAGACTGAATTTAAAAAGGCAGGAACAGTGTTTTATTAGTCTTTGTTTATCCAAGAACTCTCATTGATATTGACACATAAGGAGCATTTAGTACTTTTGAGTAACAGTCCTCTCCTTTCTCAATTAAAGGATCATTAGAACATAAAAAACCAAATTGATTATTAAAGTATTTGACAAGATATTGGAAAATGTGAGGAAATAGATATGAATTCAAATTATGCAATATGAGAAAATGTAAAATATAAGATTATCTAAAAGTATTGCTATCAATCTCAGACCTGTTTATGGAATTGTCTAACTGCTGTTTCAGTAATGAATAAATAAAGAAGTAATTCTGTTAGAAAGTACAATGCTAAAGATATACCAAATAAGGAAAATAATATAACATTGAGAAAGTTTTTTTAAAAATGAATTATTTGGTGATCCAAATGAACCTCAGTATTATATGTTTAGAGATACCATGCCAAGATTCACATCCAGTTAACAGAAATGAAAATTTGATATCACTGCCTTCTATGGGAAAACATTGCTGAGATGTTTAACAGAGTTAAGTTTATTCTTTCCTTCTTCCTCAAACTCACAGCCAACTAACCTGTCTCCTCTATTGTAAAAGGACATGAATGTGGCCTTTATGGAGCAGATGTTAAAAATAATGCCCTTCTTTCCACATCTGGAATTGTCATGATATATCTTTAAAGACATCTCCTGACTCATTATGTATGAATTTGAGCATCAGTATCTTCTGTTTTCCTTTGGAAAATGCAAAAGATTTAGTTTTTGAAAGACTCAAGAGAGGTTACATGTTTCTATATAAAAACTACAACCTTATTATCTTTATAATCCAGAAATGAAAAGTTATAAAACATTTTGGCTCAAAGATATGCTACATGAATTTCATAATTTTCATGTGGATAATCATATTCCAAACAAATGGAGGCCATGACTTAATCCCTCCTAGAAAGACAGGAGTGTATCTTCAAACAAACTGCTTAAGCTGTTTGCTCACACTTTGCTGTTTTGATTCAGTAAGATGGATTATGAGGGGTAACAACGAGAGCTGTGACAGCTTTGGCTAAATCCCACCTGGCATTCAATCCTTTTCTCCTTTAAAAAGCTCTCCAAGTTCATAATTCTACAAAAGGCTTAATCAAAGTCACTGGAGGAGTGCCTTGGCTTGGGAGGTGGAGGTTGGATTTAAAATGCCAATTGAAAAATCCATTGGTATTGAAAAATTCTTGGGTTGTTTTATTTGCATAGTGAAATTAACCCAAGTGTGAATTCTATTTGGACAATGCTGTACTGAGCTGACAAGGAAGTCAAGAACAGATGCTTACCGCCTTTCTGCTCCTAAGTCTTTCTTGATCAGTAACAGACCAGTGCATAACTTTGGGACACAATGAGGTTATCATTTTATTCTAGCCTTTAGGCATTGTGTCACCCCTACTCCTCATTTGCAATTAAATTATGTATACAACAAAACTTTCCCATGCAGATTTATCAGTCAGACTGCCTCTTTTCTACTATTGTTATTATTATGTTCATTCTTTTTGTCCAGGCTAGAAATATCAGGACAGGAAGAAAAATTATGATGGTCTTTCAGCACATTTGCTTGTTACAGACAGACTCATGATACAGGATCACTCAATAATATTTGTTTTAGATCTATGCTGTAAAATCCTTTTCCTGAGAAGGGACATTTTAGTGCTAATTATTTAAGGTTAGCAACAACCCTCTTTAGACTACATACTGGTATATTTTTACTCATTTAGTATGTATCATATAACTACCATTAATATTTAGAAGAGTAACATTTGAGGGTAAAATATTTAAAAATGAGTACTAAAACACGTTTATTTTTGTAGTCACAATTTTCCATTCACTTTAATTGAAACCATAGAAGAAGGATATTGATTGATCCTGGTGTCTGACTGTGTATCTGCGAGTTTGATATTCCTGGAAGGATAAAATATTAAAAGCCATAGGACTAAGCTCAGAGCTCTGAGCAGTATTAGATGACCTGTATGGAAATATAATTTTTACATGATGCTTCCTTCCTTTTAAAATTTTTATATAGGCTTACATACAAAATTCTTATACATTCCCTTTTATCATAATGCTCTTTATTGGTCCAGCTGAGAGGATTTTTGTTCCTTTATTATTTTTTAAATTTTTTTATTTTACTTTATGCTGGTTTACTTACAAAGATCTTGTACATTATTTTTTACACCAGATCTTCCCTCTTCCTTTATCTATCCCACCCTCCACCCATCAAATTATATGACCTATGAATAATCTGCCCCTCTCCCCACTCCCCAACTTGGATGCTTTTGCTCCTTCGACAATTATGGCCTTATATAGTATTTGTCTTTATGAAACTGAGTTAGTTGACTCAGCAAAATAATGTTCTCCAGTCCTTCCCAATTTGCGTAGTAATTTACAAAATCATTGCTCCCGTGTGCTGGATTTTATTGGGTGAATGTACCATGATTTCTCAATACATTCCCTCGTGGTTGGATATTTGGGTTGTTTCCATGTTTCTGTGAAAATGAATAATGCTGCTATGAACATTAGTATACAAGTCTCTGTGCCTCAGTTCTCATTTTCTCAGGGTATGTTTTAAGCAGTGGAATAGCTGGGTCATATGGAGTTTCTATGTTCAGTGTTTTGAGGAAACATCAAACTGCTTTCCAGAGTGATTGTTCCATTTCACAATCCCACCAGCAATGTATAAGAGTTCCTATTTCTCCATATCCTTTCCAACATTTCTTACTTTCTACCCTGCTAAACTTTGCCACTGCTACTGAGGTAAGATGGTGTCTCATGTGGATTTGATTTGCATCTCTCTTATTGCCAGTGATTTTGTTCATTTCTTCATTGTATTTTATAAAATTAAATACCATTGGTCTATGTCCACTATCACCTCACTTTTTCAGGTCCCCTCTGCCCATCAAACTCTGTATCCCTATGATTTCTTTCTTCCACCCTCAATCCCACTTGCCCCCTCTCTTTTGCCTTTTAGACTATCAGAAAGATGCAAGTAAAAATTACAATGAGATATCATCTCACACCAGTAACAGTGGCAGAGTTTAACAGAATAGATAGCAATCAATGTTTTAAAGGATGTGGAGAGATTGGAACTCTCATACACTGTTTGTGGGATTGTATAATGGTACAACCGTGTTTGAAAGCAGTTTGGTGTTTTCTCAAACAGCTAAACATAAAAATGTCATATGACCCAGTTATTCCACTACTAAGAATATACCTTGAGGGAAATAGAAATGAAGCAACATATCGAGATCTGTACACCAATGTTCATAGCAGTGTTATTCACAATAATGAGAACATGGAAACAGTCCAAATGCCCATCAACAATTAATGGATTTAGAAATTTGGTACATTCACTGGATAGAATACTATGCAGCACTCAGAAGGCATGACTTTGAAAATACTACATAACATGGGAGAGGCTAGAGAGCATTATGTTGAGTAAACAAATTCAATCTCATAAGAACAAATACTACATAAGAGCGTTATTTTAAAAATAAAAGGATAACTAGTAAGATGTGGATACTTCCTTCTTTAAGTTGTCTTTGGGAATTTGTTTCTAATCTATGATTATTTAACATACATTTAATGCTAATTAAAAAGTAATCAATCAGAATAAGAAACAAGAAATTAAATTTTGCTTTGAGAAGGTTCTATGAGTTTCAACCCACGGTAGTAAACTTTATACCTGAATACATTGTATCAAATTTCTTTTTTCTTTACTACTCATGATCAGTGTGCTAAATAGGGACGCATAAGTTGGCAATCTCTGGGAAAAAGAAATAGATTTTTAAAATCTGGTGTTTGGTTCCCAGACTATTCCAAAAAGGCAGTGTTTAAAATATTGATGAGTGTATACAGATTTTGTCTGCTCAGGATATTGCAGTAACAATTGGCCTTTTGAGATTCGATGAACCTGAAGTTTAAGAAATATATGAAATGAGAATGTGGAATTAGAAGATCCTTTATTATCTTTAAGGAGCCTTCGAAGTATGGTGCATAACAGAAATGTTGGCAGTTGAAATACATCAGCTGATTTATGAGAAAAAAATCTTAATAAAGATCTACAGTCTCAGAAATGCATTGAAGGCTGTTATGAGTCAAATTTGACTCTGTGGCAGTGGGTTTAAGTTTATTCTTGTTAGACTTTTGACAGGTAATACAATAAAATTGGTGCTATTTTTGCTTTTTTATGTATTTATGCACACGTTGTTGAAAATTTAGTATTTTAAATAATTCCTTGGAAATATATCATTATCTCTCCCTCTCGTCTCTCACCTTTCAGTTGGAGCCAACTCATAACTGGTTTTCAGAAGGACTGCAGCCTTCAATATGGATTGAAACTCGATATCAAGAAGACAAAGATTCTCACCACTAGACCAATTGACAGCATCATGTTAGACGGTGAAGAGATTGAGATTGTTCACAGTTTTAGTTACCTTGGTTCCACAGTCAACACTCTTGGCACCAGCACCCAGGAAATTATAAGACATATTGTGATGGGAAAGTCTGGGGTTAGAGACCTCTCCAAAGTACTGAAGAGCAATGGTGTCACTATGGCGACTAAGGTGCACTTGATACAGGCCATGGATTTTGCAATCATCTGCTATGCATCAGAAAGATGGACAATGACTAGGGAGCATAGAAGGAGAATTGATGCCTTTGAGCTGTGGTATTGTAGAAGAGTATTGAATATACCATGGACTGTTAAGAGAATGAACAGGTTCATCCTGAAGAGGGTTAAACCAGGCTGCTTGGAGGCAAGGATTCGGAAACTTCTTCTGACATACTTTAGGCATGTTGCATGAAGGGATCAGTTCTTGGAGAAGGACATGATGCTTGGGAGGGTGAAGGGACAATGCAGGAGAGGAAGACCCTCTATGAGATGGATTGATTCAGTAACTGGGGTAATGGGGGTAGGTGTGTCAGAGACAATATGATTGGCACAGGACAGAGCAGGTGCTCGGGCTGTTGTACATAGGATCACTATGAGTCACAAGCAACTTTATGGCACATAAAAACAACAACATAAATTGCTTGAGAAGAGATAGTCCATATTTCTACCTTGGAGCTGCTGGTGGATTCTAATTGCCAGATAGACACAGATTTCATGTTAGCTGGTAAACTTACTATAGACTATGCCACCAGAGTTCTATATTACAATATTGTTGTTCTTGTTGATTGCCGTAGAATCAAGCACTACTCATACTGACCCTATGAACAAAAGACCTGAAGTCTTTCTTTAACATTGTAATTTCTCAAAGTTCACATAGTTTCCAGAGCCATGTTTTTTCAGGAAGTGATGCCACTCCTGCTTCCAAACATTACAATAGCGCATAATATTATTATTTTGGTAATTTGTATCCATAGACTAGTTGATGTTAATTAAAAATTATTAATTATTTGTGTGTGTGTGTGTGTGTGTTTGTGTCTGTACCTAGTGGCCTAGTAGTAAGGAGCAGGGATGCAACTCAAAAGGCATGCCATTCGAAATTACTAGCTGCTCCTAGGGAGAAGAGTGGATGACCGCCTCCTATGTGATTAACTGCTTCTGAAAATACACTGCAGGGTCAGCTATGAGTGGGTTCTGAGTCAATGGTACACAACAACAACAGCATATAAAAATAATGCACGAGCCATAGCTATGCCCCACACCACAGCTACGCCTGCACCACAGCTAAGCCCTGCACCATAAATTCAGACAACTAAATAGATACTTTGGGGAACAAACTGCTGTGAGGCCTGACCATGTGGAATCTCTAACTCAGGCAACATGGAGATCCTGTGTCCCTCGAAGAAGGTGAGAGGCCACTTCAAGAAGGGAACAACAGGCTTCCTCCGTGCTCTCTCTGGTAGTTTGGGGAACAAACTGCTGTCAGGGCCTTGGCCTAGCAGGCCTCAGGCAAAACAAGAGCACAAATATATAGGTGCTTCTCAAAATATTGCTGTGGATCAATGTGGACATTTGAGAACCATTGGAACTGGAAGCACCGGCAGGGTTAAGCAAGTGTGGAGGGATACAGCGAGCCTCTGTGAGGTGCAGCAAGCCACAGGAAGAAGGAAGAAGTAGCAGTGGGACCCACTCACCAGGAGCCAGCAGACCAGCAGAAAATTAAGCAAGGTATTCCCTGCACTCCCTTTTCCATGTGCATATGTGTGTGCATCTCCACCCTGCCCCAGCACAAGTGTGTATCTGCACATATACCTACCCTTTGCGCATCTGTTTATGTGCCTGTCCAACTTTCCTCTGGAGCAGTAATGTCAGATCAAGAACCAGCTATCTTCTCAAGCGAGAAACACTCTGCCACAGCAGTGTCTGAAAAGAAGCAGACTACCTTTCTCCTCACACAAGCCCAAAGCAAGATATAACCTCCCAAAAGAGACACAGTAGCAATGGATTTCCTGAAGCCAGAAAGTGTGATGGAACCTTCTGACACAGCATTCAAAAGAACAATGATTGAATATTTTCAGTGGGTAAAAATAAACTTGAAGAATTGCAGGACACTGCAAGCAAAAATCCGGAGGAGCTTAAAAAAAATCCAAAAACAATACAGATAAAACTAACAAGGCATTAGAGGCACTGGAAAAAACAAGAAATCATGATCTAAAAGATGAGGTTCAAGGTTTCAGATACTGTCAATATGATGAAGGGACGTATAAAGAGAGTTGAAAATATGGAACACAGAACCAGTGAAATAGAAGATAGAATTGTCACCACTGATCTGTTAGAGCAAAAAGCAGAATTAAAAAAGAAGGAAAAATAAGAAAACCCAAGAATAATGTAGGACACCATCAAAAGAAATAACATGTGCATCATTGGAATCCAAGAACAGGGGGAAGCAAGTAAAGGCACCGAAAAAGTTGTGGAAGAATTACTAGAAGAAAACTTCCCAGACATAATGAAGAATGAGAGAATATATATTCAAGAAGCTGAGTGAATACCATATAGAATAGACCCCCCCAAAGAAAAAAAACCAAACCAAAACACTAAAGCATATCATAGTCAAATTTTCCAGAACTAAAGATAAGGAGAGAATTCTGAAAGCAGTTAGGGAGAAACAAAGAGTAACCTATAAGAGAAAGCAGATAAATTTAAGTGCCAATTTCTCAGCAGAAACCATGCAAGCAAGAAGACAGTGGAATGACATATATTGAACACACAAATAACACAATTGTCAACCAAGAATACTGTACCCAGAGAAACCGTCCATCAAATATGAAAGAGAGATCAAGATGTTCCCAGAAAAACAGAACCTAAGAGAGTTTGTAAAAACAAGGCCAGCATTGCAGGAAACACTGAGAGATGTCCTTCTTAAGGAAGTGCCACAGAAAACAGGATGGGCCAATGTAATTAATAACAACACCAAAAAGAATTCAACAAAATGATAGCAATAAAACTTTGTCTCTCATTAATCACACTGAATGTGAATGGTTTAAATGCACCACTGAAGAGAAAAGGGGTAGCAGATTGGATAGAACCCCCAAAATTCATTAATATGTTGCCTACAAGAGACACCTGAAAAATGAAGAAAGACTAAAAATAAAAGGGTGGGGAAAATATAGCAAGTAAATGACAACCAGAGAAAAGAGGAGTAGTGATATTAATCTCTGATAAAATAAATTTCAATGCAAAACCATCACAAAAGACAAAGAAGATCAGTACATAATGCTGAAAGGGTCAATAGAACAAAATGACATAATAATTAATATCTATGTACCAAATGAAAGACCTGAAAAATACATAAAACAAACATTAACAAAACTGAAAAAGGAAATAGACAACACCACTATAGTACTTGGAGACTTCAATATACCACTCTCAAGAAAAGATAAAACTAACCAGAAAGAAACTCAAGAAAGATGTTGAAGGATTACACAATAAACCAACTCAGTTAGTAGATATTTATAGGCTAATGTATCACAAAAAAGCACAGTATACCTTCTTCTCCAATGTGCATAGAATGTTCTCCAGATTAGATCACCTTTTAGGTCACAAGGCAAGCATCAATAAATTAAAAACCCATAGAAAACAAAGCATCTTTTCAGACCACAATGCCGCAAAATTAGACATTAATAATAAAATGATAAAAGAGGAAAAAACATACATTTGGAAGCTGAAAAACATAAGTCAGTATTAGAAGAAATAAAAAAATGAAATGAAAAAGTTTCTTGAAACAAATGGCAATGAAAACACCACATGCCAAAACTTCTGGGAAACAGCCAAAGCAGTAATCTGAGGTCAATTTATAGCCATAAGTAAACACATCAAAAGGCAGGGAAAAAATGACCATTGACTATCTAACCCAACATCTCCAACAAATTGAAAATGAACAGAAAGAAAACTCAAAGCACTTAAAAATACTAAAATTATAAAAATTAGAACAAAAATAAATGAAATAGAAAACAAAAAAAAAACAATTGAAACCATCAACAAAACGTAGGTGATTTTTTGAAAAATTCAGTAAAATTGACAAGCCACTAGGAAAACTAACAAGAAAAGAAGGGAAAGACACAAAAAATCTGAATAAGAAATGAATCAGGCAACATTAAAACAGAACCAGCTAAAATAAAAAAGCTAACTTTAGAATATTATAAAAAACTATACTCAAACAAAAATGAAAACCTAAAGGAAATGGACAAATACTTAGAAATTCACAACCTACCTAAACTGACACAAACTGAAATTGAACACCTGAACAGACTCACTACAAAAGAAAAAATTGAAAAAGTAATAAAACAACTTCCAGTCAAAAAAGCCATGGATCAGATGACTTTACAAGTGAATTTTATCAAGCATTCAGAGAAGAACTGTCACCAATTCAACATAAACTATTTCAGGAAGCAGAAAAAGCTGAAATTCTTCCAGACTCATTCTAAGAAGTAAACATATCTTTGGTGCCAAAGCCAGGAAAGTATACCACCAAAATAGAAAACTACAGGCCAGTATCTCTCACGAACATAGATGGGAAAATCCTGAATAAATATCCTGGCCAATAGAATTCAACAATACATCAAAGAAATAATTCACCATGACCAAGTGGGATTGATAACAGGTATGCAAGGATGGTTCAACATAAGGAAAACAGTATAAATGATCACATTAACAAAGAAAAGAGCAAGAACTACATGATCCTATCAATTGATGCAGAAAAGGTCTTTGACATAATCCAACACCCTTTCCTGATTAAAAAACTTAACAAAATAGGATTAGAGGGAAATTTCTTCAACTTAATAAAAAGTATATACACAAACCCAAGAGCCAACATTTTTCTCAAGGGAGAGAGGTTAAAGGAATTCCCTTTAAGAATAGGCAAGGATTCCCACTATCACCTCTCTTATTCAATATTGTATTGAAAGACTTAGCAATAGCAATAAGATAAGAGATGGAAATAAGAGGTATTCAAATTGGTAAAGAGGAGGTAAAATTATCTCTATACAGATGGTATGATAGTATACTTAGAAAACTCTAAAGATTTACCAAAAAAACTACTAGACCTAGTTGACCAATTCAGTAAAGTGGCAGGATACAAGATCAACATTAAAAAAATCAGTTGGATTTCTCTACAGTGACAAAGAGAATACAGAGATGAAGCTAAGAAAAACAATACTCTTCACAATAGCTAGTCACAAGATAGAATACTTGGGAAGCACAAAGGATCTATTCAAAGAAAATTACAAAATATTACTACAAGAAACAAGAAGAGACCTTGAGAAATGGAAGAATATCCCTTGTTCATGGATAGGAAGTCAATATTGTGAAAATTGCAATAACCAAAGGTAATTTACATGTTCAAAGAAATCCCAGTACAAATACCCATCCCATTCTTCAACGAGAGCAAAAAGGCAATCTCCAGTTTCATTTGGAATGGAAAGAAGACCCAAGTAAGCAAAGCACTCCCTAAAAATAGAAACAAGGTAGGAGACATCACATTCCCTGATTTCAAATCCTACTACACCACCTTAGTGGTCACAACAGTGTGGTAGTGATACAATGACAGACACATGTTGTTGTTATGTGCTGCCGAGTCATTTGCGACTCATAGTGACCCTATGCACAACAGCCTTAAACTCTGCTCTGTTCTGTGCCAATCACACTGTCTCTGATACACCCATCCCGATTACTCCAGTCACTAAATCAATCCACTTTATAGAGGGCCTTCGCCTCCTGTGCTGTCTCTCTACACTACTAAGCATGATGTCACTCTCCAAGGACCGGTCCTTCCTTACAATATGTCCAAAGTATGTCAGACGAAGCCCCAGAATCCTTGCCTCCAAGGAGCTGCCCAGTTTAACCCTCTCTAGGATGAATCTGTTTGCTTTGCTAGCAGTCCATGGTACTCTCAGTACTCTTCTCCAGCACCACAGCTCAAAGGCGTCAATTCTCCTTCTATCCTCCCTAGTCATTGTCCAACTCTCTGATGCATAATAAGTGGTCGCAAAGACCATGGCCTGTACCAGATGCACCTTAGTCTCCAGAGAGATAGTATTGCTCTTCAGTACTTTGGAAAGGTACCTAACAGCAGACTTTCCCATGGCAATATGTCTCTTAATTTCCTGGCTACTGGTGCCAAGAGTGTTGATTGTGGAGACAAGGAAACTAAAGCTGTAAACAATCTCAATTTTCACCATTCATCCTGATGCTGCCAATTGGCTCAGTGGTGATAATCTTTGCCTTCTTGACATTGAGCCTCAATCCATATTGGAGGCAGGCTGCAGCAAGTGCTTCAGGTCCTCCTCCGTTTCATCAAGCAAGGTTGTGTCATCTGCATAATGCAGATTGTTGATAGATCTTCCACCAATCCTGACCCCACATTTCTTCTCACAGAGCCCAGCCTCCCAGATAATCTGTTCTGCATATATGTTGAAAAGGTATGGAGACAGGACACATCCCTGGCGTATGCCCTTCACAGTTTTGAACCATGCAGTGTTTTCTTGCTCTGCTCTGATGACTGCCTCTTGGTCAAAGTATAGGTTTCACATTGGCACGATCAAGTGTTCTGGGATTCCCATTCTTCTGAGAGTCAGCCAGTTTGTTATGATCCACCCAGTCAAACGCCTTTGCATAGTCAATGAAACACAGAAATAAATTTCTCTGGTATTCTCTGCTTTCAGCTAATATCCATCTAACATTAGATACAATATCCCTGGTACTATGACCCCTTCTAAACCGAGCCTAGACTTCTGGCAGTCCTCTGCTGATGTGTTGTTCCAGTCATTTTTGGACAATCTTCAGTAGAATCTTGCTTGCATGTGAAATCAGTGATATTGTTCCATAGTTTCCACGCTCTGTTGGGTCACCCTTCTTTGGGATGGGATTGAATTTTCCACAATTAATAACTTGTTCATTGCAAATACGTTTTTTAAGAGACATAAACGTAGGTTATATACATGGATTTCACCTGATGGTATGCATAGGAATCAGATTGATTACATCTGCAGAAAGAATCACTGGAGAAGCTGAATATCAACTGTGAAAACTAGGCCAGAAGCTGATTGTGGAACAGACCGCCAACTACTCATATGCAAGTTGAAGCTGAAGATGAGGAAAATTAAACTGAATCCATGGGAAACAAAATATGACTTTGAGTCTATTCCACCTGAATTTCAGCACCATCTCAAGAACAGGTTTGAAGCCTTGAACACTAATGAGTGAAGATAGACACATAGATCAATGAAATAAAATTGAAGATCCATAAATCAGCCCATCTACCTATGGCCAACTGATTTTTGAGAAGGGGATCAAATCAGTTAACATTTTAAACAAATGATGTTGGCAAAAGTGGAAAACTATCTGCAGAAAATTCAAGCAAGATGTAAACTTCACTCCATATACAAAAACCAACTCAAAAGGAATCATGGACTTAGGACTAAAACCAAGGACTATAAACTTCATTAAAGAAAGGCTTGGAAGAACTCTAGTAGTCCTATTCCACAACATAAACAGTCTTCCAAGTATCCTGAAAAATCCACAACCAGGAGAAGATAAAATAGATGAATGGGACCTTCTAAGAATCAAATCCCTATGCACATCCAAAAACTTCTCTAACAGGGTAAAAACGGGAAGTCACAGACTGGGAAAAAGTAATTGGGAATGACATGTCAGATAAAGTACTTATATCTAGAATTAATAAAATACTCGAGCACTACTACAAGATAAAAAGGTAAACAACCCAATTGAAAAATGGGCACAGGATATGAACAGACACTGCACCAAAGGCGACATTCAGATGGCAAAGAAACATATGAAGAAATGGTTAAAATCCCTATCTCTAAGAGAGATGCAAAGCAAAACAACTATGAGATATCATCTCACCCCAGTAAGAATGGCAAAATTTAACAGAACAGCAAATAACAAATACTGGCGAAGTTGTGGAGAAACTTGAACCCTTACATACTGTTGGTGGGAGTGTAAAATTGTGCAGCCACTATGTAAGTCAGTATGGTGCTTTCTCAAATAGTTGCAAATATAAATACCATTTGACCCAGCAATTCCACTACTGGGAATATACCCTAAAGAAATCATAACCACCACCAAGCAGACACATGCACACCCATGTTTATCGTGGCTTTGTTCACAATAGCAAAGAGTTGGAAACAACCTAAGCGTCCATCAACAAATTAATGGTTAGAGGAGCTGTGGTATAGTCACACAATGGAATACTATGCTGCATTGAAAAACCAAGGAACTCATGAAATATTATTTAAAATGGGTTGTTGTAGAGGACATTATGCTGAGTGAAATATCTCAGACACAAAAGGACAAAAACTGCATACAACAGTGCCACTGTTGTAAAACAGGACTGTCATTGGGGTTGGATGGAGACTGAGAAAGATGGGATAAATTATGTATACTGGATTTAAACAAATGAGAGAGAGAATTGTTTAAAAGGGTTATATGATTATGTATTATTGTGATGACAGGAGTTCAGAACTAAGGCTGCGTAGTGGAGTGGACTTGGGGGGAGGGATTGTATAACAATGAAAGAATTTTTCTTTTACTTTTCAAAGAGAAGAATGAACTGGAGTGGAGGGTTAGGCAGAGTGAAAAGTGCAACAATGAATGAATGAAAATCCAAAATCTCTGTAAATATTCATTAAAATTAATAGCAATAATAATAAATAATAATTAAAAAGAAAAGAAAAATAATAATGATAATAAACAAAAATTACTGAAGAAGGAAGAAGATGTTGTAGCATTAGAGAGGGGTTCTGAGTGACTACCAAAAGAACAAACATGTGTCTTGAAGGAGGTGCAACCAAAGTGCTCCTTAGAAGCGAAGATACATGCTTCCTAGAAGCGTAGTAAAGCTTCATCTTCTATGCATTGGATGTGTTATTAAGAAGGCCTTGCGAAAAAACCTGTTCATGCTTGGAAAGGTAGAGAGTCAGGGAAGGAGAGGAAGATCCTCAATGACATGGACTGACACAGGGACTGTAACAATGGGTTTAAGCATATCAGAGATGATGAGGATAGCAAAGGTATAGGTCAGGGTTCATATCCTTCGGCCTCTATGAGTTGTAGTCAACTTGATGGCACCTAATAACAAGAATATGCAAAAAGAAATTTTAAAACTCATTGCTATTGAGTTGATCCTGACTCATGTTGACCACATAAAACAGAGTACAGCAGCCACATGGATTTTCAAGGATGTAAGTCTTCATAGATGCAGATTAATACACATTTTCCTGCAGGGTAAACAGTAGATTTGACCTATTGACATTTCAGTTAACAGCTAAACATACACATGAATGCAGGTTTATTTTTTAATATATACATACATTGAGCTAGTTTCTAGTTTGTGTATAATCTCTATACCTATTCAGTATGCATGCTGAGTCAATAATTTAAGAAGCTGGACTCTTTCAAGAAAACTGTAGAATCAGAAATGGAGGAAGATTCATCAATGGCCTGTGATACACAGATGATACAACCTTTCTTGCCTCAAGTAAAGAAGACTTGAAGCACTTACTGAAAAAAAGACTACAACCTTAAATACAGATTACATTTCATTATTAAGAAAATAAAAATCCTCACCTCTGGATCAGTAGATGATATCATGAAAAATGGAGAAGAGATTGAAGTTGTTAACGATTTCATGTTCTTGGATCCACAATCAATACTCATGGTAGCAGCAAATAAGAAATAAAAAAATGTATTTTACTGAGCAAATATAATGTCAAAGACCTTTTCAGAGTGGTAAGGAGCAAGGATATCAACATAAAGTGTGCCAGATCCAAGCTATGGTATTTTAAATGCTTCACATACATATGAAAATTGGCAGTTGATTCCTGTGACTTGTGAAGCATATAGGATATACCATGCACTGGTAAAAGAATAAATAACTGTGTTTTGGAAGAAGTACAGCCAGTATACTTCTTAGAAGCAAGGGTGGTAAGACTTTGTCTCACATACTTTGAGTATGTTATCAAGAAGATGCTTGGAAAAGTAGAAGATCAAAGAAGGGAATCAAAACCTTAAAAGTGATGGGTTGACACAGTGAATACAATAGGAGGCTTGATCAGTCAGAGATTGTGAGGATGGCACAGGACAGGACAAGATTTCAATCTGTTGTTTATGGGGTTGTTGTTGTTTTTGTTGGGTGCTGTTGAGTTGAGTGAAACCCATACCGACTCTATGAACAATGGACCTAAAATCTGTCCTGTCCTATGTCATTCTTACACTTCCTGACTCATTAGATCCCACTGAGGCACTCACTGTGTCAGTCCACCTAGTCAAGGGTCTTCTTCTCCTTCACTGACGAGAACTAGACTCTCCTGACAACATGGCTGAAATATGTGAGGCAAAGCTTTATCATTTTAGCCTCCAAAGAGCACTCTGTCTGTACTTTCTCCAAGATGTATTTAATTGTTCTTTTTGCAGTTCATGGGATGTTCAGTACTTTTCTCCCACACAGCAGCTCAAAGGCATATTGTTGACTTTTCTTCTGTCATCCTTATTCATTGTTATGGATAAGGGTTTTTATGAGTCATAGTGAACTTGATGGCAACTAAGAACAATAACAATAGTCACCAAAATTTATTTTCCATTGACATCGGGACTAAAATTTTAGCTGTTCATAGTTTCCTTTTAAATTGATCAGTATAGTAGATTAAATAACAAACTTTTATCTTTTCTGTGTGTGTGAAATGGATGTCTTTTGCTTTTATCTGATATAGACTAAGGATACTTGGGATTTGGGTTTGGGGAAAGTAGCAGGGAAGTCTCCAAATCAATGTGTTAATTCTCCAAATAAATAAAACCTCGAAATTGAACATAACCTAAGAAGATTTTAGCATGCAAATTCTGTTTCATTACTGTTTATTTTTTCCAATACTCAAGCAAAACCAACATGCTAATTTTTACTTTAAGTAAAATTATTTAAAATAGGTTATTATTAAATTAAAAAACCCTTAATACTTTTTTGTTTTTGAGAGTTCTATTTCTAAAGAAATTTTCTTTCTGAAAACAAGGAGAATAAAACAAATATTTGTGAGGGATTGAGTCTATTTCTCTAATGTCATACTAAAATTAGAAAAAGAAAAATGTGAAGGTTTCTATAAACAGTAACTTATAAAAAAGGTACAAGTGGGAGGACAGAAATAAATAAGATATTCTGTGATCTCTCAGATTTATGCTGAGTACAATTTGAAGTCATAGCTTCCTTAAAATTCACTAAAATTATATCAGAAGAAAATTTATATGTAATTTTTAGGATTCCAAGAAGAATGTTTAAAATGAAAAACAAGTCTGTAATTTTAAGTCTTCAGTTCTTCAAAATTTACTCAAAGAAAAGGACATTTCTATATTCTTTCATGAGTGTAATTGCAGAACATTTAACTGTGCTTTTGTAAAACCTATACCTAGGGCAAGAGGCAGTTGTGGGAAGAAAGCAAGGGAAACTGCATGGTTAAAAAAAAAGAAAGATGTGTGTTAGAGCTATGTATTTTTTCCATATGTATTCCGTGACTTCTTGCTGCCTGAGCATGTTGGTCTGCGTATGCAAGTGATTGCGAGTTTTTGGGGTAGTGTGCTTTTTCAGGTTTGTGTTTGACATGCAGGACTGGCTCTTTCCCCCAGGAGCAAGGCCCTTGAGACTTGGCCTAGGTTTAAGGCAGGCAGTGGCTTAAAGCCCCAAAGGGAGAGGGGAAGAATAAATGGCCATTCCTTGATGACTCCCCCCATGGTGGACAGTATTTGGTAGAGCCTCCTAAATAAAACAAGATTCGAAGTAGGAGTGGCATCCAATTCTGAAATGGCGTGCCTCTGGAAATTCTATGAATAGTGCTCACACCTTTCATTCATAGGGTTGCTATGAGTTGTCCATGACTTGATTTTATATATATATATATATATATATATGTCATCATATATGTATACACACACATATATATCTATATTCAGTTTTTATGTTGAGAAAAGCATTCAAGAAGCTGGACTTGATGATGAAGAATGTGTCATCATGATTGAAGGAACCTGCATTATGTAGATGACATAACTTTGTTTGCTGAAAGCAAAGAGGATTTGATATGCTTGCTGTAGAAGATCAAAGACTTCAAAATGGATTACATCTCAATATCAAGAAAACAAAAAATAACAACCACTGGGCCAACAGGCAAAATAAATGGAGAAAAGATTGAAGCTGTCAACAGCTTCATCTTACTTAAAACCCAGTCAACAAGCTTGAACTAGCAGTCATGAAATCAAAAGAAATGTTACATTGAGGAAGTATGCTGTCTATTACTTCACCAAAGTGCTAAAGAGTAATAATGTCAGTTTAAAAACTAAGGTGCTCCTGATTCAAGCCATGGTCTTTTCAATTACTAGTTGTGGACCTGAAAGTTGTGCAATGGCTAAGGATGACAGAAAAATAATCAATGCCTTTGAGCTGTGGTGTTGGAGAAGAGTACGTGGGCTGCCAAAAGAATACACTAATATATCTTGGAGAAAGAGTAACCACGGTGTTCCTTGTAGGCAAGGATTGTGAAGTGTCATGTCACATACTTTGAGTATGCTGTTAATGAAGGGATAGTCCACATAAAAGAGAAAAACCTTCAACAAGATAGATTGGCATAATGACTGTAGCAATGGATTTATGTATATCAGAGACGGTGAGGCTTGCACAGGACACGGTAGGGTACAGATCCATTGTTCATAAGGTTGCTAATAGTCATAGTAGACTTGGCAGTCCATAACAATAACAATGTTCTTTCGTTACACAGTATGTCATGTCTCTCATTCTTCAGGTTGGTTTTGGGGTTTTGTTTTGTTTTGTCTTTAAGATGTATCTGATGAATAGTATTGAATTATTCTTATTTTTTAAAGTTGTACTTTGGATGAAAGTTTACAGAGCACCTTAGTTTTCATTTAATAATGCGCATGTTCTGTTTGTTTCATGGCATTTGTGCATTGTAGCCGCACGGTTATGCTTTCTTTCTCAATTTTCTATATCTATCTGTAATTCTTTCTTGATCCTTTCTGCCTTCTCAGATTTGTTCTAGGGCAAACGTTGCTTTTTTTTTCTTTCTTTACATGATTCATTTTTCTGAGAAGTACATTCCTTAAATGTTTTACTGTTCACCTCAGTTCCAGGTGTGAAGGGCACCTAAGGGCCATAGTCTCTCTGGGCTTTCACCACGAGCCTCTGTAAGGTTGGTAAATCTTGTATTTTTAATGATTTTGAATTTTATTCTACATTTTTATCCCCCTCTGTTCAGAATTATCTATTGCAATCATGATCAGCATAGTCAGTTGTGGTAGCTGCATACCATTGAGGGTTTTTTTTCCTCAGGTCAGTAGGAGCTGTGGTTCACATTGTCCATTATACTTTTGGACTAATTGCTTTATTGAGCCTTTGATTTTATTCACTCTGTGCTCCAGGCAAGGATAAAATAATGTGGATAAAGTTCTAAAACTCTAGGCACAATTAACCAAAGTAGGATGTAGAACATTCTCTTTATGGACATTAATGCAACCTGAACATTCCTTAGAGGCAAAGAGGGTGAAGCTTATTGCTAGAAAGGGCTATGCCTTGGAAAGGGATATCATATTTGGAAAAGGAGAGGATCATGAAAGGCAGGAAGACCCTCAAAGAGATTTGTTGACACAATGACTGCCACAATGGGTTCAATTGTGTCAGAGTTGATAAAGATGACACACAAAAAGCTTAAGTTCTGTTGTTCATACTATTGATATGAGTTATACTCAACTTGACACCACTTAACATCAACAATGCTAACTGAGAGAATGTTCCTGAGAGCAAGGCCAGTAATTAATTTTCAAACGTGTCTGGTCATCTTAAAAAAGGTTTTATAACTTTCCCTTTTATGCTCTATCATTAACATGGATGTATTTGTAACACTTGCAAATACATGTATAGAAATATCCTTTGTCAAGTCTATCCTTGTAGGTGTAGTCCTGTTTACTTTCCCATGCTTGTTCAGTTTGTATGGCTACCTAGGAATTGACTCATAGATTTCTGTGTGATTATTTTAGGGATTGTCTATAGTAACAAAGATGAAGTAGCATTTATCTTTTTTGCCTTTAACTTTTTTTATTACACTAGTATCTTTCTTTGTCCTGGACATTGTGTTGACTGTCTTTTTCTGGTGTACTACCTTTTCTTCTACTCAAGTTAGTATGTTAGCACACTTCCCTTTTTTGACTCTGATCCTTAGAAGTTTTCATGATTATAGGCTAACATATACTTGTGTGATTATTTACTTAATACTTATACTCTTATCTTGACTGTAAGCTTCATAAAGGCATAAATATTCACATTCATGATTTTATTTCCTGTTATGAGCATAGTTGTTGACTCCTAATAATCACATAAATACTGGCTCAATGAATGAGAATGGATATGATCTTAAATGCACAAGTAGTTTGAGAAGACAATGTTATGTACTCTAGAATTTTCAGAGTAAGTTTCATGGAGGAATTGGTACCTTTAAACTCATATTTATTGAGAACCACTGTAGATAATAAATTTGATAGTATATAGAGTGATATAGATATTTATTTTTCTTGAAATATAGAAGAGTATCAGTAATTAGGTAGAGAAGAGGTATTTAAGTAGGGAAATGGGAAGCTTGGAATGATGTGAAAAAGTACAAGGGTGAGAAACTAATGTTCCTGGTGGACCATATGCAATTGAATTGAATGGTTGGGACTGAGTTATTAATGGCTTTGACAAACACATTGTCTTAGATTGGTTCTCCATAAGAAAACCCATTGATAAGAATCTATGTGAATGTACACTCTTAAAGAAGTACTTGAAGGGGAAAAAATGAGTAAATAGTCAAGGGAAGGGGAAGAGGCTGAGCATGATTATATTTTTAGGCAATGTTCCAGTCTCAGCCTGACCTTACCAGGAAACTCTCACATATAATTTATAGGCGATCTCTGGGTTATGAACATCTGACTTACATATGTACAATCTAGAGTTATGAACTCTATTATGAGCCCTATTGTTATTGCTATGTGTTGTTGAGTTGGAACTGACTTATAGCTGATTCTCCAGTAGGTTTCCAGAAGCGATAAAGCACATGGGAGTTGACTATCCATATTTCTCCCGGAAACAACTAGTGTATTTAATTCTTGTGCCTTTGAGTTCACAAAATAGCACCTTACTACCAGTTCACAAGAGCCCCAATTAAACATATTAAAAATGTCGAGTACATGCTATGGTTCATAATAACAAATGAGTGCTACTGTGTAGCATGCATCAGATATTATTCATAGCTACTGGAACTGGGCTTTTAAAACATTTTCATACTTTAAATGTACACTATATATTAATTATATGATAAGATAGACATGTTCACTGACAAAGGAGAGATGTTGCATATTCTTGAGTGCTGAACTTTTGTTGCTGACAAATAGGCTTAATTCACAATGTCCTTATCTAAGTAAAAAGAAATGTTGCCTGCCCTACACCATCTTCAGGATCTTTGGTATGTTTGCTAATGTTCCACATGACATTCCATTCTAGTGGTTTAAGACTTTACAGGGGTCTCCTGTCCAATGTGCATAGTCTTGATCTTTGAGATCCAGTCAGTTGAAGCATAATACTGGGACTTCTATGGCAGCTGATTTGTTCCATCTTTGGTGCCTCAATACCTGAATATGCATTATCTTTCATAGATTTTTATTGATAAGCTATGATTTATATTTTTAAGTTAAAAGTATTTCTTATGCACTGTTAGTATATCTATATCTGGGAAATAAAATAGATAAGATTTTCAACAGCTAAATTTTAATTATGGAATACAAATGATTAAAAATTTAAAAAAGGTAGACATGTGCTATATACCTTATACTAAGACAGATAAAATATTGAATGATGCATAAAGAGAAGATGGAAGAAACACACAGTCACTGTGCCAAAAAGAATCAGTCAATATTGAACATTTCAGGGATGACCCATATCAAAAACCTCTTCCTAAGAAAGAAGTCACTATATTGAAGTAATTAGAAAAAATAAGGCTTCAAGAATTGAACTGATAGAATATCAACTTACATACTTCAATAAACAGATACAGCTCTGAATGTACTCACTAGTCCATTCCAAGAAATTTGGAAGATAGTTACCTGACTAATTGACTGTAAGAGATACATATTTTTCCCAATCCAAAAAAAAGTTGATCCAAAAGGGTGTGGAAATTATTTAACAATATCATTAATATCACATGCAAGTATAATTTTATTGAAAAATTATTAAAAACTGGCTGAAACCATACACTGACAGGAAACTTCCAATGCAAAGTGAATTTACAAGAGGTCATGAAATGAAGGACATCCTTATCCACATTAGATAGATCTTGGCTGACAGCAGAAGTGTTTATTGTACTTTATCAACTATGAAAAAGCTGTGTGGATTATAATAAATTATGGTTAACAGTGAGAAGAATAGAAATCCCAGAACACTTAATTGTGCTAATGTAAAATCTATATACAGATTAAAAAACAGTTGTCTGGATATGGGACACTGCATGACTTAGAATCAGGAACAGTGTGTATTGGGGCTGTATTCTTTCTCCAAATCTACTCAATCTATACACTAAGCAAATAATGTGAGAAGTTGAACTATATGATGAAGAATATGAACCAGGCTTAGAGGAAGACTCATCAACAACCTTTGTTATGCATATATCACAAACTTGTTTGCAGAAAGTGAAGACGGTTTGAAACATTTATTGAAGAAGATTAAAGACCCACAATATGAGTTATATCTCACTATCAGGAAAACAAAAATTCTCACCACTAGACAAATAGACAACATCACTCTGGGTAATGAAAAGAAAATGAAGTTGTCAATAATTTCATTTTACTTATATCCACAATCAACATCCATGGCAGCAATAGCCAAGAAATCAAAAGAAGTGTTGCAGTTGAGAAAAATCTGCTGTTGAGAACCTCTTCAAAGCACCTAAAGGCAAGTATGTAACTTCAGAGACTGAGGAGTGCCTGGTTCAAATAATGGAATTTTCAATTGGTTCTATGCATCTGAAAATGTGAGAGTGAATAAGGAAGACAGATGAAGAATTTATGTATTTGAATTGTGGTGTTGGAGAAGAATATGGAAGATCCTATGTCTGCCAAAATAATAGATAAGTTTTGGAGGAAGCACAACTGGGGTATACCTTAAAGGAAAGGATAGTGAAACTTCTATTTGCATACTTTGGGCCTATTGTTAAGAGAGGCCAGTCCTTGGAAAAATAACTAATGTGGATGGTCAGCAAAAGAGGGAAGATCATTGACAAGATGGGTTACACAGTAATCGTAACAATGGGTATAGGTGTATCCGAGATTGTAAGGATGGTGCAGAATAGGAAAGTTTCTGGCCTGTTGTTCAGAGAATTACTGAGTCATGATCAACTTGACACCCTACAATAGTAATTACAGACATTGATTGCTTCCATTAATTGAAGTCATCAGTGATTTAATTTTACTTTTAACCACAAACAATACAAATGGAAGCAGTAGTCAAGATACCAAAAGGATGGAGAGATGATTGAGACTGTCAACAGCTTCATCTTGTTTGGACCCACAATTAACACCCTTGGAAACAGCAGGCAGGAAATAAGGACATGCATTGCACTGGGAAAATCTGCAGTTAGGGACTTTTGAAAATTATTGAGTAGTGATGTCAGTTTGAAGACTAAGGTGTGTTTGTTTCAGGCCATGGTCTTACTGATTACTAGCTATGTATTCCAGAGCTGTACAATGAATAAGAATGACAGAAAAAGAATTGACACCTTTGAGCTGTGGTGTTGTAGAAGACCTCCGAACATCCCATGGATGGCCAAGAGAATGAACAGATAATGTTGTGGAGACGATACAGCAGGAGTTCTGTTTGGAAGCAAGAACGTTGAGGTTTTGCCTCAGATACTTTGGAAATGTTGCTAGGAGATGCTATTTCTTGGAGAAAGATAGGATGATGGGAAGGGTGGAGGGTTGGCAAAAGAGAGGAAGACCATCAACCAGGTAGATTGACAAGATTACTGCTGCAGTGGGCTTTTGTGTGTCAGGAAGCATGATGATGGAGAAGGAAAAACAGCGTTCAGATCTTTTGTTCATAGGGTCGCTATGAGCCATACTTGACTAGATGGCACATAACAACAACAGCAACACCACCAACAACTAATTAGGGTAAATCTGCTGCCAAGTACCTATTTAAAGTGCTATAGAGGAAGCATGTCAATTAAAAATCAAGGTGTTCTTAAACCACCCTATGGTATTTTAATTTGATTCATATGCATGCGAAAATTAGACAGTGAGTAAGGAAGACTGTAGAAGAATCAATGTCTTTTAATTGTGTTGTTGACTGAGAGAGTATTTTGCCGCTAGATTTAAATAGAAGATTGAAAAAGCCAGTGCAAGAAAACAAAGTAAAATATTACTATGAAATGTGCAAAGAAATGGAGTCAGAAAATCAGAAGGGCTGAACTTGCTCAGCATTTCTTAATCCCAAGGAACTGAAGAACAAATTCAAATGTCGAGTTTCTATACTTAAAGATGCTTTGAACAGAATATTAAATGATCCAGGAAGTATTAAAAGAAGATAGAAAGAGTATACAGAGTACCAAAAGAAATTGGAAGACACAGAAGAATTTCATGAAACAATATATGAGCAAAAGACTATGGTGATGAAGGAAGAAATTCAAGCTGCTTTGAAAGAATTGGCAAAAAATAAGATCCCATTACGTTGAGTGGAGTATCTCAGTCAGAAAAGGACAAATACTGCATGGTGCCACTGTTGCAAAGCAGGACTGACCTCGATGTTGGGAGGAGACTGAGAAGGATGGTTTCAATAATGTATATTGCACTGAAACAGATGAGGAAGAAAACTGTTTAAGAGGGAAAATTATTAGGTATTTTTGTCATGACAGGACTGTAGAGCAAAGACTGTATAGTGGAGTGGACCTGGAGGGAGGGATTGTAAAACAATGAAAGAATTTTTCGTTACTTATACAAGACGGTAGTGTACCAGCAGGGAGGGTTGGGAGGGGGAAAATGTGCGACAATGAATGAATGGAAATCCAAATTCTCTGTAAATTTTTATTGAAATTAATAATAAATTTTAAAAAAGTAAAAAAAAAATATAAGGTCCCAGGAATTGATGGTATACCAATTGATATATTTCAACTAACAGATGCTGCCCTAGATGTGCTCACCAAGTTGTGTCAAGAAATCTGTAGGACAACCACTTGGCCAACTGACTGGAAGACATCTGTATTTGTTCTTATTCCAAAGAAAGGTGACACAATAGAGTGTGGAAATTATCAATCAATATCATTGATATCACATGCAAGCAAGATTCTGCTGAAGATTATGAAAAAATGACTGGAACAGCACATCAACAGAGAACTACCAGAAGTGCAGACTGGGTTTAGAAGGGGTCGTGGTACTAGGGATATTGAAACTAATGTTATATGTGTCTTGGCTGAAAGAAGGGAGTCCCAGAGGAATGTCTATTTGTGATTCATTGATTATGCAAATGTTTTATGCAGATGACACAGCCCTGCTTTCTGAAACTGAGGAAGACCTGAGGCGCTTGATGCAGAAGATCAAGGACTGCAGTCCTCAATATGTATTAAGGCTCAATATCAGGACGACAAAGATTCTCACCACTGGGCTAATTGGCAGCATCAGGATGGATGGTGAAGAGATTGAGATTCTTCACAGCTTTAGTTTACTTGGCTCCACAATCAACTCTCTTGGCACCAGCAGCCAGGAAATGAAAAGATATATTGCGAAGGAGAAGTCTGCTGTTAGGGATCTCTCCAAAGTACTGAAGAGCAATTTTGTCACTCTGGAGACTAACATACACCTGATACAGACCATGGTGTTTTCAATCCATTTCTACGCATCAGAGAGCTAGAAAATGACTACGGAAGATAGAAAGAGAATTGATGCCTTTGAGCTGTGGTGTTTTAGAAGAGTATTGAACATATTATGGACTGCTAAGAGAATGAACAGGTTCATCCTAGAGAGGGTTAAACCAGGCTGCTCCTTGGAGGCAAGGACTCTGAAGCTTTGTCTGATATACTTTGGACATGTTGCGAGGAGGGTCAAGTCCTTGGAGAGGGATGTCATGCTTTGGAGGTTGGAGGGACTGCACAGGAGAGGAAGATCCTCTATGAGGTGGATTGATTCAGTGACTGAGGTAATTGGAGTAAGTGTGTTGGAGACATTGAGATTGGCACAGGATAATAGAGAAAGATTTAGGGCTGTTGTACAAAGGTTCACTATGAATCACAGGCAACTTGACAGCACATAACAACAACATATATAAATATAACATTGATTTCAAGAAGAACAAACAAAAACATCTTGGAAGAAATAAGGCCAGGATGTTCCATAGAAGAAAGGATGAAAGGAGCCCTGATGGCCTAGTGGCAAGAAGCTGCACTGCAATCCCAGAGGTACATGATTCAAATCCACCAGATGCTCTGCTGGAGAAGCAGGGGCAATCTCCTCCTGTACTTGACGGTACACACACACACAAATAATAAAATAAAATTTAAAAACAAGAAGAAAGGATGGAAAGACTTTTTGTGCAAATTTTGGGTATGTTGTCAGAAAGGACTTGTCCTTGGAAAAGGACATCATGATTGGAAAAGCAGACTGTCAAAGTAGAGGAAAGCATCACAGAGATTATGAAGATAATGCAGGATCAGGTAATGTTTGCATCTGTTCTACACAGGGTCACTATAGTTTGGAATCAACTCGATGGTACCTAACAACAACAACAACAACAACAACATAATAATAATAATAACAAACTTATATTTTATAAAATGTGCCTAATGGTTTCATTTTATGTACAAATTTAGTTAAAAGACGGACTTAGAAACTCATCACTAATTTCATGGGCTAACCCACGGAATATAAACTGCTAGATCCTTCCTCTTCTATCTGAGTGTAGTGTGACAAACTGGATCCAGTAGTTTAAGGACTATCATTGGAAAAGTTGATGTAACGGTCATTAAATGTAAAGTACATCAAAACAAAACAAATAAGCAAAAAATAATCCAAACCAAACCAAAAGAATAATTTCTGTATGTATGGACACATAGAATCAGAGACAGCCTGAGCAGAGCTCCAGTAGTGTCTGATAGAGTAGTTCTACTTTTACTTTTGTGTAGCAGAGATTAAGTACCCACCACTCTGTTCAAGTCCATTTGGACTCACAGTGACCCTCTACGACAAAGTAGAACTGCCTCAAAAGCTTCCCCAAATGACAGGTTTTCCAGTAAATCTTTACAGGAGCAAATGGCTTCATTTTCTATGGAGTAGCTGGTTGTTTGAACAGCTGGTTTATTGGTTAAAAGATTGATACCTTAACCACAGATCTGTCAAAGGTCCTAGAGGTTGGTCACAATGATTCCCAAACCTAGTTGTACATACTGAGGAGTTGCTTTTGATTCATTTTTATTTTCTAAAAATTAACCTTCATCCAACGTGTACTTAAAAAAACAAAAACCTTCTTCAGGTAGAGTTTAGGTATCAGTATTCTTAAAACATTCAAATTGAATCTAGATTATAATCTAAACTATAGTCTGATGAGCAATGATGTATCAGAGTGTGATATTTAGGGTAAGGATTGATAGACTAGGTTCTAGGGAGAGAAAATAAGAATTTGAGTAAGAGCTGATATTATGAACTGGGATTGGAGCAGAGGAAATGGAGAGGGGGAAAAACATACCTGAGAGATAATGTAAGGTAAAATCCAACAGACTTGATAACTAATGTAACTTGAAGAGTTAAAGGAGTCAAAGACTGCTTGAAAATTTCCAGTCTGGGTGTCTGGCTTTGAACCAATGTTCTTTAAAGTACTAGGAAGCTTAGACTACGTAGAAAATTCTATCAAGCACAGCCCTTTGATATTTCCAGTTGCAAAAGGGAAGACACTTATCATTAATGAAGAAGTTTCTCTCAGGGCCTAGAATATTCTCTGGTCATGAATTGGAAATTCTGTTAATTCTTTCAGGCTAAAAGTCACTATAATCATATGACTCACTAATATGGAACTACATATATTTTATGTGAAATGAAAAATTTACTTCCAAGGAATTTACAGCTTGAGTACTGAGAGGTATTTACTAAATGATTACTTAACTAACTGTTTTAGTGTCAATATTCCTTCTGAATATTGGTGGAGCTCCCTGATTAAAACAAGCTTGGAAGCAGGACTGGTATCCACTTCTGAAATAGCTTGCCTCTGGAAACTATATGTACCTGGTAGGATGAAAGTTATACAACTGTCCAGGTCTTTTCTTCTATAATTTGATGGCACTTAACAGCAACAACAATTCCTTCTGAAACAACAAAGACTATTATGTGTCAGACATTCTGCTTGATACTTTATACTTTCTTGAATTCTTTTAATAATCCTGTTTGCTTGCTTATTAATAACTTCATTTTATAAATACGAAAACACACATGGGTTTTTGTCTTTGTTTCACAAATAAAAAACCTTATTGATTTCTTAGTAATTAAAATTAAAATAAAATAAAAAATGTATTCTTATTTTAATGTTCATGCTATATAAATAGTTCATACTATATAGACAAACGGTTCCTTGTTGACATAATATTTTTCAAAAATATTTCTGATATTTACACTCAGTGTTTTACTAATAAATCTTTTTTTATTACTCCCTAAATTTAGGAATTTTAAAATCATTTGTACCTACCTTTTCTATAACTCCAGTTAGTTTTAATGCCCAATTATGAGGTAATGAGACAATGTTTGTGACTTATTGTAGTAGACTATTCAGACTATAAAGAGCCTTGGTGGCCTAGTGGCAAGAAGTTGTGTTGCAGTCCCAAAGACATATGGTTTGAGTCTACCAGCTCTTCTGCAGGAGAAGGATGGGTGATCTCCTCCCATACAATTAACTGCCTGGGAAAACTCAACCCAGAGGGCCAGCTATGGATCAGTTCTGACTTTATGGTATGACAACAACAACAACAACAATTCAGAGTTAAGGAGCTCAGGCAGCCTAGTGGGTAGGGAGTTATGCTGCCATATCTAGGGTAGATGATAAAAATCCACCAGCTCCTTCACAGAAGAAATATGGACAATATGGAAATATGGACAATCTCCTCCCATGCAAAACAGTTCCTGAAAGCCCTCCAGAGGGCCAGCTATGAGATGGTTCTAACTTTAAACCACATAACAACAACAACTGTGGCTAAGAAGACCTAATGGAGCAAATGGCAAATTGTTAACTATCCAACTACTAAAAAGGTTGTCAGTTCAAACCCATATAATAGCTTTATGGGAGAAATATACAGTTCTGCTTCTGTAACATGGTTTGGATTTTGGTTTTGTTTTGGTTTTTTTTTGTTTGTTTTTTTTGGTATAAATTGAGAGTAAGGGGGGGCAGTGCAAAATCAGGAAAATTCTAGAAATTTATATGCTTCTAAAATACTCTGTTGAACAAGAGAAAAGAATAATACAAATTCTATATATTCTACATGCACAGATTGCTACAAATGGACATTGATTCTTTTTTTGTCTTTCATATTCATTGCCCAACTTGCTCAACATACATAGGAAACAATAGAAAATACAATGCTTCCAATATTGGAAGTCTTTAGATGTACATAATTGATCTTTAGCCTTATAGAGAGGTCCTACCCTCTAGATAGGCCCATGCACAACACCTAGTTTGGTTTCTAGACTTACTACTCCTTCCATGGGTGTTTGTTGTAAATCCAAGTAACATTTAATCTTTGACAACTTCACTCTTTCCTCCCCATGTATCATGTATGAGGTTACCTATTTGTCTCATCATGAGACATGTACTGAAGGCTGTAGTCTTTGACATTCAGTAATAAGTGTGTCAAGTAGAAAGGGCAATTCTCAGTTTAATTTGGATAAGAAAGAGACCCACAATGAGTACAGATATTCTTAGAAACAAAAATGAAGTAGGAGACATCACACTTCCTGATTTCAAAATGTCCTATATAGCCATAGTGGTAGAAAAAAAAGCATGTTAATGATACACCACATGTTATTGGTTATAGGTATATTATTGGCAGATACCTAAATTGATGGAATATAATTGAGAAGCCATAAATTAACCAATAAGCCTATGATCAACTGACATTTGATAAAGAAACAAAGTCAATTAGAAGCAGAAATGACAGTCTTTTTAGAAATTATTTTGCCAAAACTGGACATCTGACTGTAGAAAAAGAAAATAGGATATACATCTTACACCACATGCAAAAATCATCTCAGGTTGGAACAGAGACCTAGGTATAAATCCCCAAACCATAAAGATCATAACAGACAAAATAAGAAAAAAAATTTAGAAGCCCTAGCCTGTGAAAACCCTAAGTACAAGAGAGCTCTACATTTAGAGTAGACTAACAGATATGGAAACTGCGGCTGAGCCGTCAAATTTGGAAACACAAGAACGTACAGTTGTAAGTTGGAACCAATGGTTAGAATGTGGAATCTGAGAAGCACAAATGTAGAAAAACTAGACATTGTTAAGAAAGAAATGTTGTTGTTGTTGTTATGTGCCATTGAGTCCATTGTGACTCATAGCGACCCTATGTACAACAGCCCTAAACTCTGCTTTGTCCTGAGCCAATAGCACTGTCTCTGACACTTCCATCCCGATTACCCCAGTCACTGAATCAGTCTGCCTCATAGAGGGCCTTCCCCTCCTGTGCTGTCCTACCACGCTACCAAGCATCACGTCCTTCTCCAAGGACCGGTCTCTCCTTACAACATGTCCAAAGTATGTTACATGGAGCCTCAGAATCCTTGCCTCCAAGGAGCTGCCTGGTTTGACCCTTTCCAGGATGAATCTATTTGTTTTCCTAGCAGTCCATAGTACACTCAGTACTCTTCTTCAGCACCACAGCTCAAAGGCATCAATTCTCCTTCTATCCTCCTTGGTCATTATCCAACTCTCTGATGCATAACAAGTGATTGCAA
>NW_006400027.1:1640893-1673751 GCF_000299155.1 Elephantulus edwardii
TCACCATAGGCTCTTGCTCATATGTTGTTTCATGAAATTCTTCTGTGTCTGCCAATTCCTTTCGATACAGTAACTCAGTATATTCTTTCCGCCTCCTTTTAATACTTCCTGGATCATTTAATATTCTGCCTAAAGCATCCTTGAGTATAGCAACTTGAGGTTTGAATTTGTTCTTCAGTTCCTTGAGCTTAAGAAATGCTGAACAAGTTCGGCCCTTTTGATTTTCTGACTCCAATTCCTTGCACATTTCATTGTAACATTTTACTTTGTCATCCTGTGTTGCCTTTTGAAATCTTCTATTCAACTCTTCAGTACCTCGATGCATAAATATTGATATATTAGGTATTGGTGAAATAAGATGGATTGACATAGGGCATTCTGAATCAGATCTATTACACTGGAGGTGAAAAAGTGAGAAAAAAATGGGGTTGCTTTCATAGTTAAAAGACTGTTTCTAGATCATTCATGAAATACAATATTGTGAGTGCCAAGATAATATCCATACACAAAAAGACCTATTAATATCACTATCATTCAAATTAATGCACCAACCACCAGAGCCAAAGAGGAGGAAATAGATGACTTATTCCTACTTCTGCAGTTAGAAATTAATTGAATATGTAACAAAGATGCATTAATAATAATGGCATAAATATGTCTGAAATACAGCAAAAGATGAACAACTTGTCAATGTATGGGACTTTCTTAAAATCAAGTCCATCAAAAACTTTCTTCATCAGGTTAAAAGAAAGTGCACAGATTGAGAAAATGGATTTGGGAATGACATTTCAGACAAGGATCTCAGAAGTAAAGTTTACAGAATACTACAGGGCCTCCGTAAGTAAAAGACTGATGACCTATTCACAAAATGGGCAAATGACTTTTCACAAAGGAGCGCATTCAGATGGCCAAGAAACATGTGGGAAGAGATGTATAAAACACTAGTAGTCGGAAAGATTGAAAACAACAATGAGGTATATTTATACTTTCTATTATGCTTATTATTATTATCTTGTTGTAGTTGATTGCTTTCAAGTCAAGCATGACTCATAGTGACCCTATTAACAAAAGGCCTGAAGCCCCTCTACATCTATCAACATTTATCAAAGTTCATAGTTTCTTCAGGCATGTTGTTTAGGAAGTGGACACCATCATCATTATCATTACTACTACTACTACTACTACTACTACTACTACTACTACTACTACTATTACTATTAGGGAACCCTGATGGCCTAATGGCAAGAAACTTCCCTGCAAACTAGAAGGCATGCAGGTCGAGACCATCAGCTGCTCCACAAGAGAGGGATGGGCTCTGAAATTTCACTGGAAGGTCAGCTATGGGTCGGTTCTTACTCTATGGTACACACCACCACAACAACATTATTTATTTCTTTACTGAGATTACTTTTAATTTGCTTTAAGTGTGCTTATTATTTCTTATTGTTGTTAGATGCCATCCTGGAATCTATGGCTTGTAGTGATCTTAAGATCAAAACCCTGTCCTGTGCCCTTCATATAGTCACCATTATACTGAAGGCCATAATCAAAGTCATAGTGTCAGTCAGTCTCATTAAGAGTTGTCCTCTCCTTTGCTATCTTCATGTCTTCCCCAGTGTGATATATGAGCCATAAAAAAATCAGTTCAATTATGAAATCTGAAGAATTAGAAAACCTAGAAATGCTAAGAATACACAGAATACCAAAAATAGTTGGTTGGCTTAAAACCATTTCAGGAAATAGCACATGAACATGAAACAAGGTCATAAGAATTTGTAGAGTACCTACTGAAGTATTTTAATAAACAAATGTAAACTGGAGATAGTCACTCATTTATGCCAAGAAATTTGGAAGAAAGCTACCTGTCTAAATGTTTGGGAGAGATCTCTATTTTTTCCATTCTTTTTAAAAATTTTTTCTATTATAAAAAGAGGTGATCTAACAAAGTGTACAAATTATAAAAATATCATTTCTATCATATGCAAATAAAACCTTGCTGAAGATTATTTTTTAAAGTCTAGAACAGTACATTGACAGAAAACTGCCAAAAGTTTAAGCTGGATTTAGAAGAGGCTGTAACACCAAGCACATTACTATTAATATCAGAAGGATCTTGGCTGAAAACAAAGACTATCAGAAAGATGTTTACTTGAATTTTAGTGATTATACAAGGGCATTTGACCAGATCACAGCAAATTATGGCTAACATTGAGATGAATGAGAATCTTAGAACAAACTCTTAATTGTGATTATGTGAAACCTATACATAGACCTTTGGAAGCAGGATCTGAAACTCTATGAGCTTTGATAAATGTTGATGGTTGTAGTGGGGCTTCCGGCTTTTTCTTCATGGGGTCACTATGAGTTGTATTTGACTCAAAGGCAATCAACAACAACAACAACAACAACAACAACAACAATGCATAGACCTAGAAGTTGTGTCTGAACAGAACAAACAAACACTGCCAGTTTAAAATCTGGAAAGGTGTACATCATGGTTGTGTTGTTTCTCCATTCCTATCCAATCTGTATTCTGTGCAAATAATTTGAGAAACAGGAATATATGAAGAAGAAAGTGCTGTCAGGATTCGAAGAAGACTAATCAGCAATCTGTATTTTGAAGATAACACATCATATGTAGAAAGTGAAAAAGATTTGAAGCAGTTCCAGCAGAAGATCAAAGACTACAGTTTCCAATATTAATTTCATCTCAGCCAAAAGAATAAAAATCCTCAGCACAGGACCAACATGTAACATTTTTGACATTTAACTTGGAACATCATTTTAGATGGAAAAAATATTTAATATGTCAAGTATTTAATTTTACGTCAATCCATAATCAACACCTGGGGTAGCAGCAGTCAAGAAAGCAGATTTATTACTTTGAACAAATCTGGCCCAACAATCTTTTTGAAATGCTGAAAAGAGCATAAATGTCAGCTTAAAGACTTAGTGCACTCGGTTAACGGTATGATATTTTCATTTGTTTCTTTTGCATCTAGAATTTGGACAAATTTCATAAAGACCAAAGAGTAGCTGCCTTTGAATTGTGGTGTTGGTGAAGAGTGTGGATTGTTCCATTAGCTGACAAAAGAACAAGCAAATTAATCTTAGAGGAAACACACCAGCATGCCCCGTAAACACAAGAGTGTTGAAACTTTATGTCACATAGTTTGGGCATGTTCTCAGGGGGGTGAATCCTTGGAAGATGATAACATACTTGAAAAAGTAGATAATCAGCAAAAGAGGAAGATCCTCAAGATGATAGATTGTTGTTGTTATTGTTAGTGCCATAGAGTCGCTTGCGACTCATAGCGACCCTATTTACAACAGCTCTAAACTCTGCTCTGTCTTGTGCCAATCGCACTGTCTGACACTTCCATCCCAATTACCCCAGTCACTGAATCAATTCACCTCATAGAGGGCCTTCCCCTCCTGTGCTGTCCCTCCACCCTCCCAAGCATGATGTCCCTCTCCAAGGACCAGTCTCTCCTTACAATATGCCCAAAGTATGTTAGATGGCGCCTCAGAATCCTTGCCTCTAAGGAGCCACCCGCTTTAACCTTTTCCAGGATCAATCTATTTGTTTTCCTAGCAGCCCATGGTACTCTTCATACTCTTCTCCAGCACCACAGCTCAAAGGCATCCAGGAAGTATTAAAAGAAGATGGAAAGAATATACTGAGACACTGTATTGAAAGGAATTGGCAGACACAGAAGAATTTCATGAAACAACATTTAAGCAAGAGCCTATGGTGATGAAAGAAGAAGTTCAGGCTGCTTTGAAGGAAATGGCAATAAATAAGGTGCCAGGAACAGATGGTATACCAATTGACGTATTTCAGCTAACAGATGCTGCCCTGGACGTGCTCACCAAGTTGTGCCAAGAAATCTGGAGAACAACCACTTGGCCAACTGACTGGAAGAGATCTAGATTTTTGTTTCCATCCCAAATAAGGGTGACCCAACAGAGTGTGGAAACTATAGAAAAATATCATTGATTTCACATGCAAGCAAGATTCTAATGAAGATTATCCAAAAACGACTGGAACAGCACATCAGCAGAGAACTGCCAGAAGTCCAGGCTGAGTTTAGAAGGGGCCATGGTATTAGGGATATTGTAGCTGATGTTAGATGGATCTTAGCAGAAAACAGGGAATACCAGAGGAATGTATATCTGTGTTTCATTGATTATGCAAAGGCATTTGACTGTGTGGATCATAATAAACTGTGGCGGACTCTGAGAAGAATGGGAATCCCAGAACACTTGATCATGCTAATGAGAAACCTATTCTTGGACCAGGAGGCAGTCTTCAGAACAAAGCAAGAGAACACTGCATGGTTCAAAATTGGGAAGGGCGTATGCCAGGGATGTGTCCTATCTCCATGCCCTTTCAACCTGTATGCAGAACAGGTTATCCGGGAGGCTGGGCTCTATGAAGAGAAACGTGGGGTCAAGATTGGTGGAAGATCTATCAACAATCTGCGTTATGCAGATGGCACAACCCTGCTTGCGGAACCTGAGGAGGACCTGAAGTGCTTGCTGCAGAGGGTCAAGGATTACAGCCTCCAATATGGATTGACGCTCAATGTCAAGAAGACAAAGATTCTCGCCACTGGGCCAATTGGCAGCATCAGGATGAATGGTGAAGAGATTAAGATTGTCCACAGCTTTAGTTTGCTTGACTCCACAGTCAATACTCCTGGCACCAGTAGCTAGGAAATTATTGTCATGGGAAAGTCTGCTGTTAGGAACCTCTCCAAAATACCGAAGAGCAATGGTGTCTCTGTGGAGACTAACAAAGTGATGGTGATGCCAACATAAGGAAGGTTCTAATATGTTGTTCATAGGGTTGTCATGATTTATAGTTGACTCAACTACTCCCTTCCCCCCCCCCACATTTGCACACACAGACAGACATAGGAAAACTAAAGGTATGCTTTTTCTTTGTTTCTGAGGTCTCTGATCAACCAGTCCTCTTCTTTTTTAAAATTTTTAAATAAGTTTATTTTTAATGCATGTTTCACACACACACACACACACACACACAGGCACACACACACCCCACCCCACGCACTTCCCTTCATTGATATTATGTTTCATACAATCATTCCCCTACATTGTATTTCAAAAAATTAATCACTATTGGACTATGCTCACTATTACTCCATCAATTCAGGTTCTTGCTGTATCTTTTCCATTTCCTTTACCTCCTCCCCCCACACCCCAAATTGTGGGACCTGTTATTTCCTCCTACTCATCTTCATCCTTCTGCTTCCACCTTTCCCCCCTTAGATCTCCATACACATTTTAGTAGTTATCCTCCTATTTATACAATTATCGTCTTAGGCAGTATTTATGAGACTTATTCAGCCTAATGTTCTCTAATCTCTCTCAAGATATATACTGATTTTCAAAATCACTGCTCCTGAGTGATTTCTCAGTCCATTTGATTGTGTTTAGACATGTGGGCAGTTTCCATGTTCTTGTGATGGTGAGTAATGTTGCTATGAACATTAGTGAACAGAACTCCATTTGTGTCTCAGTTCTAATTTCCTTGGATTATATTAATGCTAGTGCAATAGCTGGGTCATACAGATTTTCTGTGTTCAACTTTTAGGTGAGATGCCAAACTGTCTTCTAGAGTGGTTGTACCACTTAACAATCCCACAAACATTTTTTGAGAGTTCCCACCTCTCCATATCCTTTCCACCATTTATTGCTTGCTATATTTTTAAACATTGTCACTGCTACTGGGGTGAGATGATAATTTATTTCAGTTTTGATTTGCATCTATATTGTTGCCAGCGGTTTTGAACATTTCTTCATGTGTCAGTAGGCCATCCAAATGTTTTCCTCTGTGACAAGTCTATCCATGCCTTTTGCCCAATTTGTAATTGGGTTAACTCAGACTTTTGCTTTTGAGACCATTGTCTTAGATGGTATTGCCAAAGGTTGTGGGGTTGGTTTTGTGTTTTTTGTTGTTGTTGTTGATTGTTTTTTGGTGTTTTTGTTTTGTTTTGTTTTTTGGTTTGTTTTTTTTTTTTAAGTCAGTAGGTGTTCTTTTTACCCTACTTTAAAAAGCTTTTGATGTTCACAGGGATTTAATCTTTAGAAGGTCCCACTCATCAATTTTATTCTCTCCTGATTTTGTCTTTCTGGCTGTATTTGTCAGCCCCTTTATATCATTGACTAGGCCATCTAAGCTTGTTCCCTGTTTGTCTCTTAAGAAGTTTATGGTTTTGGGCTTTATTACCAGTCGACTGATCCACCTTGAGTTGATTTTTGTGTATGGTGTGAGATATGGATCCTGTTTCAGTTTCTGCAGGTGAAAATATAGTTTTGCCAGAACCACTTGTTAACGAGGATGTCATTTCTTCACTTGATAGCTTTTATTTCTTTGTCAAGTATCAGTTGACCATCTTTCCAACGTTCATATTTGCTTATTATATACAGTTTATACTTGTACTTAGAGTTAGGAATTGAGGAAAAATATGTTTATTCCATATTTCTAACAGTGGGAGTCCAATGGTTGTATATTTATTATTTTCTTTTGTGGATTGACACAATAACTGTAATAATGGGCTCAAGTATATTGGAAATAATGAAGATGGCACAGGATATGGCAAGGTTTGCATCCACTGTTCATAGGATAGAAATGAATTTAGTTGACTTGGCAGCACCTAACAATAACAATTTTTTTGATGGATGATAATGTAGTCTTGACATTTTAAACTCAGGCCTGCTATTGATTGTGTTTGGAGAGAGCATTGTTCAAAGTGGTGAAGCACTTGTCTGTAAATTTTTTGTAGTGAGATTACTGGGGGTAATGGGGTGGTGGTATTGATGTGATACTGAGATCTTTGCAACTAGTGTGTCAAATTCCAAAAGGGTTTCCCATTGTATATGGGTTTTGGTGAGGCTCCTTGATTAAGACAGACTAGGAAGCAGGAAGGCCGTCTACTTCCTAAATGAAAGGATTTTGAAAACCCTATGGACACTAAACCAAGAGGATAGTTATAGTATTGTAGTGGTAGAGCCCAGATTAGAAGTTAGTTGAAATGAGGAAAATCAATAACAAACATTATTTAATAATTGGTACATGGAATATTCATAGAGTGAATGTTGGGAAACTGGAAATTGTTAATAATTAAAAGAACACATGAATACATATAAATATTGACTTACTAGGCATTAGTGAGATGCGATGGACCAGCTATGGCCACTTTGAATCAGATAATCATATAGCGTACTATGCAGGGAATGAAAAACAGAAGAAAAATGATGTTGCATTCATAGTAAAAACGTCAATTTCATTCTCTAGCTTGAAATACAATGTTGTGATAGGATAATATCCATACATATACAAGAAACACCTGTTAATGCTACTATTATTCAAGTATATGCCCCTACATCTAGTGCCAAAAAGGAAGAAATTGAGAATTTTTACCAAATTTTGTAGTCTGAAACTGAATGAACATGCAATCAGGATATGTTAGTGATAGTTGGTGACTGGGATGCAAAAGTAGAAAATAGTGAAGAAGGAATAGTAGATGGAAAATACGGGCTTGGTGATAGAAATGAAACTGGAAATAGAATGAATTTTGCATTTATAATGACTTACTCATTGTAAATACTTCTTCTAAAAGACACAAAAGGTGGCTTTACAAGTGGATTTCACCTGATGGGCTACATAGGAACCACATTGACTGACTAGATATGTGGAAGAAATCATTGGAGAAGCTCATAATCAGCCATCAAAACTAGACCCAGGGCAGACTGTAGGTCAGATCATTACATACTCATATGCAAGTTCAAATTGAGGCTGAAAAAAAATTAAAATAAGTCCACAGGAACCTAGATATGATCTTGAAACAAGTCTGTCGGAATTTCATGATCATCTTAAGAATAAATTTGATGCCTTGAACACCAATGATAGAAGACCAGCTGAGTTGTGGGATATCAAGGATATCATTCATAAAGAAAGCAAAAGTTCATTAAAAAATGAGAAGAGAAAGAAAAAATTAAAATGGATGTCAGCAGAGACTCTGAAGATTACACTGTAACATTGAGAAACCAACTCTAGAGGGAAACATGTCAAAGTGAAAGAGCTGAACAGATAATTTTAAAGGGCAACTCAAGAGGAGAAAGTAAAATAGTATGATGGAATATGCAGAGAGCTTGAAATGGAAAATAAGATCGGAAGAATTTAAGCCTCATTTCACAATGTTGAAAGATGCTATGGGCAATATTTTGAATAACCAAGAAATTATCAAAAGGAGATGGAGGGAATACACAAAGTCACTGTGCCAGAAAGAACTGATTTACATTGAAAAAATTCAGAAAGCACCACATGAACAGGAGCCACTGGTAATGTAAGAGGAAGGGGAAGCTGCATTGAAGGCATCACACAATAGAAAGAAAGAAGCCCCAGGAATTGATGTGATATCATTTGGCATGTTTCAGTCTACAGATGCAGCCTTGGATGCACTCACCAGTTTATGCCAGGAAATTTGGAGAAAGCTGTCTGTACTTGGAAGAAGTCTGTACTTGTTCCTATTCCCAATAAGAGTGAGACAACTGAATGTGGAATTTATCAAACAATATCATTGATATCACATGCAAGTAAACTACTACTGAAGATCATTTAAAAACAACTGAAACAATACATAGATAGAGAATTGCCAAAAGTTCAAGAGGAATTTAGAAGAGGCTGTGGCACCAGAGATATCATTGCTGATGTCAGATAGATCCTGGCTAAAAGTGAAAAAAAAAATACCAGAAGAATGTCTATTTGTGTTTTATTGACTATGCAAAGGTATTTGACTGTGTGGATCATGACAAGTTTTGGCTGACATTGAGAAGAATGGGAATCCCAGAGCCTTTGATTGTGTTCATGGTTCCTACCTATACCTGGATCAGGAGGCAGTTGTGCAAATGAAGCAGGGGAGCACTTCATGGTTTGAAATTGGGAAGGGAGTTCATCAGGGATGTATTCTATTTCCATACCTGTTCGCTCTATATGTTGTTATTGCTATGTGCCGTCGAGTCACCTGCAACTCATAGCAACCCTATGTACAACAGCCCTAAGCCCTGCTCTATCCTGTGCCAATATCTCTGTCTCTGACACTGTCTCCCATTACCCGTCACTGAATCAGTCCACCTCATAGAGGGTCTTCCTCTCCTGCGCTGTCCCTCCACCCTCCCATGCATGACATCCTTCTCCAAAGATTGATCCCTCCTTGCAACACATCCAAAGTATGTCAGATGAAGCTTTAGAATCCTTGTCTCCAAGGAGCAGCCTGGTTTAACCTTCTCTAGGGCAAACCTTTTAATTTTCTTAGCAGTCCATGTTTATTTATATTTAATACTCTTCTCCAGCACCACAGCTCAAAGGCATCAATTATCCTTCTATCTTCTCTAGTCATTGTCCATCTCTATGATGCATAGAAAGGGATTGAAAACAACCTGTATTAGGCACACCTTAGTCTCCTGAGGGACATCATTGCTCTTTAGCACTTTGGAGAGGTCTCTAACAGCAGACTTTCCCATCATAATATGTCTTTGAATTTCCTGGATGCTAGTGCCAACAGTGTTGACTGTGGAGCCAAGTAAACTAAAGCTATCAACAAACTCAGTTTCTTCACAATCCATCCTGAAGCTGCCAATTGGCCCAGTGGGGAAAATCTTTGTTTTCTTGATAGTGAGCCTCAATCCATATTGGAGGCTGACCTTCTGCAGCAAGCTATTTAGGGCCTCCTCAGTTTCAGCAAGCAGGGTTATGTCATCTGCATAACACAGATTGTTGATGAATCTTCCTCCAATCTTGATGTCACACTTCTCCTCATACAGCCCAGCCTCTCGTATAACCTGTTCTCCATATATCTATATTCTGAACAAATTATCCCAGAAGTGAAACTCTATGAAGAGAAATTGTCATCTGGATTAAAGGGACTCTCATCAATAATCTGTGTTATGTAGATGACACAACCTTACTTGCTGAAAGTGAAAAGGTCTTGAAACACTTGAAGAAGGTCAAGAAATGCAGCCTTCAGTGTGGATTCTGTCTCAATATCAGTATAACGAAGATTCTTACCACTGGATGAATTGACAGTGTCATTATGGATAGATAGGAGATTGAAACCGTCAACAGCTTAATCTTGCTTAGACCCATAATTAACACCCTTGGTATAAGCAGTCAGGAAGTAAGGAGATTCATTTCTCTGGGAAAATCAGCAGCTTAAGGACTAAGGTGTATCTGATTCAGACCATAGTCTTTCTGATTACCAGCTATGCATCCAAGAACTGGACAATGAATAAAAATGACAGAAAAAAATTGTGGTGTTGGAGAAGAGCACTGAACATCCCATGGACGGCCAAGAGAACAAACAGATTTGTCTTGGAGAGGGTGCAGGCAGAGTGCTCTTTGGAGGTAAGAATGATGAGGGAGGCTTCACCTCATATACTTTGGACATGTTGCTAGGAGGTGCTATGTCTTGGATAGGGATATGATGTTGGGAAGGGTAGAGGGTTGACGAAGGAGAGGGAGCCTCTTAACGAGATGGGTTGAAATGGTGACTGCTACAACGGGTTTTTGTGTGTCAGGAAGTGTGAGGATGGCTCATGACAGGAGTGTGTTCAGATCTTTTGTTTCTAGGGTGGTTATGAGTCATGCTCAACTCGATGACACCTAACAACAACAACAGCAGCAGCAATGTAGTCTTGATTTAGTATTTATCAGTATTCTAAATGAGAAGATAAATTATTTATCTGCTTGGAGATTGATGACACCCATTTCTTAGATCTATAGCTAAAAGGAGGTTGTTGTTGTTGTTGTGTACCATCAGGTCAGAAGCCACCCTAAACTTACCTTCCATCAGGTTTTCAGGGACAGTTTGATTGCATGGGAAGAAATTGCCCATTTTTCTCCCACGAAGCAGTTGGTGGATTTGAACTGCATACCTTTGGGATCTCCGTACAGCTCCTTACCACTCAGCCAGTAGAGCTCCCCAAAAGGAGGTTAGATGTACTTACCTTCCTAATATAAATTTAGCTTCTAGAGATCATACATTTCCCATATAGTTCTTTGAGATAAAATCTTAACCCCTTGCCTTATTTTCTGACAATTTGAATCAATGGAGTGTGTGGTGTTCAGCACCAAGACAGAAGGAAGTCATAGGTGACACGTGAGTAGGGTTTCAGAGGCAATAAATCTCACAGAAGGAAATTGCTCATCCTTCTCCCATGGTGCAGCTGGTGTATTTGAACCTCATGCCGTTAGGATTGCAGTGCAACTCCTTACCACTAGGCCATTAGACCTCCTCATAAGGAGGTTAGATGTACTTACTTTCCCAATATAGATCTAGTTTCTAGAGACTATAAATGCCTTTGGGATTACAGTGCAGCTTCTAACTACTAAGGTCCCAGAACTCTCTAAAATGATAGTTGTTAGGATAAACTGTTATCACAAGTCTAATTGTTTCTTCTCTCTAGCACATAAAACTAGAGTCTCACTTCCTCAGAATGTAGCATATAGCTTCTAATACTTGTATACTCTGATTTTTCTATTCTTTTATTTTTTTTTTTTAGTGTATGTTGGAGAGTCAGAGGAGGGAAACAAGAAACTACATTACCACTGTCCACTCAGTTGAGAAAGAACCAATGATATCCCCCGCCCCCGCCCCCCCCCCTTATTAAGTGTGGGTAAGTCTTTCCAAACCAAAGGGGCAGAAAATGGATTAGAAAGAAAATTTCCCCTACTTTGGGGGCCATTCATATTTTTATAGATGGTATATGGACAAGCCATTGATTGCTTTCTTCACTTCAACTCCATTGGTTTATTTGGTAAAAGAAACTGCCTCTAGATTTAGATATTGTCCATTTTTTATGTTTCTGTTTCTAATTTCTTTTTCTGGTATTTTATAGGTATTTAGGAAGAAGGAGTGGCAGCTCGCCAAATGCCATTTAAAACTAGAGTTTCCCCAGCTAAGCTAGTCTTAAGAGAAATTTAAAAGTAACTCTAAGTGAAAGCAGGTTTTTACAAATGGAATTGAACAATTAAATTGCTAAAATAATCTTTTCATTTAAAAATCAATGACATACAAAAATAATTTTATTGTTTGAGGGTTTTTTTATAAAACATTTTCCAGATCTGTGAATTAAGCTCTTCTTAGTATTAGAATAGCTGCCATCTGCTATTCTGTAACTATGCCAGTATTTTTTTTGGGGGGGGTGTCTGAATTTTATATTTAATTCATGTAAATGAAGCATACAAATCCTTATATGCAAAGAAGCATTTGGAAATTTCCTTTAAATAAAATACTCAAAATTACGGTCTTTTGGTCAGAATTGACTCCTAGCTGGCTCTCCTGGTAGTTTCTGAGACTGTAAATTGCATGTGAGGAGATTGCCATTTTTCTCCCATGGATTTGAAAAGCCAGAGAAGAACAGAATTTTGGATCTACAGCTCAATAACCTGTCGACTATGCCACTATATGTTGTTCTTGTGTATCATTGAGTTGGAACAGATTCATAGCTTGACCATCCAGAAGGTTTTCAGAAGCAATCACATGACAAGAGACCACTCATCTCTCTCCTGCAGGGTAGCTTGTGGAGTCAAATTGCCTGTCTTGGAGTTGGCATCTCTTTACCACTAAGCCACCAAAGCTTCCTACAGTAACTCACAGTTTACCGAAAACTTAGATTATTGTTGTTGTTGTTATGTGCCTCCAAGTTGCCTACGACTCATAGTGACCCCACCTACTGCAGCTCTGAACTCTGCCCTGTCTTGAGGCAGTCTTACTGATTCTGACACACCAACCCGCATTGCACCAGTTACTGTATCAATCCATCTCATCCAGGGTTTTCCTCTACTGTGCTGTCCCTCCACTCTTCCAAGTATGATGACCTTCTCCAAGAACCAATCCCTCTTGGCCACGTGCCCCATGTGAGACAGAGCTTAAAAATCCTAACCTCCAAGGAGAAACTTGGTTTCACCTTCTCCAAGACAGACCTATTTGTTTTCTTGGCAGTCTATGGTATGTTCAAGAATCTTCTCCAGCACCATAATCCGAAGGCATAGACTCTTGTCCTGTTCTTAGTCATTGTCCAGCATAGCAAGTAATTTCAAAGATCATGGTCTGGATTAGACACACCATAGCGTTTAAAATAGTATTTATGTAGACAAAGTCCTTAAAAGTATTTCGTATATAGCCTTCACTGTTCTGTCATGTTGTACAAACCCCCAAACTTAGATGTTTGAAGCAACATTTATTATTTCTTGTGTGTGTTCAACTCTTCTGGGTAAGGTAGAGTCTGCTGATTTCACTGAGCATTGATAAGACTCACGCACATGTGCTGATCAGCTACAAGTCCGCTAGCTGGTTTTGTTATCTTGATCTTACTCTCTTACATGTCTGAGACCTTTGACTGACTCACTTATCCTCTGCATGACTCATTTTATAACAGGTTAGCTCATGCATGATCTTATGGTGAAGACTGAATGAAGCGAGAGCAGATGAGAGAGAGAATGAGAGAAACAACAGAACGTCCACAGGGCCCACTAAGGTTTAGGCCAGGAACTGGAGAAATGTGAATTCTATTTCATTTTATTGACTGAACACAGGATAAGAAAATAAACTCAATCTTTTGTTGGGTCAGTCTGCAAAGCAATATTCAGAGGCAGGTAGATATAGTAAGGAGCAAACAATTTACCACTGTAGGAAAGGTAGAATTAAGACTAGTGTGTTGTTTTATGTCTCTAGACCAATTTTCTTTCTATTTCACTAGCAGTTTCTTTTACTAAACTATACTACTCCTCTCTTATTGATATGATTAGGATCTAAAAGCCTAGTTATTAAACAAAATTAATTTTATGTAAAACTTTTTCTCTCATCACTCTTAAGTCAGAACAACCCTATAGCTGCCCATTCAGTGGATTTTTGAGACTGTAAATTACATGGGAATAGATTATTAATCTTTCTCCTGTGAATTTGAACAGCCAGAGAGGTCCCATCTTTGGCTTAGCTGCACAAATTTCTATGGACTATACCATCAGAGTGAAAGTTTATCCACCAGGTATTCCTTAGGCTTCAGGAGACTTTCTGGGGACTCTGTGCAGCCATTATCCATAGGATTATCCATGCTTCCTGTGGATGGATATAGTTTTGTGATTTCATAGTACAAGCAGAGCTTACTGGGTTAGGAAGGGAGATGCCCAACCTACTGTAAGCTACTGAAGTTTTTGCATTCCTTGGAAACATCCACCTGCTTGGGACTGAAGCCTACAATCCAGTGCCTTGACAAGTGAAGATTGTGAATGAAGGAGTATATTAAAAAGTGATCATTGCATGCCCTTTCTGTGCCCCTTGGCCACTGTCTTGAAGTTTTGAAGCCTGAGGCTGCAACTCTTCTTGGATGGCAGAACTGCCATTGACCTGCAGGACCCAGGCAGAACTCAGTGAAATCAAGGAGCATGTGTGGAGGCTAACGGCCTGAAATTCTGATATCTGGATTAATGATTTTTATTTTCTCTTTTGACTTTATTAGCATTAAAGCCTGAGGAGAAGTTTCGCATACGAATAATGATAGACTTCATACTTAAGAGGGAGACGTTCTCACTTAGAACTTCTGGATTTGTATCTGTTTTTAAGCTGAGTTAAATAAAGATATTTTTCAAAAATTATGGCTATAAATGTAAAACCAGACAGATGATAAATGAGGGGTAGGAACATACCATGGATGCAGATAAATGTTTATAAAGAACAAACATTGGTGTCTTTAAGTTAAATCTTAGTCTTTTAGTACTGGTCTAGATGACTGAGTTGAAGTTGCATTATTTTTATCCATTAGATCATAGTCCTTTATATAATCCATTTTGGAGGTAATTATATGTATACAGTTGGATTTATCTTCAGTTTTCTAAAAGCTATCAAAATCTTTTAAATTTAAGGAGATTTTTTACTTTGCTTTCTGAATTTATTTCTTTTAACTGTAGATTCAAGGAACTACAGTGATAGTATCAAGGTTATGTTACGTAGTTAAACAGTATTGTAAGTTCACTTCACACCCTGAATCCTAAAAAAATTATCACTATGTGAGAAACTCTTTTTAGAAAGTGAGGAAGAGAATATGATGTAAAACTCTAAGGTGTGTTTTACTTCACATTGAAGTTTTATCTGATCTCACTCTCTCCTCTTCATTACTCTTGCCCTGATAGCTCTGGAGATGGATGAAAAAAAGATAAAATTGTTATTGAGTTGTGGCAGCTTCAAGCTGTCGTGTTTGTTTGTCCCCAAATCTCTCCATGCCAGTTCCAAAATTGCCTTCTGCCAGAATTAGACTTGGAAAAATAACATATTTCGTATATGGCATATGTTTGAAATTAGCAAGCAATGCAGCCAAGATTTAGAAATTAACAAGGAAAAGTTATTTCTGAAAATATTTGAGTGCCAAAGAAGAATGTTTGACTTAAAACATTAGGACATCTCATTGTTTAATAAATTAAATATTTTTTTAAATCTCAGAAAAAGCAACATATTTCCTTTTTTTATAGTGTGTGTGAATAACACTTATTTATAAACTTATATTGTCAGAAACTGAGTTTTTTAAATGTATCATGTGTGAGATACTTATTTATTGTCTGTTCAATTGCTGTCTAGTCATTTCAGACTCTAGCTGATCTTCCAGTGGGCTTTCAAGGCTCTAAGTCTCACAGAAGGAGACTGCTTTTTTTGTTGTTGTTTTACACACAGCAGCTGTGGATTTGAATCATCAGTGAAGTGCTTTCTCTGGGTTATCAACTCTACTCTCTACAAACTAAGCCACCAGAGCTCTTTAGCTAATCTATTTATCAGATGTTACATTTTATCATCCATAAATTTTTTTGAAAAGGAAATCATGTGCTTCAATTTTCTATACCTAAAAAGGAGTTACTATTGAACTTCTGGGAGCTCTGGTAAGAAGTTGCACTGCCAATTCTAAGGCACTTGGTTTGAATCTACCATTCTTTCAATACTTAATGGAGGGTCAACCCTCAGGTGGTTCCGACTTAACAGCATGAAACAACAACATGCTACCTGCAAGAATACTTAATGGAGGGTCAACCCTCAGGTGGTTCCGACTTAACAGCATGAAACAACAACATGCTACCTGCAAGAGAAGCTGAGATAGTTTAAGGGAGCCAGAAAAACATAACTATATACAATGTTCATAAAGGTAAAATGACTGTAATCTCTGGATGAGGTTGTCATGCAGAGAGTGTCAACAAAAAGAAAGACCTTCAAGGAAATGGATTACACAATGGCAGCAGCAATGAGCTCCATGACTGGCTGCAGCAACAGATTCAATGACTGAGAGGATGTCATAGGAACAAACAGTCTCTTGTGTTCTTGGGCATAGGATTTTTATAAGTCATCACTGACTTGAGGGTTTTTAACAACAATAGGGAGCTCTGGTGGCCTAGCAGTAAGAATCTGTGCTGCAATCCCGAAGGCACACAATTTGAATCTGCCAGCAGCTATGTGGAAGAAGGCTGAGCATTCCCCTCCCCTGCAACTAACTGCTTCTGAATACCCACTGGAGGGTAAGCTATGGGTCGATCCTGACTTGATAGTACACAGCAGCAGCAACAACAACAACAACAATATATCTTTTGGTTTTCTAGCCCAAGAAATACCAAAAATATTGCAAAATTCAAAGAGCACAAAAGCTAGAGGTCAAAGTCATTATAATGAAAAGGTGATTACTGTCATTTACTCAGCCAGTATCCAGTATTTCCCTTGGAATGACTCTAGACAAATGAACAAATACGTGTGTTTGGGGTATGTATGTATATTTTTTTAAAAAAAAATATAATTGTATTTTAACTGTGATTTTAATGAACCTTTACAAAGAAGTTAAATTTTCATTCATTCATTTTACCCCCACTCTCTCCCTTCCTTCCACTCTCTCCCTGTTCCTTCCCCCGTTCACTTATTTTGTTGTTGCACAATTATCTTCCTCCCCCCAGCCACAGTTCTCTTTATATAGCTATTATTCTGGACTGTTGTCATATGTATTATGCCTAATCATATATTACTTTTAGACAGTTTTTTCTTTCATCTGTTCCAATGTAATAGTCACTATCTATCCACTCTTATCCTATTCTCCTCCCAACCTGTTGGACCTGCTTTATAACAGTGGTTACATGTTCAGTATTTATCCTTTTTTAAAAAAATTATTTTATTAATTTTAATGAACATTTACAGAGATTTTGGATTTCCATCCATTCATTGTTGTACTTTTCTCTCTGCCCACCCCTCAGCCCCCCAGTTCACTCTTCTCCTTGAAAAGTAAAAGAAAAATTCCTTCATTGGTATACAATCCCCAAGCCACCACCCCCAGCCCCCCTCCCCATTATGCACTCCACTATGCAACCTTAGTTCTGGGCTCTTGTGATAAAATTACCCTTTTGTGACTGAGCTATCTTACGCAGTATAATGTGCTGCTGGGTCCCTCCAGTTGTGTAATGTTTTTCAGTGCTGGGTAGTATTCCATTGTATGAATATGCCATTGTTTTTCTATCCAATTATTTGTTTACGGGCACTTGGGTTTCTTCCATCTCTTTGCTATTATGAATAACACAGCAATAAACATGGGTGTGCATGTATCTGTTTGGCTGAAGGTTATGGTTTCTTTAAGGTATATTCCCAGTAGTGGAATTGCTGGATAAATGGTATTTCTATTTCCAACTTTTTGAGAAAGTGCTAGACCACCTTCCATAATGGTTGCACCATTTTACACTCCCACCAGTAATGAATAAGGGTTCCAATCTCTATACAACCTCGCCTACATTTATTGTTTACTGCTCTGTTACTCTTAGTTATTTTTACTGGGGTGAGATGATGTCTATTTTTTAAAGAGTGATTTGTTTAAAGTAAATGATTTGTCCAGGTTGGTAATTCCCAGACCCAAGGTCATTAAGTAAGGTAGAAACCAAAGAGATGACAAACTTAGATTAAGCAAAAAAGCAAGCTAACTCAACTAGACATCATTATAGATTCAATGCACGCTACACCCCTGATAATACATCTGTAAGTTAATTGATTCCTTATAGCAAATCTGATCAAGGGAATGAATACATTACATTAGACCTCATTAAGGGAATGACCACATCACAACTGCCAAAACAGAGAACCACAGGCAGCCAATTTGACATATAATCTCATCCATCACACCTTGACTCTCAAAGAGCTTATTGTTATGTTGTTGTTGCTGTTAAGTGCCGTCAAGTCACAGGCAACTCACAGCAACCCTATGAAGGAGAGTCCTTGACACTTGGTTGCCTTTCATCCTTTCTCCAGGTTCATAGGCTTTCCGGAGGCAAACTATTACGGAAGTGGATGCCACTCCTCCTTCCTTATTGTCATATGGTAAAATTAATAGAACAGTATGAATTACTGAAATCCCAGGTGGAATGTCACTAAAGTCCTGAGAAAATGATAGGCAATGATTTTTTGGGTTCAGAGCAGTGAGTTCACTATTTGCTGAGGCTATTGAGAAGTGTTCTTTGTAAAATACTATATTGTGAGCTAATTTAAAATGGATCTCTAATGACCAGAGAAAATGGTAGAGGGAGATAGAATAGTATTCCAACATGACGAGAGATGTGGATACTCACCTCTGTGGTGGCCTAGTGGGTAAGGAATTGAACTGCTAATCCATAGATAGGCAGTTCAAATCTACCAGCTATTCCTTGGAAGTTATATGGACAAACTCCTCTCATGTGATTTACAGCCTATGAAAATCAACTGGAAAATCAGCTATAAATCTACAATAAATGAGGCAATGAGAGAGTGAAGGGTTTTATGTTCAGGCAACATTTCTTTCTGTTGTACACAAGGTCACTATGAATCCAAGTCAACTCAATGGCACTTAACAACAAAAACAACTTTCTAGGTAGACTAAAGAGTGTGTTACAGTAATTAATAATAAATAAAATAATAAAATAAAATAAATAAAATAAAATAATAACTACAGTTTATGTTACTAAAACAGTTTATGATATAGCAGCTGCAAGATTTCTTGTCTGGAAAAATCTAACAGTGGTTTATGCCTATAAGTAAAGGAAAGCATGAAGGTACAAAAGGAGACCAAGACATGATGGGAAATGAGGGCAGGGAGGGACCAAGAACGAGAGTAGAAAGTGTTAAAGTTAAAATAAAGATCAGGAGAACTCTGCAAAGTAAAACTGAGTCTGCTTTACTAACAAAGATATTTACTGAATATAGAGGGGAAATGTGTTATGAAAGGATTTTCATGTGTTATGAAAGGATTTTCATGTGTTATGAAAAGATTTTCATGATTGCTTTGTGAACTCCGAATTCAGAACTAATATGCTATTTAGAATGAAATTATTCTTTGGTTTCTATATGTTGTTTAAAATAAATTGTATTAACCATTATTTAGCACTGTTGTTGTGTACTATCAAGTTGGAACCAATCCATAGCTGACCCTCCAATGAGTTTTTGGAGGTAGTTAATCGCATAGGAGGAGATTTCTCATCCTATGCCGTGGAACAGTTTGTGGATTTGAATCTCATGCCTTCGGGATTGCGGTGCATCTTCTTACCAAAGATGCTGCCCTGAACATGCTCATCAGGTTGTGCCAAGAAATCTGAAGGACAACTACCTGCTCAATTGACTGGAAGAGATACATATTTATTCCCATTCAAAAGAAAACATGACCTGACAGAGTGTGGAAATTGTCATACAATATTACTCATGTCACACACAAGTGAAATCTTGCTGAAGATCATCCAGAAATAACTGGAACAGTGCATTGACAGAGAACTGCCCGAAATACAAACTGGGTTTAGAAGAGGCTGTGGCACTAGAGACATTATTGCCAATGTCAGATGGGTCATGGCAGAAAGCGAAGAGTATATCAGAACTTCTTTAAGATACACTGTTTACAATGAAATACTTTTTTTAGCTTTTATATGATTTTTTAAAATAAACCACATTATCCGTTATCTAGGAGAGGATTTTAAATCAAGTTCAGAAATGTCCAGAGTCATTCATGTACTTTAATCAACTTCAATTGATTAGAACTAGGATTGATGAAATGTAACAACTAATTTTGATATTTTCAAAATAAATCCTATTGTAAGCTGTCCCATATACATCTATTATTTAGGGGAAAAATGAATGAAGTCACTAGGTATTGGGAGCAGCATGATTTAAGTTTGCTTTTAGTTTTTTTCCTTTTCATATAATATGTCTACTTTGATTCTGGGTATGATCTCAGTGACTGTTGTTAAATTCCATGTGCAAGCTATTTTTAACTCTTTTAGTTCCTTACACCTATTTGTACTCTTGACAGTCCATGTTATGCATATTCAACATTCTTCTCCAGCACCACAACTCAAAGGTAACAATTCTTCTTTTATCATCCTTAGTCATTGTCCGGCTTTCTGATGCATAGCAAGTAATTGCAAAGACAATGGCCTGGATCAGGCACACTTTAGTCTCTGGACTTAAATTGTTGCTCTTCAGCACTCTGGAGAGGTCTTTGAAAGTAGATTTTCCGCATGACTTGTCTTTTGATTTCCTGACTGCTGGTATCAAGAGTGTTGATTGTGGAACTGAGCAAGCTCAAATTGTTAATAATCTCAATCTCTTCTCCATTAATCAAAGTGCTGCCAATCTGTCATCCTTTTTTAGTAAAATTTTTATTTTATATTGGTGTACCTACAAATTTCCTATACTTTGTTTTTCATACTGGATATTTCCCATTTCCTTCACCTATTCCTCCCTCCAACTTAGAATTGTGTGACCCTATGATTACTCTCCCCTATCCTCACCCCTCAGCTCCCACCTGAAGACTGTAGTCCTTGGCCTTCTGCAGCAAATGCTTCAAGTACTCCTCAGTTTTGGCCAACAGTTTGTATCATTTGCATGACATAGATTGTTGGTGAGTCTTCCTTCAATCCTGATGCCTCATTCCTCCTCCTAAAGTCCAGCATCCCTAATGATGTGTTCTGCATATAGATTGAAAAGATGTTGAGACAGGATATATTCCTGATGCACTCCAATTCCAATTTTGAACTATCTAAGTGTTTCTATGTTCTGTTCTCATGACTGCTTCCTGGTCCAAGTACAAGTTTTGTATGAGCACAGTTAAATATTCTGGGATTCCTGTTCTTCTCACAATTAACCACATTTGGTTGTGAATCACATAGTCAAATGCTTTTGAATAGCCAATGAAACATGGATATACGTTCCTCTGCTTTTATCCAAGTTTTTCTGATGTTGGTTAGGATGTCTCTAGTGCCATGGCCTCTTCTAAACCCACCATGCACTTCTGGCAGCTCTCTGTTGATGTACTAAATATAGATCTCTTCCACTCTGTTGGCCAGGCAGTTTTCCTCCATATTTCTTGGTACAACCTGGTAAGCACATCCAGGGCTGCATCTATTTGTTGACATATGTCAATTGGTATGCATATTGCCAGGAGAGATCAGTCCTTGAAAAAGGACATCATACTTGGAAGGGTGGAGGAATAGCACAGGAGAGGAAGACCCTGAATGAGATGGATTGACACAGTAACTGAGGTAATGAGGCTAGGTATTTTGGAGACAGTGAGTCAGGATCAGGGTAGGACAGGGTTCAGAGATATTGTGCATAGGGTCACTTGAGTGGCAGATGATCACTAGCATATAACAAAAACACAATAGTAATTTCTTAAACAGGTCCTGTTTAATACTTCTGGGTCCTCATATATACTATGCCTTCTGCCTGGAATGACTCCTAATTTCAAGTATCACCTCGAGTTTTTACTATCACTAAATACCAAGGTTTTTCACTATTTTACTGTGATATACTAGATTACTTAATATGATTTCTATAGCAACTTTCTCCAGACCTATTCAAGCTGTATGCTGAGTAAATAACTGGTGAAATTGCACTCTATATAGGAGAATGTGACATCAGGATTAGAGAAAGAGCCATGAACAACTTGTGTTATGCTGCTGACACAACCTTGCATGCAGAAAATCAAGAAGACTTGAATCTCTTACTGCAGAAGATCTATGACTACAACATGCAATGTGGGTTACATCTCAACATAAAAAAACCCAAAAAATCATAATTATTAGACAAATAGGTAATGTGGCGATAGATGTAGAAAAGAATTAATTTGTCAATGGTTTCCTTTTACTTGAGCCCACAATTGACATTCATAGTAGCAGCAGTTAAGAAATCAAAAGATGGTTTGCACTGGGGAAATCTATTGTCAAGGACTTCTTGAAAGTTCCGAAAAGCAATTACATCAATTTAAAGACCAAGGTAAGCCTTATCCAAACCAAATCATGTCTTTTCAATCACCTTCTATGCATGCCTGAGTTGTTGTTGTTAGGTGTTATCAAGTTGATGAAAACTCATACCAACCTTATACACAACAAATCTGAACCCTGTTCTTTGCTGTGCTATCCTCATCATCTCTGACACATTTGACTGCACACATTGCTGCAGTCACTAAGTGAACTCTCATCTCATTGAAGGTCTTCTTCTCATGACCAACTATCTTCCAAATATCATGCGTATTTCCAAGAAACATCTTCAACGTATGCAAAATTAAGTTTTGTTATTCTTGCCTATAAGGAGCTCTTGGCTGCACTTTTCTGAAAACAAATCTGTTTCCCACCCCCAGCTTCTAGAATATTTAGTATTGTTCTTCAATACCACAACTCAAAATCATCAACTCTTCTGTTATCTTTTATCATTGTCTAGATCTCAGAAGCATAACAAGTAAATGGAATGACTGTGGCCCCTTAGTCTTCAAATTGTCATCACTGCTTCTCAGTAATTGGGAGAGGTCCCTGACAGCAGACTTGCCTGATGTAATACATCTTCTGGTGTCCTGAATGCCAAGCATGCTGATTTTAGAACCAAGTACGAGGAAATCATTGACAATTCCCATCTCTTCTCCATCTGTCATGATGATGCTTATCAGTCCAGTGGTGAGGATTTTATCTTCTTGTTGGTAAGAGGTAGTCTGTATTGAAGGTGGTAGTCTTTGATCTTCTGTGGCAAGTGTTTCAAATATTCCTTACTTTCAGCAAGGAAAGTTATGGCATCTGCACTAACAAAGGCTGTTGATGAGTTTTCCTCTGATCCTGATGTTTCATTTTTTATAAAATACAACATCTCGAATGATTTGTTCAGAATATAGATTGAATAAGTATGGAGAGGGTATACAACCCTGATAAATTTCTTTATTTTAAATCATGCAATGTTCCTTTGCTCCATTCAGGCAACAACTTCTTGGTATGTAAAGGTTTCATTTAAATGTAATTATATGTTCTAGGATTCTCATTCTTCTCAATGTTCACCATAGTTCATTAATGAAACACAATTAAACATTCTCCTTGTATTCTCTGTTTTCAGCCAGGCTTCATATAACATCAGCAATGATATCCCTGGTGCCACAGTCTCTTATTAACCCAGAATAAACTTATGAATACATGAAGATTGTCATTCTAGGCATTCATGCACTGAGATAGGTGGGTACGGGTCATTTTTAATCAGATAATGATATGATCTTTTTTTTTACCAGGAATGAGAAACTAGAGAAAGATGGAATCGTATTAATTGTCAAAAAAGACAATTTCAAGATCTATCCTAAATTAAAACTTGTAAGTGATTCATATACAAACAAGGAAGATCTATTTAAATGACTATTACGCAAATATATGCATGAACGTATAAAACTAAAGATGAGGGAATGGAGGATTTCTACCAACATTTGTGATCTAAAATTGATCAAACATGCTATGAAGATAATTAATAATCAATAGGTACTTGAAAGTTAAAGTTCAACTTGAAAATAAACTTAAAGTTGAGAAGAATGAGAAAAGAATGATGGTTGAAAAGTATGGTTTGGGGCACAAAAATAAGGCTGAAGATGAAATGATTGAATTTTTCACTTTCATTGATTTTTTCAACACAACTACCTTTTGTGAAAAACACAAAATATGATTTTACCCTTGGACCTCACCTAATGAACTGCATAGAAACTGGATTGACTACATCTGTGGACAGAATCAAATCAGGCCAGGTGCTGACTGAAAATACAACCAATTACTCATGTGTAAGTTCAAATTGAGACTGAAGAAAAGGAAAAGTTCACAAGAACCAACATATGACCTTGAGTCTATGCCAGCTGAATTTAAAAATCATCTTCAAAACATGTTTGAAGCATTCAACACCAAAGACAGAAGACCAGAGGATGACATCTAGAATATTATCCATGAAGAGAGAACAAGGTCATGACAAAGACAGAGAAGAAAGAAAAAAGCCAGGATGGATGTCAGAAAAGATTCAGACAGTAGTCCTAGAGAGTTGAGAAGCCAAAACAAAGGGAAGCTGCTGAAAAGAAGATTGAGAGGGGGCACGTGCCTGCAGGTGACTAAGAAGCAAGGAGGAAGTAACAAAGTCCCCAGGGCACCTTCTGGCACTGCCCTTTTTCCTCTGTCCCCATCCTCGCCAAGGCACTGTCTTCCAATGTTTAGAGTGCGGTCATCCTTGGGCCACCCGGCTCAGGCAAGAATACAAAATGCCAGAGGGTCACCCACCACTCTGTCCTCCAGAATCTGTCCATCTTGCAAGAAACAATCAAGGCTAACACTGAGATTTGGTTATATGGCAAAGCAGTATACAGGGAAAGGTCTTTTGGTTGCAGATCACATGATCACACACCTAATGAAGACAGATCTGGAGAACAGGCACAGCCATCACAGGCTACTGGATTGTTTTCCTAGATTTTCACTATAGTCAGAAACCCTAGAGAGAATCTGTGCCATGAATCTAGTGATCACTTTGACTATTCCATCTGAAACACTTAAAGATCATCTCAGCAGATGTTAGATTCACCCTCCTATCAAAAGAGTATGCAACCTGGACTTCAATCCACCTGCTGCTCATGGGATTGATGACATCACTGGTGAACCATTAGTCCAGCATGGAGATGAAAAATCTGAAGCAGTTGCAGCCAGGTTAAGACCATACAAAGAAGTAGCAAAGCCAGTCATTGATTTATACAAGCGCCGCGGCAAGCTCCATCCGTTTTCTGGGATGTAGACTAGCAAAATCTGGCCCTGTGTTATTACACTTCTCTTGAACTAGTTGACACCTATTGAATCCAAAGAAGCATACTGAGCCTGCTCAATGGAATTACCAGGAACATGTGGTCCTTTATTCAGTTGTATATGAAATATTGGTGTCATGTCCAGATTAGAAGCTAGCTGGTACATCTTTCTATGTCTTTTATAGTTTAAATGAAGTGATATGAAAACTAATGAATAAGAAGATTTAATAAGAGATGCTCTGCCTCTCAAAAGGAAGGGGATTTATTCATGTTTAAGATGCCACGACACAGATCTCAAGCTTTTAATGAGAGAGCAAGCACAAGTTGGATTTCAAACTATATGTGGTCTAAACTCCCGCTAATTTTGTCAACCATGCTATTGATCTAGTAGTAGCCTTTACACATCTGACAGTATTGGTCTTTGGTTCTCTCTATCCTCTCAAAAGCTACTGAACCACAATACCAATAGACCCTGAGAATACCCAGAGTTATAGTCTAGATCTTGCCCTACATTCTGTGCTATGTGCCTTCCTGATAAAAATGAGTTGAAGCCAAATACCTTTAATTTCTCTGGTCCTGAGTGACTATGTCTACAACGTGTTTTGTTTTTTTTTAAGTCCCTACTAGTAATGATAGGGTTCAGATCTTTTGTTCATAGGGTAACTATGAATCATAATTGACTCAACAACACTTAACAACAACAACAACAACAGCTAGGAATGACAACTATTCCATAATCATATTTCTTTTTAGAATTTGGTTTTTACTAATTTTTCAACTCTGCTATTTGCACATCTGTTTTTCTCCTTGTTGAATTATTAAGTGATATTAATTGATTCTAGCTTTTGTCCCTCTCAGGTTCCTTTTGGCAAGAGCTGGGAACTAGGAGAATATGTAGATCATTTCATACACCAAGAATGAGCTATGCAGAGGGTCTTAAACTAGTGGTCTCTCTCATGTGGATTGACACTGCTTCTTTCTTCGTGAAAAAATAAAATCACTAAAGTTTCCAGAGAATCTTAAAAATAAAGAAAAAAATTAGAAAATAGTATCCACAAATATTGAAAGATTATTTTGTATATATTTTAAGATTTTTATGAAATTACTAGACTGAAGAAATATTTTTGCTTTTTTAATCAAGACAACAAAAATGTATTTTGAAGATACTGCTAAAGAAAATGCTGACAGTGTTTTTCTCCTGAAAATGACCCAGGCATATTATCAATAGTAAAGGGAATGGAGAGTGTAGGGTTAAGGAAAATATTACACTGACTGTGCCTAGACTGAGTATGACAGCATATGATTAAGGGGAAACAAAAGTCTTTATTTTTGTCTATCCTAAAGATGCATTTTTATGGGTTGACCATGTTGTTGTTGTTGTTATGTGCTGTCGAGTCGCTTGCGACTCATAGCGACCCTATGTACAACACCCATAAAGTATAGAAATAAAAATCATAGAATTTTGTATAACATTGTAAAAAAATAAAAAAAAATTAAAAGAGTACTGAATATCTTACTAATGTTTAGGTATCATTGGATTGACTACAACTCATTTAGGAACAATGAATAGAAATATTTCCCTCACTTGTATCATCCTCAGGATCTCCAGCATGCTAAAGCACATTGTTACTATTATATTCAACTATTTTGTTGATAATATTCCTTTCTTTTGGCTCTCCTGCAGCTTTCTCCTCATGTCTTTTTCTGAGAACTAGTTCACATGATAATATGGCCAAAGTATGTGACTCAGGTTATGCCAAGAAATCTGGAGAACTACTACCTGGCTAACTGACTGGGAGAGATCCATATTAATTCTAGTTTCAAAAAACGGTGACCCAAAAGAGTGTGAAAATTATTGAATAATATCACTAATATAACACACTAGAAAAATCCTGCAAAAGTTTAACAAAAAAACATTGGAACAGTACATTGAGAGAGAACTACCAGAAATACAAGCTGAGTTCAGAAGAGGCAGTGGCACTACTCACATCATTGCCAATGTCAGATGGGTCCTAGTAGAAAGCAAAGAGTACCAGAGAAATGTGTATCTGTGGTTCATTAACTATGCAAAGACATGTGACTGTGTGGATCGCAACAAATTGTGTCTAACCTTGAGGAAAATGAGAATCCAAGAACACTAGGTTGTGCTTATGTGAAACCTATACTTGGACCAGGAAGCAGTCCTCAGAACAGAGCAGGGAAATTCGGCATGGTTCAGAATCAGGAAAGAAGTGCATCAAGGATGCCTCTTGTCTCCATACTTTTTCAATTTATATACAGAACAGATCATTCTGGAAGTAGGGCTTTATGAGGACGAATGTGTCATCAGGTTTGGAAGAAGACTCATCAACAATCTATATTAGGCAGATGACACAACTTTGCTTGGTGAAACTGAAGAGGACCTGAACTGCTTGCTGCAGAAGGTCAAGGACTGTAGTCCTCAATATGGATTGAAGCTCAACATCAAGAAGACAAAGATTCTCACCACTGGAATAATTGGCATAACCATGATAGATGGAGAAGAGATTGAGGTTGTTAACAATTATTGCTTGCTCGGCTTCACAATCAACAATCTTAGCACCAGTCATGAAATCAAAAGACGAATTGCGTTAGGAAAATCTGCTGTCAGGGCATCTCTGCAGAGTGCTAATAAGCAACAATGTCAGTCTTGAAACTAAGGAATGCCCAATCCAGTCCATAGTCTTTGCAATTACTTGCGATGTATCAGAGAGCTGGACAATGACTGAGGATGACAGAAAAAAGAATCAATGCCTTTGAATTGTGGTGCTGGAGAAGAGTTTTGAACATGCCATGGGCTGCTAAGAAAACGAATAGATCTGTCTTGGAGAGGTTAAAACCCTGTCTTTACTTGGAAGCTAGGATTTTGAAGCTCTATCTCACATACTAGGGCATGTGGCCAGGAAAGACTGGTCCTTGGAGAAGGACATCATATTCAGAAGGCTCAAGGGACAGTGCAGGAGAGGAAGACCTCAGATGAGATAGATTGATACAGTAACTGTGGAAATGGGGGTTGATGTGTAGGAATTAGTGAGACTGGCTCAGGACAGGGCAGGCTTTGTACATAGAGTCTCTATGAATCATAAATGACTATTGCACACAGCAACAACAACCAAAAAAGTGGAACAATGAAAATAGTATTTAGAACACTGACGTAGAATTGGTCAGTTTTACAACCCCATAAGCTTAAATTGAGCTGGCTCAGAGGAGGAAAATATGAATCTTACTACCATTAAGGGAAATCCAGAGTGTAGCATGTCCTTTGGACCTAACATTCTTGTAAGAACCATAGAGGGAAAGGTGGCATGGGATAATAATGCATCCCAAACAACAGCAACAGTAGTGGCAGCAGGGATGGTAGAAGCAGAAGAAATGATGGAGAACAAGATAGCAGTATGAGATAGAACTGTAAGCTCCAAGCTCATGAAGCAAGAAAATGGAATACTTACTGATGAAATGGATGCTATGAGGAATTTATAGGTGAGTCAGATCTCCCTATTTCCAGAGGTAGATCTCAGCCACTTTGTGCCTAGAACTACTGGCAGAGTAGGGAAAGGCATATGGTTGTTGTTAGGTGCCATTGAGTCAGATAGTACTCACATATGATCAACAGATATGAATGAACCCTGTCCTATTCATGCCATCCTCATTCTTCCTGACATACTAGATTCTATTGCAGTGGTCACTGTGTCAATCTAATCGGTTCTTGAGCTTCCTCTATTTTGCTGATCCTCCACCTTTCCAAGCATAAAGTCCCTTTCCAAGGAATAGCCTCTCCAAGCAACATGCCCAAAGTATGTGAGATAAAGCTTTATTATCTTTGCCCCGAAGGACCACTCTGACTGCCCTTTCTCCAATATATTTGTGTGTACTTTCGGCAGTTTGTGCTATATTTAGTCCTCTTCTCCACCACAGCTCAAACGCATCAGTTTTCTTCTGTCAGTCTTTTCCATTGTCCAGCTCTCAGATGCATAGCAAGTGATTGAAAAGTTCATGACCTGAATCAAAATGCATCTTAGTCCTCCAACTGACATTATTGCTCCTCAATAATTTAGAGAGGTCCCTGACTGCAAACTTTCCTCATCCAATACTTGTGGATCCAAGTAAGGGGAAATAATTGACAACTTCAGTCTTTTCTCCATCGATCATAATGTTGCCCACTGGTCCAGTGAAAGAATATTTGTTTTTTTATTTTTAAAAAATATTTTGTTTTATATTACTTTACTTATAAAATCCTATACATTGTGTTTCATTTATATACATTGTGTGTGTGTGTGTGTGTGTGTGTGTGTGTGTGTGTATATATATATATATATTCCTCCATTCACAGTGATTCACATTATATTCTCATATATTGTGTTTTATACAATTACTCACCATTGATCCGTGCACACCACTACACCATCTTTTCGGATCCTGCCTGGATCTTCCTAATTCCTTCACTCTTTTGCTCTTCCCACCAAGCTGTGCAAACTCAAGCTTTCACCCTCACCCACCTCCTTTCTTCTCTCCTTCCTCTTTTGGACTTTCGTTCACCTCTTACTAGTTTTCCTTCTATTTTTACAATAATGGTCTTATGCACTATTTGTCATTATGGAACTGAGTTATTTCACTCAGCATAATGCTGTCCAGCGTCTCCAATGTTATATAGCATTTTTCAAAATCATTGCTCCTGAGTGCTGCCTAGTATTCTACCATGTGAATGCACCCCAATTTCTCAATCCATTTGTTTGTTGATGGACATTTTGGTTGTTTCCATTTCCTTGCTTTCGTGAATAACACTGCTATGAACTTCTGTGCGAAAAGCTCCATTTGTGCCTCAGTTCTATTTTCCTCAGGATGTATTTCTAGTAATGTAATAGCTAGATCATATGGAATTACTGTTTGGCTTTTTGAGAAAACACCAAATTGCCTTTTAGATAGTTGTACCATTTTATACCACCACCAGTAGTATTTGAAGAGTTCCAAATCTTTCCACATCCTCTCCAACATTTATTGTTTGCTGTCCCAGTAAACTTCGTCACTGCTACAGGGGTGAGATGCTATCTCTTTGTGGTTTTGATGTGCATAATTTTTTATTACCAGTGATTTTTAACATCTCTTCATGTGTATGTCAGTCATCTGAAGTTGAGTCATAGATGACTCATAGCAACCCTATGAATGAAAGACCTGAACACTTGTATAATTTTCATCGTTTCTCCAAATTCATAGAGTTTCTGGGGGCAAGCTGTATAGGAGGCAAGCTATTTAGGAAGTGGATGCCACTCTTGCTTCCAAGCTTATTTTAATTGGGGAGCTCCACCAAACACTATCTGAGTAGCCACTATTACATTTGACACATCAGTGTCACAGTGTTTATCATAACAACCACAAGTTACCTCTGTACAGCAAATGGACAGACAAATGCTATACCACTTAGAAGAATGTTTGATCAAAAACAATTAAAACCAGGCTAAGGGCCATAGATTAAAATCACCCAGCTTTGACTTGGTAGCATAACTTCTATCCACGAGGTCCACAGAGCTCTCTCTAAGTTGGTGTTTTTGTTGTTAAGTGTTGTTGAATCATAGGCCTTCTAAATTTTGATCCCATTTTGTCTCTTATGATCTTTGTGGTTTTGAGTTTTATCCCTCGTTCTCTGATCTATCTGGAGTTGATTTTTGTGCATAATGTGAATTGTATATTTTGCTTAGCTTTCTGCAGGTGAAAGTCCAGTTTTTTTTGTTGAAGACTGTCCATTTGTTGAAGACTGTCATTTCTTCATTTAATAGACTTTGTTTCCTTGCAAAATAACAGCTGACTGTAGATAGATGGGTTAATTTCTGGATTCTTGATTCTGTTTGATTTTTCAATACATTCAGTTTTGATTGGACATTTGGGCTGTTTCCATGTTCTTGTAATGATGAATAATGCTGCTATGAACATTGGTGTACAAATCTCCATTTGTATCTCTATTCTAATTTCCTTAGGTTTTTCCAGCTGGGTCATATCTTCCATCTTCTTTTGATGTCTTCTGAATTATCCAAGGTCTTGTGTCATAGCATCCTTCATTGCTGTAATTTGAGACTTGGTTTTGTTTTTCAGAGCCTTCAGCTTGAGAAATGCCAAGAGAGTTCTTCCCTTTCTATTTTCTGATGCCAGGTTTATGCATGTTTCATTGTTGATTCAGATGGATCATGGCTGGAAGCACAAGATACCAGATGGATATTTATTCGTGTTTTATTGATCATAAAAAGCTATTTAACTGTGTGGGTCACTATAGATTATGGACAACATTGAGAAGAATGGTACTCTCAGGACACTTAACTATGCTTACCGTGCTTTAATGTTGTATCCTTTCTCCATAATAATTTAATCTGTATGCAGAACAAATAATTTGTGAGGTAGACTTTAGAATTGCAAGAAGACTCACTAACAACCTGTGGTATGCAAATGACAGAACTTTGCTTGTTGAAAATGAAGAAGACCTGAGACACTTTCCTTCAATATAGATTACATTTCAACATCAAGAAAACAAAATCATTAACACTGGGCCAATAGGCAACATCATGATAGATGGAGAGAAATTGAAGTGTTTATTAAATCCCTTTTGTTTGGATCCACAATCAATAGCCTTGACCACAGCATACAAGAAATCAAAAGAAGTATTATATTGGAAAAATCTGCTATCAAGGACTTCTCCAAGGTGCTGATGAGCAATGATATCAGTCTAAAGACTAAGGTTTGTCTGATTGACACCTTGGTTTTCTCAGTTACTTTCCATGCATCTTAAAATTGAACAGTGGCCAAAGATGAGAGAAAAAGAATTGGTACCTTTGAATTGTGGTGTTGGAGAAGTCAACATTCTATGGACTGCATACTGCATTGGAATAGATAAGAGGAAGAACTATCTGAAATGACTGTATGATTTGGCATTATATGTATGATAACAATCTGGAACAAGAGGTGCATTAAAAAGGGAACTGGGGGGAGGAAGAAAGGAAGGGAAGGAAGGAAAACGTATGACAATGAATAAATAAAAAAAGATTTTAAAAGAGCACAAACCAAACCAAAGATAAAACAAAAAGATCCCCAATGAAATGGATTGACACAGAAGTTGTAGCAATGAGTCCAAGTATATCAGAGACTGTACGGATAGTACAGAATAAGGCAGGGCTCATGTCCGCTTTTCATAGAGGCACTGTGCCTTCTGGTCTACTCAAGAGCACCTAACAAACACAACTATACCCTTTCCTAAAAAACAAACAATGGGAAAACTCAAGTTATTTTCACCAATCCATACTGTGCATATGAATAAATACATGTTAGAAGAAAAGTTATGAGGCTGCTGCTGGTAGTATTTGTAATAGCTATTTTAATTGGAACTCAGTCCTGAACAAGAAGATCAAACAGTTTTCTGTTATAATTAGACATCATGATAGGATCCAATTACCAGTCATAAGCCAAATGTCAAGTTTTCCCAACTGAGGACTGTCTTATTGAAAAACGACTTCCTATTCATTAAATGTAATTTTATGCTACAGTTTCTTGGCTATTTTTTAATTTTCCATTCTACTGTGAATTCGAACTACTATTACTTGTCAGTAAAATCACAGGCCATGAATACTTTGAGGTCTAGTTCTGAATATTCTTAATTTTCCATGAATACATTGTTGTTGTTGTTGTTGTTATGTGCCGTCGAGTCGTTTGCGACTCATAGCGACCCTATGCACAAC
>NW_006400027.1:1675516-1675990 GCF_000299155.1 Elephantulus edwardii
GTTGGAGATAGATCGAACATGCAATCAAGATGCATTGATAATAATGGGTGACTGGAATGCAAAAGTTGGGAACAGTGAAGAAGAATCAGTAGTCATGAATACATTAGCATCTATTAATGCCACAGACCCAATGAGATTAAACTGTGATATTGTAAGATTTCCATGTATAAAATTCTTACAATTTTCTAAAGAGTATATGTTTAGAGAGTGCCTAATAGCTTTAAAAATTTTATTTATAAAAGGAATATATAATTTCTTTCAATGTTTTAAAAATAATTTCTGTTTTTTTAAAGATTCCAAAAGGCAGGTCGGAATGACAAAGCAAAATACTACAATGAAATGTGCAAGGAGCTAGAGTCAGAAAATCAAAAGGGGCAAACTCACTCAGCATTTCTTAAGCTCAAGGAACTGAAGAAAAAATTCAAACCTAGAGTTGCTATACTCAAGGATGCTTTGGGCAGAATATTAAATGAT
>NW_006400027.1:1676973-1695036 GCF_000299155.1 Elephantulus edwardii
GTTCACAGCTTCAGTTTGCTCGGCTCCACAGTCAACACTCTTGGCACCAGCAGTCAGGAAATCAAAAAGCGTATCGCGATGGCAAAGTCTGCGGTTAGGGACCTCTCTAAAGTACTCAGCAGCAACGGTGTCTCTCTGGAGACTAAGGTGGGCCGGATACAGGCCATGGTCTTTGCAATCGCTTGTTATGCATCAGAGAGTTGGATAATGACTAGGGAGGACAGAAGGAGAGTGGATGCTTTTGAGCTTTGGTGCTGGAGAAGAGTACTGAATGTACCATGGACTGCCAGGAAAACAAAGAGATTCATCTTGGAGAGGATTAGATTAAACCAAGCTACTCCTTGGAGGCAAGGATTCTGGGGCTCCGTCTGACATACTTTGGACATGTTGCCAGGATGGATGGGTCCTTGGAGAGGGACATCATGCTTGGGAGGGTGGAGGGACAGCGCAGGAGGGGAAGGCCCTCTATGAGATGGATTCATTGGTGACTGGGGTAATTGGGATGGGGGTGTCAGAGGCAGTGTGGTTGGCGCAGGATAGAGCAGGGTTTAGGTCTGTTGTGCATAGGGTCGCTATGAGTCGCAAACGACTCGACGGCACATAACCACAACAACAGGACTCAGAAGTTATTCTATGTCATTCAAATGATGATTTTGCTACAAAAACAACTAATTAAGCTCATTTATAAAATAGATTTGATTTATAATGGCTGTGTATAATTTTTGTCAAGAGTGATCAAAAATGTATTTTCATGTTCTTTAGACGCCAGGCTATTGGAATGTGTTAAAATAGGTCTCATTATTATGGGTTGCAAATGCTATAAGAGAGTTACAATAAAATGACATAGTTCAACTTTGACTTTGAAATAAAATTTTAAAATAGCAACTCCAATACATTAAGTTGATTAATTTAAGTGAACATTTATTATTTTTTTAAAAAATTAGGATAGTAAAACAATAGATTATCCGGGAGGCTGGGCTCTATGAGGAGGAGTGTGGTGTCATGGTTGGTGGAAGATTCATCAACAATCTGCATTATGCAGATGACACAACCCTGCTTGCTGAAACTGAGGAGGACTTGAAGCACTTGCTGCAGAGGGTCAAAGACTGCAACCTCCAGTGTGGATTGAGGCTCAATGTCAAGAAGACAAAGATTCTCACCACTGGACCAATTGGTAGCATCAGATGGATGATGAAGAGATTGAGATTGTTCACAGCTTTAGTTTGCTTGGCTCCACAGTCAACACTGTTGGCCCCAGCAGCCAGGAAATCAAAAGACGTATTGCGATGGGAAAGTCTGCTGTTAGGGACCTCTCCAGGGTACTGAAGAGCAATGGTGTCTCTCTGGAGACTAAGGTGTGTCTGATACTATCGCTTGTTATGCATCAGAGAGTTGGACAGTGACTAAGGAGGATAGAAGGAGAATTGATGTCTTTGAGCTGTGGTGCTAGCGAAGAGTATTGAGGGTACCATGGACTACTAGGAATATAAACAGATTCATCATGCAAAGGGTTAAAGTGGGTGGTTTGCCAGAGGCAAGGATTCTGAGGCTCTGTCTAACATACTTTGAATATGTTATAAGGAAGGAGAGGTCCTTGGAGAAGGACATTATGCTTGGTTGGGTGGAGGGACAGCACAGGAGAGGAGGGCCCTCTATGATGTGAATTGATTCAGTGACTGGGGTAGTCGGGATGGGTGTGCTGGAGACAGTGAGATTGGTGCAGGACAGAGCAGAGTTTAGGGCTGTTATATATAGGGTTGCTATGAGTAGCAAGCGACTCGAGAACACATAACAATAACAACAACAAGAATAGTATCATGCTTCTTTAGTGGGTTGTGGATTATGAATTATGTTTGCAAGCCAATTGAATCTATCCTTGTCTACAATATCAGACATCTGGAGCTTGAATCTTGTGAATAATATGTCCAATATAAATTTTACATCTCTGAGATTTATTCAGTTTTTTCCCTGATGTTCACTCACTATAATATAAGTCATGCTTGACTTGAGAGCACTTAAAAACAATTCTTTCTTTCAGGGAGCTCTGGTCTCCTAGTGGTAAGAAACTGCACTGCAATGTCGAAGGCCGACAGTTCAAATCCACCAGCTGCTCCACAGGGGAAGGATGGTCAATCACCCCAGTGCAATTAACAGCCTCATAAAGTCTACTGGAGGGTCAGCTATAAGTCACTTCCAACTCAGTGGTATTCAACAACAGCATTCTTTCTCCAGTGTCAGTGACTTTAGATCTCAGGCGAACTCTTGCCAGGGGATGCAGCAATAACTATTTAATAGAGGAAGGGTTGATGAAATAAGTAAATGAAATATGCATGATGTGGACCATAGAAACTTCAGCGTTTGTTGCAGACAAAGAAAAAAGTATTTAAAAAATCTAACAATCTAATTCCTCATTGCACTATCATTGATATCTGTATACCGATATACCTGAAAGAAGTCAGCGAAAGAAAGATGAGGTTTAAAGTTATAACTTTATTCAAGCGGAGCTTCTGGGCGAATCCTTCATCTTGAATGGACAGAGCAGAGAATTTGCAACCCCAGGGGGCAGGGACAGGGCTTTTATGGGTCTTTGAGAAGAAGGAAGTTGCATTCCATTTCTTGATTTACAGTCCGCAGTTGGTTCAGCGAAGTTGGCAAGGCCGTTTGTCCACCTTATCAACATCCAACATGATGGCTGCATTCTTGTTCTCCCTCCTGGCCCCCTTGTCCAGGCCTAACGATACCCAAATGAGAAATCCTACTAAACACACAATTTTATGAAATTTGGCTTAATAAGATCATTGTTAAATGACTGTTTGGAGAAGAAAATAACAGGAATCAAATGTCCCAGGAAATAATATCCAAGTAAAATCAGAATGGTGTCACTCTGGAGAGTAAGGTGCATCTGATATAGGCCATGGTCTTTGCAATCCCTTGTTATGCATCAGAGAGTTGGACAATGACTAGGGAGGATAGAAGGAGAATTGATGCCTTTGAGCTATGGTGCTGGAGAAGAGTATTGAATGTACCATGGACTGCCAAGAAAACAAACAGATTCATCCTGGAGAAGGTTAAACCAGGCTGTTCCTTGGAGGCAAGGATTCTGGGGCTTCGTCTGTCATACTTTGGACATGCTGTAAGGAGGGATTGGTCCTTGGAGAGGGCCATCATGCTTGGGAGGGTGGAGGGACAGTGCAGGAGGGGAAGACCCTTTATGAGGTGGATTGATTCAGTGAGTGGGGTAATCGGGATGGGTGTGTCAAAGGCAGTGTGATTGGCAGAGGATAGAGCATGGTTTAGGGCCGTTGTACATAGGGTCGCTATGAGTCACTAGCAACTTCATGGCACATAACAACAACAACAACAACAACAGCATGAACAGAAGACCTGAATCCTGTTCTATAATGATAATAATTTCTCTAAGTTCATAGAGTTTCTAAAGGTATGTTGTTTAGGAAGTGGGTGCCACTCCTGCTTCCAAGACTGTCTTAATGAGAGAGCTCCACCAAACACTGTCTACCATTGGTAACCATTATGGCATTTGACATACCAGTGGAACAGTGTTCAGCATCACAATAAACGCAAGTTATCTCAATACAGCAAATTGACAGAGCACTGCTATACCACTTAGAAGAATGTTTGCCCCAAACATAATTAACACCAGGCCTGAGGACCTAACTGACTTTTAAATACAAAGGCCTTTCATCAGTCCTGTTGACTCTAAACAAGAAATTTACAGCCCACAGCTCATTCTTACTTGAATCAAGCAAATCCATTCTGTTTACTGGCAATTGTAAATGAAATAAAAAACAACCAAATAGTCTCCATCCAACCTTCAACAAAAACAAAACAACCCACCTTGCAGAATTCAACTGTTTTACACAGATTATTATATTTTTAAAAAACCATTGCTATAATGTATCGTCATTCTAATGAGATGTTTACTACATGAATGAAAAAAAACCCTAAAATTTTATTCAATATAACAGCTTTTAGCATTCTATATTTTAAAAAATTCTACTTCTTTGAAACATTCAGTGCCTTCAAAAGAATTTAAAACAATCATTAAGATATCATCAGAAATAAGATTTTCTACTGGACATAAATTATATGCAAAAAATATTTAACTTTTAAAATCATAATCTTGGCCAGGATAGGTGAACTCAAGTGCTATAAACAATTTATTAAAATGCTTAACAATCAATAAATTGTATCAACCCTTTGACCTCCACCAATAAAACCTCTTCACTTTGTTTTCTTCTACTTAATTTAAAAAAAATTCAAGTCTAAAGAATATAAACTCAAAAAGAATACCAAAATTAAGCTTTAAGAGTTAAAAGTACTAAAAAAAAGTATTGCTTTTGAAATACAACTTTAACTGGAACATATTTCTGTAAACAGAGTATTTGAATCAAATTAAAAATCAACCCAAGTTTTAAATACTACTACATCAATATAATTTTGGATTATTTAATAGAAAGCATTTTTCTATATACCTAAAGGTATTCAAATTTTTACTGTAATGGAAAAGATCACTGACTTGTACTACAGAGATGTGTTCTAATTGTCACAAACTGACCAGTGTTTTTCTTCTCACTCCTTCAGCTAGGAAAAAGGCATAATGCTCTACTCTTCTAAAAACTTTTAGGGGAATTAAATCAGATTATTGTAAATGATTGTATTATTGTAGTTTACTGTTGAGTTGGGACTGACCTGTAGCTGGCCCTATGGTGAGTTTTTAGAGGAAGTTAATGGCACCGGAGGAGATTTCCCATCCTTTTCACACAGAGCAGCTGGTGGCCTCGAACCCGTGCCTTGGGGATTGCAGCACAGCTTTTTGCCAGTAAGTTGCTAAAACTGAAGAAGACCTGAAGCACTTGCTGCAGAAGGTTAAGGACTGAAGTCTTCAATGGATTGAAGCTCAACATCAAGAAGACACAGATTCTCACCAATGGGCCAATTGGCAACACTATGATAGATGGAGAAGAGATTGAGATTGTTAATAATTACAATTTACTCAGCTCCACAATCAACACAGCAGTCAGAAAATCAAAAGACGAATTGCATTGGGAAAATCTGCTGTCAGGGATCTCTTTAGCATGCTGGAAAGCAACAATGTCAGTCTTGAGACTAAGGAGTGCCTAGTTCAGGTCATAGTCTTCACAATTACTTGTTATGCTTCAGAGAGCTGGACTAAGGATGACGAAGAATTGATGCCTCTGAGTTGTGGTGCTGGAGAAGAGTTTTGAACATAGTATTTATTGGCTGCCAAGAAAACAAATAAGTCTGTCTTGGAGAGGATGATTATCTTTGGAGACTAGGATTTTTTTTTGTAACTTCATTTTAATAATTTTAATGAACATTTAAAGAGATTTTGGATTTCCATTCATTCATTGTTGCACTTCTCCCCCCACCCCCGCCTCCAGCCCTCCACCCCACTCCAGTTCGCTTCTCTCTTTGAAAAGTAAAAGAAAAACGCCCTCCCTGGTACACAATTCCCCCGCACCCCTCCCACTGCCCCAAGTGCATTCCACTATGCAACCTTAATTGTGGACTCTTGTGATAATCATAATACCCTACCATACATCTCTTTTAAATTATTCTCTCCCTCATCTGTTTCAGTACAGTATGCACAATTTATCCAGTTTTTCTCAGTCTTACCCCAATCCTGATATCAGTCCCACTTTACAGCAGTGGTATCATGCAGTATTTGTCCTTTTGTGACTGAGATATTTCACTCAGTATAATGCCCTCCAGGCTCACCTATTTTGAAGAATATTGAATGAGTTCCTTGTTTTTCAATGCAGTGTAGTATTCAATTGTGTGACTATACCACAGCTTCTCTATCCATTCGTTTGTTGATGGGCACCTGGTTTGTTTCCAACTCCTTGCTATTGTGAACAAAGCCGAGATAAACATGAGTGTGGGTACATCTGCTAGGATGTCAGTTATGGTCTCTTTGGGATATATTCCCAGTAGTGGAATTGCTGGGTCAAATGGTATCTCTATTTGCAACTTTTTCAGAAAGTGTCATACTCCATCTAACATAATTTGAGCACATGGCCAGGAGAGACCAGCATGATTGGAAGGGTAGATGGTCAGACAGGAAAGAAAAATCCAGGATGAGCTGGATTGATACAGTAACTGGGGCAGTGGAGTGTGTTGGAATTAGTGGGACTGTCTCAGAACAGGGAAGGTTTCACAGCTGCTATACGTAGGCTCACTATGGGTCTCAGACAACTCAATGGCACATAACAACCGTAACAACTTCGTAAATGAAATACTTTCAGTCTGTTGAATCATCTATTTTGGGAATAGGAACAAATATAAATCTTTCCGTAAACTTGGTAGCTGTCTTCCAAATTTCTTAGTTTAGTTGAAACATCTCAATTGGTAATTCATCAGTTCCTGGGACCTTATTTTTGTGCCAAATCTTTAGCACAATGTGAAATTCTTCCCTCAGAACTACTGTTTCATGATCATGCTACTTCCTGAAATGATTCATTGTTGATCAATTATTTTTGCTACAGTGACTGTGGATTCCTTCCATTTTTTTTAATGCTTTCAGCTTTATTGCCTATTTTGCCTATAGAATCTTTCAGTATTACAGTTCAAAGAATGGATTTGTTCTTTAGTTTTAGAAATGCTGTTCTTTGGTTTTCTAACTCCGGCTCTTTGCTTTGTTCTCAAGCTGCTCTTCAAAATCTTCTATTCAGATGTATTTTCTCCCCCCCCCCTTTTTTTTTTAGTGTGGCTTGGAACTTTTATATATTCTAGTGCAGATTCCATTTCTCTTCTGAGTCTCCTCTGATACTCATTTTGGTCTTTTCTTTCTCCTTTGTCTTTGTAATGATTCTTCTTCAAGGAGGATATTCTTCAGTCATTAGTGTTCAATATCTGAAATGTGTTCTGGAGATGACTTTTAAACTTAGCACAGGGTAGCATCAAGGTCCTATTTTGGTTTTTAATGATTTGTTTTCATATTCTTTGGCCTCAATTTGAACTTGCAAGAGGTAACTGATGATCTGTTGTACAGTCAGCTCTGGCCTTGTTTTGACTGCTGACGTGGAGCTTTTCCATCAGCTCCACAGATGTAGTCAAATTGATTCTTGAAGCATATCATGTGAGCTGCATGTGTATAATCATTGCTTATATTTGTGCGTGTATATGACTATAATATGCCTTTCTTAAAAAAACCCTAATGGGTTGGACAATTTTCATACTTTTCATTAGTCCTCCATGTTATTAGAATTTGTGGTTGCTGCTGGGTGCTGCTTAATAGGTTCAAACCCATAGGACCCAAAGTACAACGGAACAGAATCCCTTCAGATCCTATGCTCAATGCTAAGTCCGAGTTTGGATTTTTTTTAAAAAAAATTTTTATATTTGTGTACAAAATTGTATACATTGTGTTTCACACTTTCCTTCATTCACATTGTGTTTCATATAATCATTTTCATAAATGGTGTTTTATAAAATTAATCACCATTGCACTATGCCCACCATTACCTCGTCTTTTCAGGTCTCTGCTGTATCTTTCCTATTTCCTTTACCCCCTCTCTCCATTCACCAAATTGTGTGGCTCTGTGATTTTTCCTCTTCCCACCCTCCCTGCTCTACTCCCCCCTGATACTCACCATGGACCTCCATACACGTTTTCATAATTATCTTTCTATTTTTACATTAGTTCAGTTTCTATTTTTTAAAACAGGTATTTGCAATGGATCACTAACTGCTCAAATTTGGTCTCCAATGTTTCTGACACTAAGGTCATATTTCCCAACTACCAGTACTTCTCCTTTGTTTCCAATTTTTTCATTTCAGTTATCAATTAGTAATGGTGCATCCTGATGGCATGCTTTATTTCAGACTACAAAAATGTATAGATACTGCCAAGGAAATTTTATGTGCAGAGCTCTACAGAGAAATGCAAATAAAAACTATGGGCTTCACATCCATTAAAATTGCTCTCTGTATCCTAAAGACATAGTTGAGAAACTGAACTACAAAAAGAAGTATGTGGCATCAGGACTAGAAGAATACTCATTAATGACAATAAAGAAAGAAGTTCAAAGGCAAAAAATAAGGCTCTAGGAATTGATGGGACACCAATTGTAGTGTTTTTATTAACAGATGCAATCCTGGATGAGCTTAACAGTCAGTGCAGGGATATTTGGAGAAAAGCTTCCTGGCCAACTGACTGGAAGAGATCAATATTTGTTCCCACTCCCCAGAAAGGTGATCCCACAGAATGTAGATATTATTGACCAGTTTAATTAACCTCACATGCAAGCAGAACACTGAAGATCATCCCAAAACAGCTAGAACAGTACAGTAACAGAGAACTTTCAGAAGTTCAAGCTGGATTTTGTGTTTTATTCTGATTTTTTTCTAATGGCCTATCTCTCCATTAGATTGTGAAGATTATGAATATATAAACCATGTTTATTTTGTTCTTCCTAATAAATATTTTTCCTTTAATAATTAATTTGTAGATTAAAGACTGTATAATCCTTGGATAATACCAGAAGAATGTCTATCTGTGTTTCATTGATTATGCAAAGGCATTTGACTGTGTGGATCATAACAAACTGTGGCTGACTCTGAGAGGAATGGGAATCCCAGAACATTTAATTGTGCTAATACGAAACCTATACTTGGACCAAGAGGCAGTGGTTAGAACAGAGCAGGGTAACACTGCATGGTTCAAAATAGGGAAGGGTGTACGCCAGGGATGCATCCTGTCTCCATACCTTTTCAACATGTATGCAGAGCAGATTATCCAAGAGGCTGGGCTCTATGAGGAGAGTTGTGGCATCAGGATTGGTGGAAGATCTATCAACAATCTCCGTTATGCAGATGACACAACCTTGCTTGCTGAAACTGAGGAGGACCTCATGCACTTGCTGCGAAGGGTCAAGGACTGCAGCCTTCAGTATGGACTAAGGCTCAATGTCAAGAAGACAAAGATTCTCGCCACTGGACCAATTGGCAGCGTCAGGATGGATGATGAAGAGATTGAGAGTGTTCACAGCTTCACTTTGCTCGGCTCCACAGTTAACACTCTTGGTACCAGCAGTCAGGAAATCAAAAAGCGTATCGCGATGGGAAAGTCTGCCCTTAGGGACCTCTCAAACGTACTCAGGAGCAACGGTGTCTCTCTGGAGACTAAGGTGCACCCGATACAGGTCATGGTATTTGCAATCGCTTGTTATGCATCGGAGATTTGGACAGTGACTAGGGAGGACAGAAGGAGAGTGGATGCTTTTGAGCTGTGGTGCTGGAGAAGGGTACTGAATGTAACATGGACTGCCAGGAAAACAAAAAGATCCATCTTGGAGAGGATTAAACCGGGCTGCTCCTTGGAGGCAAGGATTCTGGGGCTTCGTCTGACATACTTTGGACATGTTGCCAGGAGGGACGGGTCCTTGGAGAGGGACATCATGCTTGGGAGGGTGGAGGGACAGCGCAGGAGGGGAAGACCCTCTATGAGATGGATTGATTCGGTGACTGGGGTAATCGGGATGGGGGTGTCAGAGGCGGTGCGGTTGGCGCAGGATAGAGTAGGGTTTAGAGCTGTTGTGCATAGGGTCGCTATGAGTCGGAAACGACTCGATGGCACATAACAACAACAACAACAAACGTTAAAGAGTTGAATAAGGGAAGTAATAGGAAAAGAACAATTTGGGCCAAAAAAGAAAAATAAGTAATTTGTTGATGAAAAATTTAGTGGTAGAAGTTTCTGGGTGGTAGAAACTTAAAAAGGCAGTTGGTTGCTTACCCCAAGGCTGCATGTTTAAGTCTATCCAGAGGCAACTTGAAAGAAGAACATAGTGATCAACATCGTGAAAAAACAGGCATGGAAAATTCTGTGGTGCACAATCTTAGCACCTGTTTCTTCTATGGGAATAACATAAGTAGGAATCAATTCAGCGGACATGATTTGGCTTTCTTTTGGTTTTCCCTAGTGGCAAGAAAAATCCACAACGATTTCTAGTTGGACATTTAGAAACTAATATTAGAGCTTAATGTCTTAAGTAGAGACTGATAAACTTTCTCCTTTTCAAGGGAGACTAGATTAAAGGGATAACCCAACATCCCACTGTTATGATAGATGTGGTATTTTAGTCCATACTTTAAGAATGCTAAATCTTAAATCATTCCACTGTTCTGTGTCAGTCACTGTGTGAAGATCACCTCAAGGTAGTGTTTCTATGTTTTACACTTAAACCGTTAGACAACAAGATGAAATTATATCTCCCAAGATAAAGATCTTAACTCTGGAGAGACTCCCTTAAGTAATTCAGGATAATTGAGTGTGGCAGATGTTGGTTGGCATCACATTTCAGGAAAAGAATAACTTGAGTTGGCTGAGTTCTACAGCTTATCCTTGTCACTAGCATAAAAATGTTGCATGAAAATGTGTTGGAGCTTTGACATGTGTGGCAACCAACTCTCACAATAATGAGTCACGTCTCCTCCTACTCTGCAACTGTCAGTACTGGCTTCCAACTGAAGGTTGGAAATGCTGCAATCACATGGTTTAGCATGCTGAGAGAGAAGAGGCCATGAGCCAGGAATTGCTCGCTAGGAAAAAGTCAGAAAGAGAATGGGGCAAAATGACAGTAAAACTGAGTCCTAGAGGAATCTAGTCATTAGAGTTAGAATCAGAGAAGTATGAGACTAATAAGAATATTTTTAAATACTTCCTGGTTTTTATTCTTACAAAGATGAAAAAGAGAAACAATTTTGAATAATCTGAGTAAAGAAATAGGTGTTCAGAGTCGGTTTGTATCATCTAAGAATATTGTGTGAAGACTATTAAAAAGACAAGAATGGAGCAGGCAAACTTATGAATTAAAACTAGGAAGTTCTTCTCAGGGATTGTATTTTGAGAGCTGATTTTCTGTAAATAATATCTTTTTTTTGATAAATAGTATCTTGGGAGTATCTGTTTATCTCTATGTTAGCGGAATCAAATAAATATTCATTTTATTTTTGCAGCTTGTAAGATATATTATCAGGCTAGTGTGTCCAGGTTTCATTAGTTTGAGGTAAGAGTTGTTGTTGTTCTTATGTTAGAGCTAACTATGACTCATAGTGACCATGATAACTATGACTCATAGGGACCATGGCAACATTTATGTTGTCCTATCCTGAGTCAGTCTCACTATCTCTGACATGCCTGAACCATTTCCACAACCACTATGTTAATCCATCTCATCCAGGGTCTTTCTCTCCTGGAATGACCCTCCACCTTTCCAAGTATGAAGTCCTTCACCAAGGTCTGGCCCTTCCTGACAACATGACCACATTTTATGAGACAGAGTTTCAAAATCCCGGCCTCCAAGGAGCGACCTGGTTTTACCCTTTGTAGCACAGTTCTGTTTCTTCTCTTGGCAGTTCAATACTCCAGCACCACAACTCAAAGGCACCAATTCTTTTGTCATCCTTATTCTTTGTCCACCTCTCAGATGCATAACAAGTGATTGAGAAGATCATGGTGTGGATCAGGTGCACCTTAGTCTCTAGATTGACATAGTTGCTCTTTAGCACTCTGGAGAGGTTCTCACTAACAGATTTTCCCAATGCAACTTATTTTTTTATTTCCTGATTGCTGATGTTAAGGGTATTTATTATAGATCCAACCAAGGTGAAATTGTTAAATGTCTCAATCCCATCTCCATCTATCATGATGCTGCCTATTAGCCAAGTGGTGAAGATCTTTGTTTTCTTGAATTTGACATAAAATCCATATTGAAGGCTGAAGTACTTGGTCTTCTGTCGCATACACTTCAAGTTCTCCTTAGCTTTGGTGAGCAATGTTGTGTCATTTGCATAACACAGGTAGTTAGTTGGTGAGTCTTCTTCCAATTCTGGTACTACATTATTCTTCATAACATTCAACCTCTTGAATGATCCATTCAGCATCAGCATATATATTCAAAAAGTGTGGGGAAATGATACAGTTTTGGTGCAATCCTTTCTTAATTTTCAACCATGAAGCTTCTTGGTCTAGGTCTCCCATGAGCACAATTAAGTGTTCTGAGATTACCATTCTTCTCAATATTAGCTACAATTTGCTGTTATCCACACAGTAAAATGCCTTTGCATAATCAATAAAATACAAATAGACACCTCTCTGGTATTTTTGTTTTCATTCAAGATCCATCTGACAGTAGTAATGATATCCCTAGTGTCACTGCCTCTTCTAAACCAAGCTTGTGTTTCTGGAAGGCCTCTGCTGATGTACTATTCTAATTGGTTTTGGATAATCTTCAGTAAGTTTTTGCTTTCACATGATATTGTTCAATAATTTTCACATTCTGTTGAGTAACCTTTTATGGAAATGGAAATAAATATTACTCTTTTCCAGTTAGTTGGTCAGGTAGCTGTCCTCTAGATTTCTTGGCATAATCTGGTGAGCTAATCCATGGTTACATTAGTTTGTTAAAATATGTCAATTGGTATCCCATGAGTTCCTTTAAAGAAGCATTAACTTCTTCCTTTTTTATCATTCATGCCAGCCAATTCTTTTTGGTACACTGACCCCATATATTCCTTCCATTTTCTTTGTTTGCTTCCAGGATTGTTCAAGATTATGCCGATAGCATCTTTAAGTATTGCAACTAGAGACTTGAATTTGTTCTTCAATTTCTTCAGCTTGAGGAATGCCAAGCAACTTTCTCCCTTTTGATGTTCTGACTCCACCTCTTTGCACACTTCATTACAACCCTTTGCTCTGTCTTTAGGAGCTGTGTTTTGAAATCTTCTGTTCAACTCTTTAACTTTCTGATTTCTTCCTTTTGTTTTAGCTTCTCAGTGATCTAGGGCAATATATTCAGATTCTTTTTCAACATCCATCTTGGTGTTTCCTCCCCACCCCCTTTTTAAGACCATTTGATTTCTTCAGAGATGATATCCTTGATATTATCCCAAAGCTCATCTGATCTTTATTAATTAGTGTTCATTGCTTCAAAGCTTTTCTTGAGATACTTCTAAAATTCAGATGAGATAGACTCAAGGTTGTATTTTGATTCCTATGTATTAATTTTCATTTTCTTTAGTATCAAATAGGGCTGGAAAATTCATACTAAATAATTGACCGAGGGCCAGAACATTGCTCAGGTAATGGTTCTGAAATTTCCCAGATAAGGTTTCACTTGTGCTGGATCTTGGGTTATACATAATAATTTTTGAATGTAAAAAAGAAGTTAAACACAAAGAGATAATTTTATGTACATATGAGCAAGTAGCAATTGTAACTTAGTTGTCATAGAATAGGGGTTAATAAAAGAGGAATGAACTACCAAAATGCAGTTAATTACTGCTTATACATGGTAAGCTGACACAGACAGCAGCATATTTTTTTTGTTTGGTTGGTTTATGGTTTTTTTTAGAAAAATTTTATTGTATTTTGGTTTACTTACAGAATTTGTATACATTGTTTTTCACACGGGATCTTTCCTCTTTCCTTTACACATCCCATTTATCCTTCCACCAATTAAATTACGCGACCCTTCCCACCCATCCTGACCTCCTGCCCTTTGCTCCCTTCTCCCCCTTGTATCATCATACACATTCTACAATAATTGTCTTATGTCCTTATGGGACTGAGTTAGTTCCCTTAAAAGTGATAATTCATCACAGTTTTGAAATATAATATTTACAATAATTCATTATGATTCATCTATTTGTGTGCAATACATGTGGATAGATAATATTGATAGCTTAGTGGTAATGAATTGTGCTGCCAATGAAAAGATACGCAGTTCAAATCCCCCAGCTGCTACATGAGAGACAGATGAGCAATCTTATCCTATATGATTTACTACTTGTGAAAGCCCGCTAGAGGATTGTTGTTGTTGTGTTGTTGTTATGTGCCGTCGAGTCGCCTGCGACTCATAGCAACCCTATGTACAACAGCCCTAAACTCCGCTCTGTCCTGTGCCAATCGCACTGTCTCTGACACTCCCATCCCAATTATCCTAGTCACTGAATCAATCCACCTCATAGAGGGCCTTCCTCTCCTGCGCTGTCCCTCCACTCTCCCAAGCATGATGTCCCCCTCCTGATGGTACACAACAAGAACAGCAATGTCTGGGTGAAGACTGAAGTTCACAATTGTATACAACAGGGAATCAGAGATTAACATGTTTTTGTCTCAAATTCTGAGTTTCTTCTCTTTGACCATATAGCTGCACTACAGTGGAATCTGAGTATTGCTCTGGGTAATGATCATGTTTAGCTTTGTCATTACTGTGTCCATAGTTCCAAATAGAATACTTAACTCAAGGTAAGCAGTAGTTTTCAGGAAGAGTAAATGAGAAACTGTGGTACATCCACACAATGAAATGCCATGCAACACTAAGGGGCAATGATTTTGTAAAACACTACATACCATGGGAAATCCTAGAGAGCAGTATGCTGAATGAAAGTACTCATTCTCATAAGGACAAGTATGGCATACTGCCGTTATTGTAAAAATGGAAGGATAACTAAGCAAGATATGTATGAATGCTCAAAATGGGAAGGGAAATGAAAGGGACAGAAAAGGGGAAAGGAGGAAAAAATTACTGGGATAGCAGATGTTAGTGGGAGGATGGAGATGTGAAAGCATTGTAAAGATTCAGAGGGACTTGAAAAGATAGGGTGATAATAGGCAAAGATCAATAGTAACTAATTATATCAAATACAATGTATATGAATGGTTGTATAACACATAATGTACATTAATTAAACATAATGAATAGGAATGATTGTATGCAATAACTAAAAATAAGAAAAAATGAGTTAAGAAATAAAGGTGATGATTTCATTGTGATGTGAACTTATTAATATTGTTAGATATTTTTGACAGTAAACTCAATTTGTAGAAAGAGAAAGTTACATCCATCAATATGTCTAGGTGATATTGTTGTTGTTGTTATGTGCCGTTGAGTCACTTGCGACTCATAGCGACCCTGTGTACAACAGCCCTAAACTCTGCTCTGTCCTGTGCCAATTGCACTTTCTCTGACACTCCCATCCCGATTATCCCAGTCACTGAATCAGTCCACTTCATAGAGGGCCTTCCCCTCCTGCTCTGTCCCTCCATCCTCCCAAGCATGATGTCTCTCCTCACAACATGTCCAAAGTATGTTAGACAAAGCCTCAGAGCCCTTGCCTCCAAGGAGTCACCCAGTTTAACCCTTTCCAGGACAAATCTTTTTGTTTTCCTAGCAGTCCATGCTATTCTCAAGACTCTTCTCCAGCACCACAGCTCAAAGACATCAATTCTCCTTCTATCCTCCTTGGTCATTGTCCAACTCTCTGATGCATAACAAGTGATTGCAAAGACCATGGCCTGTATCAAAAGCACCTTAGTATCCAGAGAGACACCATTGCTCTTCAGTACTCTGGAGAGGTCCCTAACAGCAGACTTTCCCATGGCAATGCACCTTTTAATTTCCTGGCTACTGGTGCCAAGAGTGTTGACTGTGGAACTAAGCAAACTAAAGCTGTGTACAATCTCAAGCTCTTCGCCATCCATCCTGATGCTTCCAATTGGTCCAGTGGTGGGAATCTTTGTCTTCTTGACATTGACCCTCAATCCATATTGGAGGCTGCAGTCCTTGACCCTCTGCAGCAGGTGCTTCAGGTCCTCTTCAGTGGAAGGTGATGTTATTGTCTCAAATTTTAAGTTAAACTTTATCTTTGGATGCCGAATATCAATTATGACCAACAGAGAACATAGCTGAACAAAACACCAACCCATCTTGCACCATTCTCACAATCATAGTTCTCTTTCTGTCCATTTTTTGAATCAGTGACAATCTATCTCACAGATGATTTTTCTCTTTTTCTCTAACCCTTTCGTTTATCAATAATCATATATAATTCTACAGAAACTAGTCCCTCTAGGTAGCATGTATAAAGTAATAAGTAAGAAATAAAGCAAGAAGTTTCACTATCCTTGTATCATTACTCTGACTATACTTCTTTCAAGAGAGATTTATTTATTTTTCTGCAGTCAATGGGATATTCGATATTCATCAGCATAATTACAAAGACATCAATTATTGTTTCATCTTCTTTATTCATTGTTTGGTTTTCACATGACCTGGAGCAATTTAAAATATCATGACTTGGACCAGATAAATCTTCACCCTCAAAGTGATGTCTTTGTTTTGCTTTTTTTTAGCACACTTAAAATATTTTCTTTTAGCAGATATGCCCAATAAAAAATGCTGTTTGATTTCTTGACTACTCTCTCTATGGATGTTGATTGAAATATTTAGCAACTTAAATCTTCTCTGCATTTATAATGATTTTGCTTATTGTTTCAGTTGTGAGGATTTTTTTTCTTTATGTTGAGGTGCAGTATATACTAAAGGCTATATTGTATTTTGTCTTCTTCAGGTAGTGCTTCAAGCTCCATTCACTGTCAGCAAGTAAAGTGGTATTTTCTTCCTGTCACTAATGAGTTTTCCTCAATTATGATATAGCATTCTTTTTTATATAGTCATCTTATAGTAAACTTTAGCCTACTTTAAATCAGATCATGGATCAGCATTTTCCTTCATACTTTAAAAACTACTGTTAATGTATGCTTACCAGCTGATATGATATTGTTAGATTTTCTTTCCCTATTCTCTTTAACTCTGTTACTGTTTTTACTAATTTTCTCCTTTTTATAATAAATTCTCCTTTAAACTAATTATTTTATTAAGTAATGTTATAAATATTTTTGGCAATTTTTAAGTCATTTTTACAATATTGAGGAAAAGACATGGCCTAAATCAGGTGTACTTTAGTCTTCAAACTGACACCATTGTTCTCAAGTAAGTATTTTGGAGGGGTCACTGACAGTAGACTTGCCCAATACAATATACACTTCCTGATTTTCTGCCTGTCTCCACCAAGGCTGTTGATTGTTTATCTAAGAAAGATTAAATCATTGACAGCTTCAACCTTTTATCTGTTTATTATAATGTTGACTCTTGGACCTGGGTTGGGAGTTTTTGTCTTCTTGATTTTGAGATATAATACATATAAAAAGCTGTAGTCCTTGATATTCTGTAGCAAGTGTTTCATATCCTCCTCACTTTCAGCAGGCAAAGTTGTGTGATCAGCATAATGCAAGTTGTTGATGAGTCTTCCTCCAATCCTGAAGCTCCACTCCTTTTTGTAGAGTCTGGAGTCATAAATTATTTGCTCAGCATCTGGAGTCATAAATTATTTGCTCAGCATCTGCTACAGATCGAGAGTTGGGGAATAAATAAAGGATGACCGTAGAAGAATTGATGCCTGTGAGTTGTGGTGCTGGAGAAGAATACTACCAAAAGAACAAACAGATAGTTCCTGGTAAGGGTGTGGATAGAGTGCTCCTTGGAGGCAAGGATGATGAAGCTTTGTCTCTCATACTTCGGACATGGAGCTAGACGAGGCTATTCCTTAGAAAGGAACATCATGATTGGGAAGATGGAAGGTCAACAAATGAAAGAAAAACCCTCGATGAGATTAATTGATCCTGGGACTTCAGCAATGGGCTTTAATGTTTCAGAGATGACAAGGGTATCACAAGATCGGGCATGTTTCAGGTTGCTTGTTCATAGGATCACTGTTAAGTCATACTAGACTCGATGGTACCTAACAACGACTACCACACTGAAATCTCCCTAAAACAAGAAAGCCCATTTTACGTTGCCTGAATTTCTAAGTACAGTGCTAAATCCTTAGTAAGCCTTTAATAAGTATGTGATGATGAGAAATTTTATGAAAAGAACTGTTTTCTTCATCGTGGTGGGGTTTTGTTCCTGTCATTGCATAATAAAAGTTGCACACAGAAGTATATTACTTACCATGCAAGTGTGACTTGGCTTGTAGTGGAAAGAATCTAACAGACACAACTAATTTCTTTTTTTTTTAATTTAGGTTGTTTATTTTTCATTTCAATGAACATCTACAGAGATTTTGGGATTCCATTCACTCATTGTTGCACCCTTCTCCCCACACAAACCCCTCCCTCCTCCCCCCCATTTGCTCCTCTCCTTGAAAAGCAAAATAAAAACTCACTTATTGGTA
>NW_006400027.1:1695346-1697579 GCF_000299155.1 Elephantulus edwardii
TTTCAATGCAGCATAGTATTCCATTGTGCGAATATACCACAGCTTCTCTACCCATTCGTTTGTTGATGGGCATTTAGGTTGTTTCCAACTCCTTGTTATACAACTAATTTCTTAATCTAGATCAGCTGCAGGTCTAGATCAGCTGCAGGTAAGTTTTATAATACTTTGAGCTTTTGTTTTCATTTGTGAATGTGAATAATCACTCACACTTCATAGTTTAATCACAAAAATCAACTAATGATTAGATTAAAAAACACTATGTACTGCACAATGCATAGCATTACTCTAACCTTAATGATAATACATTATCATATGTTATAATAACATTATATACAACATTATAACATAATAAATAACATGATAATGAATTACTCTATGCTTAAAAATAACATAAGACAATACAATCAAGGGAATTTTGGTCACATAGTGATAAGAAGTTGTACTATCAATCCAAAGGGAAACAATTACAATCTACCAGCTACTCTGTCAGAGTAAGATGGGAAGTCCCCTCCTTTGTGATTTACAGCCCAGGAAAACACATTGGAGGGGGAGCAATGGGCCAGTTACAACCTGCTAGCACATACAAGCAACGCCACATAGCCATGCACGTATTATAGGTGCAAGTTGAGACTCTAAGAGTTGTTCCTTCCTTATACAGTGCTTAATTCAAGACTAGTGACCTCTTGTCCAATGACCCCTCTACATTTCATTTTCTGTGAAATAAGATCAAGCTCAAAAATTAAATAAAATAGTTAATTAGGATAGATTTTATAAAGACTTTTAAGTCTTTAAACACGGGACACATATTTACTGCCTTATATACTTTATTGATCTCAGTAAGGCACTAAGAAGGCAGATTGTATTTCTATTGGTATTTTCTTTCTGAAAAGAAGAAATATTCAGTGATAGCAAAATTTTCAACTTGTTTTGATTTTAAAATACCTGACCTCAATGTAGCATATTATCTTTTATTTCTTGACAGTACCCATCTGATTATTGTCAAGTCCTAATTGCTAACATTTACATTCCTTAGTAGAATTGTCAAACGTAATATTCTTGAGTTTTTTTTAAGAGAATTGAGCTCAGTTTGTTGCTAAATATACTGACAGTCTATTGACATTACACCAGAATGACTTTGGTTTCATTCTCTTACCATACATCTAAAAATGTCATTGATTAAACTTTGTGTAATTAGATAAAAATCACAACTAACTCATAGCTGACTCTCCATTGGATTTCATAGGCTACAAATGACATGGGAGAAGATTGCCCATCTTTCTCGCACTGAGCTGCTGGTAAATTTAAACCATGAGGGAGAGTAAGACGTTTGAGTTAGCATTCCAATACCCTAACTGTAGCACCAAAGCTCCTGTAAATTAGGTAACAAATACATAGTAAGTTGGGTAAAGAAAAACATTATATCAAGTAAGGATGGTAGCTTCTGTGTCATTGCAATGATGAATTGTTTTGCCTGGAGTTTTAGAAGGTCTGGAGACTTTTGGGAGCTCACTGTTCAGAGGAGAAAAGAGCAACTCACCCTGCTGAAGACTCCTTTGGCCCCAGGGGTCATGAGAAGACTTACCTGAGTTGGGGAGCTAAATAGTGTAGGGAAGGAGAGGGCAGCTTACCCTGCCTCTGGTCCTTACACTCTGGTCTGATGAGCATCCAAGGAAGAAAACTTGCTCTGCCTCTGATCTTTCCTCTCTGGTCCTCCCGCTGGTGGGAATGTTCACCATGAATAGAATGTTCACCCACCTAGAAGGGAACTCTTCTGTCTCTGTTCCAGGGCTCTGAGAAAGTTTGCTCTGGCTGGGGAGCCATCCATAAAGGGAAACTTGCTCTGCCTCTGTCTTGGGAATAAGAAGGAAGTTCACCTGACTGGAAAACTCACTGAAGGAGAACTTACCCTGCTTCTGTTTCTTCTTCTTTGGTCCAGCAGCAAAGTTCTCTGTGGCAGGGAAGCCTGCTGGGAAGGAGACATGATCTGCCTCTGTCCTGGGGCTGGTGGAAAAAGTTTAGCTGTGGCTAAGGGGGCCAGTCTGGCTCAATAAAAATATTTTTTTTTTCCTATAATTATATTTTATTAATTTTCATAAACATTTACAGAGATTTTGGGCTTCCACTCATTCATTGTTGCACTATTCTCTCTACCCTCCTCCCAGTTTGTTCTTGTCCAAATGCCACAGTGCTTGTCAAAGCCAGTTCTGATTAATCTTCTTTGTCAGTGTATCCT
>NW_006400027.1:1702281-1703816 GCF_000299155.1 Elephantulus edwardii
CCCAAACCCCACCCCCTACCCCCAAATATAATCCACTCAGCAACCCTCATTGCATACTCCAACGATAAAAATAATGCCCTAAAATATTTTTTTACAGAAATCTTTTCTTTTATATTGGTTACGTACAAAATTTGTATATATTGTTTTTCACACCAGATTTTTCCTCTTTCTTTTACCCATCCCTCACTCTACCCATCAAATTGTGTGACTGATTACGCCCTCATTCCTCTGCTTCTCCTCCCATATGATCCAAAATGATAGTCCTATACAGTATCTGTCCTTATAGAACTGAGTTGGCTCACTTAGCACAATACTCAATTCCCTCTCAAGTTATGTAGTAATTTACAAAATCATTACTCCTGTAGGTTTCACATTATTCAATTGTTTGAATATACCATAATTTCTGAAGTCCTTGAGGTTCTCTCTGTTCTGCACTGTAGCCCTGTAGGGATGTCACCTTGATTTAGTCCTCTGACACCAACTCTAAAAACCTCTTTCATGTATGAAGTTGCTGAGTGGTGTGAGTCCAGGTGCTCTACTCAAGAAGTTTCTCATACATCTTTTCCCCTGGAGCTTACTATCTTCCTTTGTCTCTGGAGTGGCATAAGATGGGAGATCAGAGCTGCCAGCTCAAACAGCTTGTGTGCAGGGGGTCTCAAGTCAGCTCCCTCCCTCTCTCTCTTTCAGAGAGCTACAAAATTATTTCTTCTGTTTGAAGTTTTAAATAATAAAGTATCTTGTTCTGTTTGGCCCAGGATGGCCTCACAGCTTCAGAGGCAAGGATCCTCAGATGGATGTACTAATAACCAGAGTGATGCCTCAGTCCCATCTCCCCACAAACAATGGAGAGTGCTCGTTCTAGGCCCAGAGCTTCACCTTCATCACCTTTTCTCTTGCAGCTTAGTGTCTTCCTTTGTTTCTATGGCAGAAGATCTGGACTATCAGCTCCTTCCATCTTCTTTAAATGTTTCCTGTGCCATTAAATAATTTGATCATAGAATCATTCCTATTGCAATTAAGCTGAAACTTGAGTTTGTTTTCCAGTTATTTGTCTTTGAGAAATGCTGTTTGTTCATCTCTTTTGGGCTTGAGCAAAAGTTGGAATAATGAAGAAGGAATAGTAATTGGAATGTACAGACTTAGTGACAGAAATAAAACTGAAAGCAAATAATCAAATTTTGTACCTTCAATGATCTATTTATCATGAATATTCTTTTTAAAAAGCACAAATTATGCCTTTACTCATAGACTTCAACTGATAGCATAGAAATTAGATTGATTACATCTATGGGAAGACTCTCTGAAGAAAGCAATATCAGTAGTCAGCTCAGGTGCTGACTGTGGAACAATCATCAACTACTCAAGTAAAAATTCAAACTTAGACTGAAGAAAAATTAAAACAAGTCCACAAAATCTCCAATTTTGTATGGAATGGAAAAAAGCCCCGAATAAGCAAAGCACTCATTAAGAATAGAAGAACGGTAGGAGGTATCTCACTCCCTGATTTCAAATCCTACTACACTGCCGTAGTGGTA
>NW_006400027.1:1704621-1709382 GCF_000299155.1 Elephantulus edwardii
TTTGAGAAAGCGCCATACTGCTTTCCACAGGGGTTGCACCATTTTACACTCCCACCAACAGTGAATCAGGGTTCCAGTTTCTCCACAACCTCGCCAGCAGTTGATCAGACGTATACGCACTTTATAAGACCTAAGAAACATTAAACAGTATATAAAATACAGACATTAGTAAACTTTAATTTCAAAGTTAGTGTGAGCAAGACTCAGGCAAGTCTTTAACAGAATACACAAAAAGAAGAATGATGTACAATACAAGTTTTCATGAGGCTTTGCAGAGAAGACTGGAATTGGATATTATTTTAAACCAAAATGGCAGTGTGAATATTTCATATCTATTCTTTGAACTCCCAGAGCAAGCTTTTGTCATCTCATATGGAACCATTAATCAAGACAAATTTCATCACAAATGATGCTACACATTTCTTGCCATATGTTATGTGTAGTTTACCCAGTGTATGTTTCAAAGTACTATTTTCATCACTTTAGCATTTCATCCATAATTCTAAAATTATTTGATTTCTCTTTTTTCTTTCAAGGTTTTTCATTTCCATATAAACTATTAATATATATGAAGATGCATATGTTTCTCTTAAACTTTCGTTATCATCTTGACTGCACTGCTAGTTTTGCATGCATCCCACAGTAAATTCAACTTGAATGGTCTAAATAAGTTATGAAACAGCCAAATGTGATTGGACAGATTCATAAAATGTAGTCAAGTTGTATGCTACCAAACATATATTTCTTTCTCTTTCCTCTACACTCACACACAAAGCAGTACGTTTGCATGTATATATCCTCAACAAGAGAAATCTTGCTCACACATAAATTAAGTTGATAAAGGCCAGAAGCCGCACACCCCTTTCCAGACATTTCCAGCTCATGAATCAGCTACAGCTAAATGTGTAAATGGCCATGGACTCATTACTGTGCTACTTATGGTTCTTTTCCAGTGTTTTTTTTAATATAAAAATTGGGGACCAGTGGATTGTTTCAACTAATTCATGTCAAAGAACTAAATGTCCATAGTTAGCTGTCGCTTTTTAGATGAGACTAATTATAATTTCATAGTGGCCAAGAAAATTGTTGTCTCTCTACAGGATTTCAGTATTACAGTTTCACCTCAGATGCCAGACTGCAAGACCGTGTAAGACCCTGTTCAATGATTTATCACTCCTGTGTTCCTGTTTACTAATTTTCTGAAATTAATTTACAATCAAGCATAAAATTAATCGTAGTTAGCTAGTTCGTTTACTTTATGATATCACATTTTCCATTATTCTAAATTTCTGCTTTCTGGTTCAGTGTATTTGCTCTCAGAAGTTACAGAAATGAAAATTACATTGTTTTAAACAAAAAAGAAAACTGATTGCCTTATTCTGGTGGTGTACCAACTCAGTCTACTTTTGAGAATCAATCATATGACTTTCCTCTCTTCCAAAGGAGAATATTTGTTTACTTCTCTTGACATTTATGCTTTCTGAGCATTGGCAAGTTTTAGAATGGGTTCCTCAGAGTTTACATAGAGTGTCTGAATCCTTTATACAAAAGTCTTCAGATAGAATGAATAGATAACTGGGAGGATTATTTCCTTGTTTCTTTCTATGGGAAGAAGCCAGCCTTCAAAATTATACCCAAGGCCTTATTGGATTTAAATAAATGAGAAGCTTTGTGAGTATATAAGCAATATTATTGTTAAGTGTCTTTGAGTCGACTAGGATATATAGCAACTGGATGAACAACAGCTTTAAACCCTGTCCTAGTCAGCACCATCTTCATTCTCTCCTACACATTGTTGCAGTCACTTTCTCAATATATTTTGTTGAAGGTCTTTATTTCTTTCTTTCACTAAAAGTTTCACTGTCATTGCCTCTAGGGAGCTCTGGTTGCTCATCTTCCAGGACAGAGCTGTTAATCTTTTTTTACAGTGCATATTGTACTTATTTCCCTAATACCACAATTCAAAGACATAAATTATTCTTTGATGTTTCTTACTCATTGTCCAGCTGTCAAAGACAATTGAACATACCACGGCTTGGATCAGGCACAACTTAGTCGTGTGTGTGTGTGTGTGTGTGTGTGTGTGTGTGCGCGCGCGCGCACGCACCGTCAACTCGGATCTGACTGGTACGTGAGGAGATTGTCCCTCCTTCTTCAGCAGAGCATCTGGTGCAACAGCTTAGTCTTTACAGTACCTTTCTTGTTTTTTAGGGCTTTCGAGAGGTCCCTGGCAAAAGACTTCCCCAACTTAAAGGGTCTTTTGATTTCTTGACTGCTGTTACCAGCAGTGTTGATTGTAGATTCAAGTAAAATGAAATCTTGGATAATTTCAGTCTTTATCTATCTATTGGTTTAGTGGTGAAGATTTTTCTTTTTCTGATATTGAGATGTAGTTCATATTGAGAGCTATACATACTCTGATATTTTTCAGTAAGTATTTCAAATTTTCTTCAGAACAAGCTTGTGTCATCTGCATAATACAGATTGTTGAGCCTTCCTCCAACTGTGCTGCCATGTTCTTTTTCATAAAATTCAGGTCCTGAAATTATTTTCTCAGCATACAGATTGAGTAAGTATGGAGAGAGGCTATTACCCTAACGGACACCTTTCCTACTTTTCAACCATGTAGATTTTCTTTGTTCTATGTGATCACTAAGTTGTGATAAGAAATCTGGAGGACAACCAGCTGGTTAATTGACTGGGAGAGATCTACATTTGTTCCCATTCTAAAGAAAGGTGACCTGGCAGAGTGCAAAAATATTGAAAAATATTATTAATATTCCACGCAAGCAAGATGCTGCTAAAAATTATCCAAAACCAACTGGAACAGTACATCAACACTCTTCTTCAGCGCCAAAGTTCAGAAGTATCAATTATCTTTCTATCGTCCCTAGTCATTGTACAGTTTTCTGAAGTATAGCAAGTAATTGTGAAGACTCTGGCCCACATCAAACACACCTTAGTCTTAGTACAGTGAACTGCCAGATGTGCAGGCTGGGTTTAGAAGAGACTGTGGTACTGGGGATATAATAGGTAATGTTAGTTGGATCTTGGCTGAAAGCAGAGAGTACCAGAGGAATGTCATCTATCTGTGTTTCATTGACCATGCAAAGGCACTTGATTGTGTGGATCACAACAAACTGTGGCTAACTCTGAGAAAAATGGGAATTCCAGAAAACTTGATTGTGCTTATGTGAAACCTGACCTTGGATCAGAAGGCAATTGAACAAGGAAACACTACATGGTTCAAATTCGGAAAGAGTATTGCCAGAAATGTGTCCTATCTCCATACATTTTCAATCTATATGTAGAACAGATCATATGGGAGATGGGCTCTATCAGGATTGGTTGAAGACTCATCAACAACCTCCATTATGCAGATGACACAACCCTGCTTGATGAAATTGAGGAGAACCTGAAGTGCTTGCTTCAGAAGGTCAAGGACTGCAGTCTTCAATATGGATTGAAACTCAACATCAAGAAAACAAACATTCTCACCACTGGGCCAATTGCCAGCATCATGGTAGACAGCGAAGAGATTGAGATTATTAACAGCATTAGTTTGCTTGGCTCCACATTCAACACTCTTGGTACTATCAGCCAGGAAATCAAAAGACAAATTCCACTGGGAAAATCTGCTGTCAGAGACCTCTCCAGAGTACCAAAGAGCAACAATATCAGTCTGGAGACTAAGGTGTGCTTGATGCGGGTCACAGTCTTCACAATTACTTGCTACACATCATAAAACTGGACAATGACTAGGGAAGATAGAAAGATAATTGATACCTCTGAGCTGTGGTGCTGAAGAAGAGTCTTGAATATACCATGGATTCCAGGAGAACAAACAAATTCATCCTAGGAAGGGTGAGACCAGGCTGCTCATTGGAGTCAAGGATTCTGAAACTTCCTCTGACATACTTTGGGCATGTTGCAAGGAGGGACCAGTCCCTGGAGATGAACGTCATGTTTGGAAAGATGGCGAGACAGAGAAAGAGAGAAAGAACTCTTATGAAATGAATTGATTCGGTGACTGGAGTAATGATGGTAGGTGTTTCAGAGACAGTAAAGTTAATGTTGTATAGAGCAGGTTTTAGGGCTATTGTACATGGGGTTACTAAGAGTCTCAAGTGACTCGACAGTACATTAACAACCAACACATTGTGATAACAGCTTTTGGTCTACATATAGGGTTTGTATGATTACAATTAAATGTTCTGTTATTTCCATTAATCTCAATGTCAGCCATAAATTGTTATGATCTATACAGTCAAATACCTTTGCACAGTGAGTAAAAAAGAACAGGTAAAAATATTTTTGATATTTTCTACTTTTAGTTAAGATTCCTCAGAATTTGCACTCTTGATTCACAGCCTCTTCTGAATCTAACTTGAATTTCTGACAGTTCCATTTTGACTCAATGTTATAGTAATTTTTAAAAAATAACATTCAACAAGATTTTACTTGCATAGTAAAGTGATACAAATTATGATATTTTCTGTTGGATCACCTTTTTTTTGGGACTGGGGAAAATATGGATCTCTTCTAGTAATTTGGCCAGGTAACTGTCTTCCAGATTTGTTGATATAGACCGCGAAGCACATCGAGGGTTGGATCTATTTCCTAAAATTCTTTGATTGGTATTACATCAACTTTTGAGGTCCTATTTTTCACCCTCCATATTATCAATGCTATTTATATTTTTTATTTCTTTTTTAAAATTAAATTTTATTAGTTTTAATGAACATTTACAAGGATTTTGGG
>NW_006400027.1:1714892-1721936 GCF_000299155.1 Elephantulus edwardii
GAGACTAGAGCGAGGGCTACATGGTGGAGGGGACCTGGGGGAGGGTTTGTAAAACAATGAAAGAATCTTTTCTTTTACTTTTCCATAATTTTTAGACTTAGCCTTTAGACTGACATCTTTGCCATTTTGCTCCTCTTGAGAGATCTATGACAGAAGATTTTCTTAGTGCAATTCATCTTTTGATTTTGTGGCTGCTGGTACCAAGAGTGTTAATTGTGGAGCCAAGCAATCTAACACTGTTAACTATCTCAATCTCTTCTCTGTTTATCATGATGCTGCCAAATGATACTACATACTTTAAAATGAAGAAACGTGTCTGTCAGAATTGTATCCTACCTTTATATCTATTCAATCTACATACTGAGCTGAAGAAGCTGGAGTCTATGAAGAAGAATGTGGAATCAGGATTGGAGGGAGACTCATCAGTAACCTTAGTTATGCAGATGACACAACCTGGCTTATTGAAGGTGAGAAGGGCTTGAAGTACTTGCTGCAGAAAATCACCTTTCAATATGGATTGCAACACAATGTCAATAAAACAAATATTCTTATCACTGAACTGATAGGTAACATCAAAACAGATGGAGAAAAGATAAAAACTGTCAACAAATTCATCTTACTTGATTGATTCACAATCAATACACTTGGCACCCGGAGTCAGGAGATTAGGAAGACAGCTTGCATTAGGAAGTTGTAGCCAGGAATCCATTTAAATTGCTACAGAACAGTGATGTTACTTTGAAGACTAAGACAAGTCTGATTTAGGCCATTGTCTTTTCAATCACTTGCTATGATAATGTGAGCTGGACAATAAATCAATGAATAATGATAACAGAAGAAAAATTTATATCTTTAAGTTGTGATGTTGGAGAAAAATACTAAATATCCCATGGACTGACAAAAGAACAAATAGGTATCTTAGAGAAAGTACAGCTAAAGTGTTCCTTGGAGGTAAAGGATGACAAAACTTTGTCTCATTTATTTTAGGCATGTCAGCTAAAATCGCTATTCCTTGAAAGACAGCATCATGCTTGGAAACGTGGAAGGAAGCAATTAAAAGACCCTCAACCATATAGATTGACACCGTGACTGCAACAATGGAATCAAATATATGAGAAATTATGAAAATGACAGACGATTGGACAAAGTTCATATTTGTTATTGCTAAGGTCAAACTAAACTTGTTAGCACCTAATAACAACAGCAACACTTTTAAAATAATTTTTGTTGTCAAAACACTTTGCTTGTCTTTCAAGCTGCCTTTGAAACTCCTCTATTTAACTATTCGGCTTCAGCATTCTTTCCTTTTGTTTTCTTTTCATTCCAGTTCATGGCCCAGATCTTTTCTAATATACATTTTGATCTTTTTAAACTTTCCTGTCTTTGTAGTGAACTTCTGCTTTCTTTACGAATGATGTTCTTAACATCATCTCACAACACATCTGGTCTTCATTATTAGTATCCAATGGAATGTGTCTTGTCTCCATACCTTTTCAATCTATATGCTGAACAGATCATTCAGGAGGTTGGATTTTATAAGAAGTAATGTGGCATCAGGATTAGAGGAACTCTCATCAACAACATAAGTTATGCAGGTGACACAACTTGCTAAAACCAAGGAGGACCTGAAACACTTGATGAAGAAGGTAAAGAACTATGGTCTTCCACTTGGATTAAAGTTCAACATCAAGAAGACAGAGTCTCACTGGGCCAATTGACAGCACCCAGCACCATGATAGATGGAGAAAATTGAGGTTGTTAACCAACTTGCTTGTCTCCAAAATCAACACTCTTGGTCAGCACTACTGGTCTGAAAATCAAAAGATTAATTACATTGGGAAAATCTGCTGTCAGGGACCTCTCCAGAATACCGAGAAGCAACAATGTCACTCAAGATATCAAAGTACACCTGATCCAGACCATAGTCTTCAAAATTAATTGCTATGCATCAGAGAGCTGGATAATGACTGTGGATGACAGAAGAAGAATTAATGCCTTTGGGTTGTGGTGCTGGAGAAAATCTTGAACATGTAGCACCAGGAAAACAAATAGGTCTGTCTTAGAGAGGGTGGAACCAAGTTTCTCCTTGGAGATTAGGGTTTTGAAACTCTTGTCTCACATACTTTGAGCATGTGGTCAGGAGGGACTTTGGAGAAGAACATCATTCTCAGAAGGGTAGAGAGACAGCACAGGAGAGGAACACCTCTGATGAGATGGATTGATAAAGTAACTGGGGTAATGTGGTGATATAGTAACTGGGGTAATGAGGGTAGGTGTGTTGGAGTCAGTGAGATTGGCTCAAGACAGCACACTTCAGAGCTGTTATACATAGGATCACAGGCAACTCAAAGGCAAATAAGAACATGTAATGTATTAAATGTATTCTTGTATAATTGTATAACTTAAATATATAATTTTGAATTTGCATATGCTAAGCTCAATGTCATATTTTGTCTCTCCTAAACTTGTTTTCATTTTTTTCATCTTCAATTTAAACTTGTACATGAATAATTGTTGATCTGCTTATCAGTCAGCTCAAGTCTTGTTTTGACTCCTAATATTGAACTTCTCTACTCTCTCTATCCACAGATATAATCAATCTGATTCCTGTGTAGTACACCATGTGAGGTCCATGTATATAGTTTGCATTTACGTGTTTTTAACAAAATATATTTGGAGTGAATATATAATTAATAGTACAAAACCCAATCACTTGCCATCTAGCCTTATTTCTGTCACTAAGGCCATGTTTTTCAACAACTAGTCAGTCATCTTTTATTTCCATCTCTTGAATTCCAATCTCCAGTGTCTTGAAGGCATTTTTTATAAACTGTAGACTGTAAAATCTGGTGGAGGCCCTCAATTTCTTCCTCTTTGGCTTCAGTGGTTGTTGAGTAAATTTGAAGAGTAGTTGTCTTAATAAGTCTTCCTTGCACATATATGAATACTATCCTATCACTACACTTCACGATAGATTTGGTATTATACGCAATAGTGATGGAAGTGTAGTATTGCCTTTTTTCCCAGAGTATAACCAAAATTTTAAATTGTATACCAATTCCTTGAATCTGTGTTTATACAAAAGTAATGATTACACTTGTTATTTTATGTCTTTGGTTTGTGTTTACTATTTACTTGGTATCCAGAATAGTTCTACAATCCATTAATATTTATTATTTGATGGAGCAGTGATCTTGTTGAATGATAGGCATTTACACTCTCCAGGCCCTCTTTTTCTTTCATAACATTTTCAGGTTTTGTCATAAGATTGTCTTGTTTTGTTGTAATACTAATAGATGGAGACCGTAACACATGCTTTGCTTCTTTGGACTCAGCATTCTTTGTGAACTAAGAAAGGGCCTTTAGATCTTTGTTATTGGAAATAGTAGTTGCTTGACAACTGCAATCACGTCTTTTGGTCAGGAGTAAGCATCTGTACCTTTAGCCAGGGGATTATTCTACTATGAATAGTTCTTTATAGATTTTATATCAAAGCTTCAACCTATAACTACTTTATATTTAGACATTTTTATAGCTGACATCCTGTGAAATTTTATCTTCTTAAAAATTCTTCTTTTTGTGGAGGGAAATTTATTTCCATTCATTCATTCATACACATTTCCTTTCCAGCTCCGAGCAGTTAACTTATAAATGCTTGTCCTATGACCAAGATATTTGACTCAGCATTCTGATTTTCTAATTCAACCATGTTGTGCGGTGTTCTATGTGTACATTATTTTTCAATGCTATGTTAATATTGTGTGGATGTGCTATAATTTCTCTAGTCATTCATTTGTTGATGGGCACATGGGCCACTTCTATCACTATGCTATTGTGAATAAATGGTGCAATAAACATGAATATGAATGCATCTGTTTGTGTCACAGCTCTGATTTCTTTAGTATATATTCCCAGTACAGAGGTAGCTGAGTCAAATGGTATTTCTCCATTAGCTATTTTCAGTTGTATGTAATATATATATATATATATATTTTTTAATTTTTTAATGGTTTGCATGGAGGAAGAGAGACACCCAAGTGTTAAGGACTGTCCTTCATAGGGTCGCTATGAGTTGCCTGTGACTTGATGATGGCACTTTACCACAATAACATCAACATAGAGAGAGAAATCAGCTGGCCCAATGGACAGAAAGCAATGCTACCAAGCCGAAGGTGGGTGAATTTTAATCTGAGGCCCTCTGGCCTATCATTGTTTTTGTTCAGACATTCCTCTAGGTCATATAGCCCTGGTGTACAAGTTGCCGTACTGCGGTCACTTGTGGTTGCTCTGAGGCTGAACACTGTGACACTGATGTGTCAAATGCATTAATGGCTGGTTACCCAATGTGAACAGAGAGTGGGGTGGAATGCCTCGATTAAAACAAGCTTGGAAGGAGGAGTGGTATCCACTTCCATTATAGCTTGCCTCTGGAAACTCTATGAACCTGGAGAGAGGATGAGAGACACCCAAGCGTTGAGGACTCTCCTTCATAGGGTCGCCATGAGTTGCCTGTGACTCAATGGCACTTAACAACAATGGTTTGCATACAATCATACATCACACATGTACTTTGCATTTTATACAGTCATTCTTACACATTGTATTTCATTAATGTATATTATGTTTTATAAAATCAATGATATTATATTTTATGTAATATATGACTATTATTCTATGCCCATTATCATCTTGTCTTTTCAAGTCCCCATGAACCTTTCCCTCCCTTCACCCACCAATCTCTCCTATGCTAGTGATTTCCCCCCAATTCCCTTTTTCTCTACCCATCATTTCTTCCCCTTCCCCTTTTGATCATTTATACATACTTTACTTTTTTAAATTATTTTTTATACTAGTTTATTTTCAAAATTTAAATATATTGTTTTTGAGAACAGATTCTTCCAATTTCCCTCACTGAGTTGTACATTTATACATATTTTGTTCAGTTATCCTTGTATTTTTACAATAGTGGTCTACGGGGACAGGACCCTAGAGCTAACCAGTTTCCCTCTCAAGTCTTGTGCATAGACTGGTGAAGATCTCTGCAGCCTGTGCTTGTTTCTTCTTAAGTTTGTAAATGTTCTTGATGGTGCTTCTAAGTACAACAGCCAGAGACCGCCTTTCCCAGGTGGGCAGCTGCACTTTCTCTATCCCATGTAGGGTCATGGTGGGTAGGGCCCTTTCTCTATCCAGCTGCCCTCTGTGTTCTTCAGCATAGCCTGGTGGGGATCTCTCCATCCTGCACATACTTCTTCTAAATTGGCAAATATAATTGGAGGTGCGAATGAGCACAGCATCCTGAGACCACTCTCCCTACATCAGGCAGCTGCACTATGCCTGATGCAGGTTTTGAGATCAGGGAGTGAGATGTCTCCTACTTCGTTTTTTATTTCTTGGGGAAAAAAAGTACTTATTCTGGATTTCTTTCCTTTTCAAATGAAACCGGAAATTGCCTTTTCTATCTTCCTGGAGAATGAATTTGATATCTGTATTGCCATTGTGTTGAATCTGCATATTACTTTTGGTCGTATTGTCATTTTCAAAATGATCAGTCCTCTTATACTTTATCAGGGAATAGTTTCCAATTAAATTAGACCTCTTTTTTAATACAATTTTTATTTTATACTGATTTACTTACTGATTTGTATACATTGGTTTTTTTATATACTGGATCTTTTCAATTTTCTTTACTCTACCTCCACCCATCAAATTGTGCGACCCTGTGGTTAACCACACCTCACCATCCTAACACCTCTGTCCCACCCATGCTCCTCCCTTGATCCTTGTGCATGCTCTAAAATAAATGATTTTATACAGTATTTGTCTTTATGGGACTTAGTTAGTTCACTCACCATAATGCTCTTCAGTCTCTCCCAAGTTAGGTAGTGATTTACAAAACCATTGTTCCTGGGTGCTGCATAGTATTCCATCATGTGAATGTATCAGAATTTCTCAAGCCATTCAATTGTGGTTGGACATTCGGGCTTCTTCCATGTTCTTGCAATAGTGAATAACACTGCCATGAACATTAGTGTACAAGTCTTTGTTTGTGTCTCAGTTCTCATTTTCTTAGGGTCTATTCCAAGCAGTGGGATAGCTGGGCCATATGGAATTTCTATGTGTAGTTTTCTAAGGAAACACCAAACTGCCTTCCAGAGTGGTTGTACCATTTTAAAATCCCACAAACAATGTATAAGAGTTATTATCTCACTACATCCTCTACAACATTTATTACTTGCTATCCTGTTAAAGGCAAGGCAGTCGTCAGAACAGAGCAAGGAAACACTGCATGGTTCAAAATTGGGAAGGGCGTATGCCAGGGATGTGTCCTGTCTCCATACCCACACCTTTTCAACCTGTATGCAGAACAGATTATCTGAGAGGCTGGGCTCTATAAGGAAAAATGTGGGGTCAAGACTGGTGGAAGATCTACCAACAATCTGTCAGTTTCACAATACTGAGTCTTCTATCCATTAACAGGGAACTTTTTGCCATTTATTCAGATCTTTTATTGTGTCTTGCAAAAATTTTCTGTAGTTTTCTTTGTGAAGATCTTTTTGTCTCTAGTTAGATTCACTCTCAAGTATCTCAAATTGTGGTTGACTATTGTAAATGGTATTGCTTTTGTGATTTCCTTCTCTGAATTCTCATTGTTACTGTAGAGGAATCCCACTGATTTTTGATTGTTGATCTTGTATCCTAACATTCTACTAAGCTGATCTACTAACTCTAACAGTTTTTTGTTGAGTCCTTGGGTTTCTGTGTACAGTATCATATCAACAGCATAGAGTGAAAATTTAACCATCTCTTTGCAGATCAGGATGCCTTTTACTTCCATCTCTTGTGCTATTGCCCTAGCAAGTACTTCCACTACAATACTGAATAGCAGTGGAGGAAGTGGACATCCTTGTCTGGTCCCTGTTCACAAAGAAAATGCTTTTAATTTTTCTCCATTGAAAATTATATTTGCTCTTTGTTTTGTATAGATGCTGTTGTTGTTGTTATGTGCCGTTGAGTCACCTGCGACTCATAGCGACCCTATGTACA
>NW_006400027.1:1722856-1747128 GCF_000299155.1 Elephantulus edwardii
TTTCGCATTAGAACGATCAAGTGTTCTGGGATTCCCATTCTTCTCAGAGTCAGCCACAGTTTGTTGTATAAGTTGGGCACCTCACAGGACAGCCAGCAGACCCTGCAGACCCACCCTATTTTCCCGGGTAATCGGAGACGCCAAAAAGCCCGCGACATCTGTCCCGGCCCTCGGGCCACCCAGCAATTCTACAGGATGCATCACCTTTGACCAGTAAATATTGCGACTAAACTTCAGAAACACTGATCCCAACGTAAGGAAGTACCATCAGCTGATGTGTTTGAAATCACAGAAGCCATGGAAGCTTCATATATAAGTTATTAGATGGAGGGCTGGTGAAAGGGAGATAGATGTGAAAGGAGGGGGTAGAAGTGGATGGATATCCTGTGGGATCTTGGAGCAGGAAATAAGTGCGTAAAGGTGAATGTGAGAAAGGCAGGGACAACACTGACACTAAAGTCAACTCCGCAATAAAGTATATACCTTTAACTTGCTGGTCTGTCTAATACTTCTCTAAATCTGAACATTCACATTGAGACAGACTAGGAAGAAGTATTGGCCTTCTGAAATAGCAGGCCTCTGAAAACCCTATGTAACCTTTGTATATATACGTTTGAAAATATTGAGGAAATTCCCTTCTATTCCAATTTCGCTGAGGGTCTTAATCAGGAATTCGTGTTAGATTTTGTCAAATGCCTTTTCTGCATCAATTGCTAGGATGTTCTAATTCTTGTTTGTTTTGTTAATGTGGTGAATTACATTGATTGTTTTTTTTTATGTTGTACCATCCTTGCATACCTCTTATGTATCCCATTTGGTCACGATGAATTTTTTTTTAATGTGCTTTTGGATTCTATTGACTAGGATTTTCTTAAATATTTTTGTATCTATATTCATGAGAGATATTGGTCTACAGTTTTATTTTTTTGGTAATTATCTTTGCCTACTTTTGGTATTAAGATTATGCTTGCTTCATAGAATGTCTCTAGAGTACTCCTTCCTTTTCAATATTTTGAAATAAGTAGAATTAGTGATAAATCTTTTCTGAATGTTTGGTAGAATTCAGCCTTGAAGCCATTTGGTTCAGGATTTTTTTTGTGGAGTAGTCTTTTTATGACCTGATCAATTTCTTCTTTTGTGATGGGTCTGTTGAAGTGTTCTACATCTAACAGTGTCAGTCTGGTTAGGGCATGCGTTTAAAGATATTTGTCAACTTCCTCTAAGTTTTCAAATTTATTAGAATACAGCTTTTCATAATATTCTGATATTATACATTTAATTTCTTTTGGTTGTGTTGTGATGTCTTCTCAGTCATCCCTTAATGTGTCTTTTCCTTCTTTTCTTTTGTTAAGTTTACCACTGGTTTGTCAATATTATTGAACCATTCAAGAAACCAGCTCCTGATCTTACTGATAGTTTCATTTGTTTTTCTATTCTCCATTTCATTGATTTTAGCTATTTGTCATTTTCTTTCTTCAAAAGGCTGTTGGGTTAGATTGTTGTTCTTTTTCTATTTGATGAAGGTGTTGAATTAGATAATTTATTTTTCTTCTGTCTTCATTTTTTTTTAATTTATTTTATTGTTTTGTGTGAGTGTACCGTCAAATCAGATCTGACTGGTGGATTTGAACCGTGAGCCTCTGGGATTGTAGTTGCAGCTCCTTACCACTAGGCCACCAGAGCTCCCCTTGTCTTCATTTTTCAAATGTATTTGCCTGTTGCTATAAATTGTCCACTGAAGACTGCCTTAGCTGCATGCTGGAGATTTTGGTATTTTTATTGCCATTTATTTCAAGGAACTTTTTTATTTAATTCATTATTTCTTCTATAACTCCATGATGTTCTAACAGGATGTTATTTAGCTCCCATGTGTGTGGCTTTATAAGCTTTGTCCTCTTGTGGTTAATTTCTACTTTTATGGCATTGTGGTCTGAGAAGATACTTTGTATTATTTCAATTTTTTTTTAAATTTCTTGAGCCTTGGTTTGTGTCCTAATATGTGATTAATTTTGGAGACTGTATCATGTATACTTGAGAAGAAAGTTAAATGAGTTTTAGTTGGGTACATCTATGATGTCGAGATGGCTGACCGTGTAGTTTAAATCTTTTGCATATTTGTTAAGTGTCTTTTGAGTTGACCTATCCTTTGGTAAGAGTGGTATGTTAAAGTCTCCTTCCACTATTGTGCTGTGCATTTCTTTCTTCAATTATGTTAACAGTTATTTTATTTATCTAGCAGGTCTATAATTTGGTGCATAGATGTTAACCAATGTTTGTTTTCTTGATCTACTGTGTCTTACGGTTATTTTCATTCTGAAGTCTGTTTCTCAGAGATTACTATTGCCACTCCTGGTTTGGGGATTTTGTTGTTGTTGTTGTTGTAGGGGTTTTTTTCATGCCATTTTCTCGGTATATTTTTTCCAGCCTTTGATTTTGAGTCTTCCTCTTCATTTATTAGATGTGTCTCTTGTAAACAACATATTGATGGGCTTTGCTTTTCTATTCTGCGACTCTTATTCTGCTTATTGGTGCTTTGAGTTCATTTACATTAGGTGTGATTATTGACAGATAATTCAGGTTTTATAGTTTCCATTTTGTTGTGTTTCTTTTTTTGTTGTTTCTTTTAATATGGTCCATCCAATTTCCTTTAGTGTCTCTGTGTGAAAGACTTTTCTTAAAAGTTTGTGTAGTTTTGGTCTTGTTTTCACAAATTCCTTAAATTCTTTCTCTTCTGGAAGGATGTGATTTCTCCTTTATATTTGATGGAGAGCTTTGCTGGGTACAGGTTCCTTGGTTGGCAATTGTTTACTTTCAACTTTCTGTATGTGCCAACTCATTGTCTTCTTGCTCACATGGGTTCTGCTGAAAAATCAGAACTGAATCTAATTGCTTTTTCTTTGCAGGTACTCTTTATTTTTCTCATGCTGCTTTCAGTATTCTATCCTTACCTTTAATTTTTAAGAATTTGACTCTGATATGTCTTTATGTTTTCTTTTTAAGTCTAGTCTATTTGGTGTTTGCTGAGCTTTCTGAATGTGGATTTTTTCACTCTTCTCTAATACCTTGGAAGTTTTCTTCTAATATTTCTTCTACAATTTTCTCAGTGATTTCACTCTCCCTCTCATTCTGGCTTTCCAATCATCCATATCCTATTCATTTTTATATTATCCCACATGATTCTAATATTTTCTTTGCGTCTCATCTCTAATTTTCCTTCTAGTATATTTCCTTTGAGGTTCTTGTCTTCCAGCTCACTCTGTTTTATCTCTTCTCTTCTACTTTTTTGTCCTTTCATCATGTTGTGCACTTTGCCATTTCTGTTTTAATGTTCTAAATGAAATTTTCATTGACAGTATTAGACATAGTACTATGTATCTTGTGATGATTTTTTTTAAGTTTTGTTAAATCTTTTTATCTATAGTTTAAATTCTTTCTTCCATTGTTTGCATTTTCTTCCTTACTTGTGCAAGTTATTTCTCATCAGTATATTTCTTCTGGCTTTGTGTCTCTGGAGCATTTGCTTTTTTGTTAGTTTCCATTGTTTCTTCCATTATTTGCCCCTCCTTCCATAACTGTTCAAATAACTCTTCATCAATGTTTTTTTTTTTCTGGTTCTCTATGTTTAGATAGATCCTGTTATTTAGGTTATTACCTTTATTTGTGGTTTCCATTGTTTCTGCCATCATTTTTACTTTCATTCATAGCTGTTTGAAAGTCTCCATATCAAAATATATAGTCTAGCTTCTTGACTCAGGAGTATTCATGAAGTCTCTGATATTCTCTACTTATTTTTTAGAAGGCCTAATTTTGTTTATTCCACAGTCTTTGAAGCTGCCTGTTGCTTCCTTGACAGTAAGTGAAGTTTTCCTTGATAAGTGTTACTTTGTTTTTATTGTGTCTACAAAAGTTGATTAATTTTTTTACCTTTGTAATATCACTAATTAGTTGCCAAGTTAAAATGTGTTGAGCTACTCCTTCCACTGTAAATCCGGGGGAGTGAGGGGGATGGTGGTGGTTTGCCTTTCCTAGAATCATTGAGATTATCTCTGTTCTGTACTGCAGCCCTGTAGTAATCTGACTTTAAGCAGTCTACTCACACAAACTTTATAGGCCTCCTTCATAGATGAAGTATCTTGTTGTATTGGTCCTTGGAATGCCCTGTGGCCACTGAAGCAATGACTCTCAGATGTAGGGACCTACAACTTCAGGGAAGCCTCAGTCCTGTCTCTCCACAAGAAGTGGAGAGGGCTTGATTTTTGGCACAGAGCCACACCTCTCCTGACCTTTTCTCTTTCATCTTGGTGTCCTCCTTTGTCTCTGTTGTGGTGGGAGAACAGGACCTTCCTGATATATTCCCTTTCTGTATGCAGAGGTTCATAGGTCAGCCTTCTGCTGCAGAGAGCCAAGAAAATTCTTTCCCCTGCCCAAAGTTTTGCACACCAAAATCTCTTGTCCTGTTTAGGTCCTGGGTTGGCCCTATAGCTGCAGAGGCAAAGACCCCCAGTTGAGAGACCTACAACACCAGGGACAACTCAGTCTTGTCTCTCCACAAACAATGGATGGAATGTGCTCACTCTTAGCACAGAGCTCCACCTCTCCTGACCTTTTCTCTTTCAGCTTGGTGTCCTCCTTTGTCTCTAGTGTGCCAGGAGATTAGGACCAACTGCTTGGGTTTCCTCTATGTAGAGGTTTGTAGGTTAGCCTTCTTTTCTCCTGAAGCTTGTTGTCCTCCTTTGTCTCTGGTGTGCTGGAAAATCTTGAGTTGATTTTTTGTATATAGTGTGTAATATGGATCCTATTTTACCTTTCTGCAGGTAGCGGTCTAGTTCTACCAGCATCCTTTGTTGAAGAGGTTGTCATGTCCCCATTTGATAGGTTTTATTTCCTAGTCTAATATGAGTCGACCTTAGAAAGTTAGGTCCATTTCTGGGTTCTCAATTCTGTTCCATTGATCTATGAGCCTACCATTGTACCAGTACCTTTCTGTTTTGGTTACTATTGCTGTGTAGTAGATTTTAAGGTCAGAGGGTGCTAGTGCTATCCTATCTACTTAATTTTTGATTTTCAGAAGTGATTTGCTTATTTCAAGGTCTCTTTCCTTTCTAAATAAACTTGACAACTTCCATTTTGATCTCTTTGAAAACTGAATTTGGTATCTGTATTGGGATTGTATTGAACATGTAACTTGCTTTTGGTAGGATTGTCATTTTCAAAATATTGAACCATTCTATTAATGAACCGGGCACATTTTCCCATTTATTTGAGTCTTTTATTGTGTCTTGCAGAAATATTCTGTAGTTTTATTTGTACGGTATTTTTTTTTGGTCTCTAGTTAGGTTCACTCCCAAGTATCTCAGTTTGTGTTTGGCAATTGTAAATGGTATTGCTATCTTAGTTTCTTTCTCTGTGTTTTATGTGTTATTGTAGACAAATCTCACAGATTTTTGGTTATTGATCTTTTATGCTACAGCCCTACTAAACTGATTTACTAGATCTAACCGCTTTTTTATTGAATTCTTTGGGTTTTCTAAGTACATTATCATATCGTCTGCATATAGATACAGTTTAATCAACTCTTTGAAATGCCTTTGATTTCTTTCTCTTGTAATATTGACCTAGGAAGCACTTCCAATAAAATATTAAATAGAAATGTTCACAGTGGTTACCCTTAGCTGGTCCCTGTTCATAAGGAAAATGCTTTTAGACTCTCTCCATTGAGAATTATTTTGTTTCTTGGTTTTGCACATATACTTTTCACTATGTTGAAGAAATTCCCTTCTATTCCAATTTTGCTGAGTGTCTAACAAGAAGTGGTGCTGGGTTTTGCCAAATGCCTTTTCTGTATCTATTGCTAAGATTGTATTGCTCTTGTTATTTGCTTTGCTAATATGGTGAATTGCATTGATTGTTTTTTCCTGTGTTGAATCATCCTTGTATATCTGCTATGAATCCTACTTGCTCTTAATAAATTATTTTATGTGACTTTGCATTGTATTGGCTAGCACTTTGTTAAAATTTTTTTGATCTATATTCATGAATGATACTGGTCTGTAGTTTTCTTTCTTGGTAATATCTTTTTCTGGTTTTGAGACCAATGATAAGCTTGCTTCATAGCATGACTCTGGGACTGTTCTTTCTTTCTCTATTTCTAAAAATACTGTAAGTAGAATTGGTGATAGATTCCATCTGAAAGTTTCATAGAATTCAGTTCTGAAGCCATCTGGTCCAGGATTTTTTTTATCGGAAATTATTTTTTTTTCTTTTAAAAATTTAATTATTATTTCAAAAAATGTTTAGTGTGAATGAAGGGTTATTTGTGTATTTATGTGCGTTTTTTGCCTATAGAAAGTGTACACAAGATCCACATCTCACACTATACACAAAAATCAACTCAAGGTGGCTAAGAGAGCTAGGAGTAACGCCCCAAACCATAAAATTCATAAAAGACAAACTGGGATCAAACTTAGAAGGCTTAACCTGTGGTATAAAAACACTGCCAAAGAGAGCCATAAATGTACAATACAGAGCAGATAAAATTGTTGAATGGGACCTTCTAAAGATTAAATCGCTCTGCTCATAAAAAACTTTTCCCAACAGAATGAAAAGAATGTCTACCAGCTGGGGACAAACATTTAGCAATACTATTTTAGACAAGGGTCTCATAACGAAAGTTTATAGAATACCTATGGACCTTCAGAAGAAAAAAGACTGATAGCCCAACTACAAAATGGGCAAAAGAGACTTTTAACAGAGAAAAACATTCAGGTGGCCAACAGGCTCATGAAAAAATGCTCAAAATCACTGGCAATAAGAGTGGTGCAAATCAAAACCACAGTGAACAACATTGGAGAAGGTTTTTTTAATGACCTGTTCATTTTCTTCATTTGTGACGGGTCTCTTCAAGTGTTCAACATACATCCTTGAAAATCTGAGTAAGGCACCACAACAACATAAAGGTAAACAATCTAATTGAAAAGTGGGCACAGGATATGAACAGACACTTCACCAAAGAAGACATCCAGATGGCCAACAAGCACATGAAGAAATGTTCATAATCCCTAGCTATAAGAGAGGTGCAAGTCAAAACAACTATGAGGTATCATCTCACCCCAGTAAGAATAGCAAAATTTAACAGAACAGCAAACAATAAATGCTGGCGAGGTTGTGGAGAAATTGGAACACTTATTCACTGTTGGTGGAAGTATAAAATGGTGCAACCACTGTGGAAGGTGGTGTGGCTCTTTCTCAAAAGGTTGCAAATAGAGATACCATTTGATCCAGCAATTCCACTACTGGGAATATACCCCAAAGAGACCATAACTGTCACCCAAGCAGATATATGCACACCCATGTTTATCACAGCTTTGTTCACAATAGCAAGGAGTTGGAAACAACCTAAGTGCATATCAACAAATGAATGGATAGAGAAGATGTGGTATATTCACACAATGGAATACTATGCTTCATTGAAAAACAAGGAATTCATGCAATATTATTCAAAATGGGTGACCCTGGAGGACATTATGCTGAGTGAAATATCTCAGTCACAAAAGGACAAATCTGCATAGTGCCACTGTTGTAAAACAGGACTGACATCGAGGTTGGGAGGAGACTGAGAAATATGGGATAAATAATGTATACCTCATTGAAACAGATGAAAGAGAAAACTATTTAAAAGGGATATGTGATTAGGTATTATTGTCATGACAGAAGTCCAGAGCAAAGGCTGCATAGTGGAGTGGACCTGGGGGAGGGATTGCAAAACAATGAAAAAATTTTTCTTTTACTTTTCACAGAGAAGAGTGTACTGGGTCAGGGGAGGGATGGGCAGGAAGAAAAATGCAACAATGAATGAGTGGAAATCCAAAGTCTCTGTAAATTTTTCTTAAAATTAATAATAATAATAATAATAAAAGAAAATCTGGGCAAGGTATCAATTTAAAGGAATTTGTTCATTTCCTTGGGTTTGCAAACATATCAGAGCATAGATTTTCATATTATGCAGATAGTACTGATTTAATTTCATCTAGTTCTCTTGTGATGCCACCTCTATAATTTCTTAATCACGTTTTTTGTGTCTTCTCTTCCTCCCCCCCCTTTTGTTAAATTTGCCAGCAATTTGCCAAGTTTATTGACCCTTTCATAAAACCAGCTCCTGGTCTTACTGATGGTTTCAATTCTTTTTCTACTGGAACAGTACATTAACAGAGAACTAATAAAAATACAAACTACATTTAGAAGAGCTTGTGACACAAGAGACATTGCCAATGTCACATGGATCTTAGGCAAAAGTAGAAAGTATAAGAGGGATGTCCATCTGTGCTTCTTTGACTATGCAAAGACATTTGATTGTGTGTATCACAACAAATTGTGGCTAGGCTTAACAAAAATGTGCATCCCAGAACACTTGATTGTGCTTATACAAAAACCTATACTTGAACCAGGTATCTGTCCTCAGAACAGAACAAGGAAACACTGCATGGTTCAAAATCAGGAAAGGAGTATATCAGGGATGCCTCCTGTCTTCAAATTTTTTCAATCTATATGCAAAACAGACCATTTAGGATGCTGGGCTTTATGAGGAAGAATGTGGAATCAGGACTGGAAGAAGAATCAACAATCTGCATTATGCAGATGACACAAACTTGCTTGCTGAAACTGAGAAGAACCTGAAGCATTTGCTGCAGAAGGTCAAGGACTGCTGTCTTCAATATGGATTGAAGTTCAACATCAAAAATACAAAAATTATAACCCATGGACTAATTGGTAACACCATGATAGATGGAGAAGAGATTGGGGTTGTTAACAATTTCATCTTGGTAGGCTCCACTGTCAATACTTTTGGCACCAGCAGTCAATAAATTAAAAGACCAGCTGCACCGGGAAAAACTGATGTCAGGAATCTTTCCAGAGTACTGAGAAGCAATATGTCAGTCTAGAGAATAAGGTGTGCCTAATGCAGGCCATTGTCTTAATAATTACTTGCTATGAATCAAAGAGCTGGGCAATGACTAAGGGTAATGGAAAACGAATTGATGCCTTTGAGTTATTGTGCTGAAGATGAGTCTTGAACATAACACAGACCACCAAAAAATACCCCCCAAAACCAGACAAACCACAAAATAGCTTTTGTTTTAGAGAGGGTGAAACTGAATTCCTACTTAGAGGCTAAGATTTTGAAGTTCCATTTCACATACTTTGGGCGTATGTCCAGGAGGAAACAGATCTTGGAAAAGGACATCATGCTTAGAATGGTGGAGGAATAGCACAGGAGATGAAGACCCCAATAAGATGGATTGATACAGTACCTGGGGCAATGGGGTTAGGAGTATCAGAGTCAGTGAGAGTGGTTTAGGACAGGGGAGCCTTCACAGCTTTTGTTCAAAGGGTCACTATAAGTTGCAGGCAACTCGACAACACGTAACTACAAGAAATCTCTCTCTCCACTCATGTATATATGAATGTGTATGTGTATATATATATATTTACACTTATATATATTTGTTTCCATTCCAAAGAAAGGTGATCCCAGACAGCGTGGAAATTATCAAACAGTATCACATGCAAGCAAGATTCTGAAGATTATAAAAAAACAACTGGAACAGCACATCAACAGAGAATTACAAGAAGTGCATAAGACAACTATGAGATATCATCTCACCCCAGTCAAAATAGCAAAATTGAACAGAACAGAAAGCAACAATTTTTTCTTTTACATCTCTAGGAGGGTAGTGTTCTGGGCGGGGGGAGGGTTGTGAGGGGAGAAAAGTGCAACAATGAATGAAAGAAAATCAAAAGTCTCTGCAAATTTTTACTGAAATTAATAGTAAATTTAAATTAAAAAATTAAGTTAGAGTAAGGAAGGCAATGGATTTATAACTGCTCATGCATACATACAACTATATAGCTATATACATATGTAACTATTTACATATATATCATGGCATGGAGGAGGAATAGTGGAACTGTATCCACATTTACAATATTCTTCTTACCAAAACCATTTATGGAAAATAGGAACTGCATTGGGACATGTATCTCTGGATTGGAAAGGATCATATTTCTGGTTTTTTTTTTAATTATTTTATTATTTTTGTGTGAGTGTACCGTCAAATCAGATCTGACTGGTACAGGAGGAGATTGTCCCACCTTTCCCGGCAGAGGATCTGGTGGATTTGAACTGTGAGCCTCTGGGATTGTAGTTGCAGCTCCTTACCACTAGGCCACCAGAGCTCCCCGAAAGGATCATATTTCTAGCCTTAAACTTAAAAGATTATATTGTTCAAAATTATTTGTTATATATTTGTTTAAATTTTTCCCTCTTTTAACAATTGAGACCTAGAGGGAAGAGAAAAGACCAGAGAATGGCCAAAATTATTGGGGCAGCTATTGATGCCAGTTTAGGGCCTGTGTCAGGAAAAGGAAGTCTTACTCATATACAGTGCCACCCAAAGGTAATAAAGGAGGTCAGAATTGCTTCCACTGTGGAAAGCTGGGCCACTTCAGTAGACAGTGTCACAGATGAGAGACACAGATAGGCAAGGGAGTAGAGAGGAAGCTCCCACTCACTTACTTTAAGTGTGGATCCGAAGGACACATGGCCAAGGGCAGCCCACATCAGGTCCTCGTGGCTGACAGGATTAACAGGCCCCAACTCCCAACTGGAAACAAAGGAGGATGCTTCAATGATTTAGATCCTCCCAGAAGAGCTGTGGGTGAGCATTAACATAACTGGTAAGTATATTCATTTTCTCCTGGACACAAGAGCCTATTATTTGGTCCTAAAAGCCTTCTGAAGTCCTGACTCTTTTCACTATCTCTTAGTTGTTGGAATTGACGGAAAACCTCATAAGCAGTTCCTTACTTCACCTCTGCCTTGCGTGTGGACTTTCAAACTGTAAAACAATCCAGTGGTAGATGGAATTTAGTCCAGGACTTAAGAACAATAAATGACATAGTTGAGCCTCTACATCCTGTAGTTCCTAACCTTTATACTATAATAGACAAAGTGCTAGTCAATACGCCTTTTATTTTAAGAACTACCTTCCCTTTGTACCTTGATTTGTGCAACTGTTAGTACCTCTATTTGGAATATTATTGCTTTAAATTTTTGACTCATGTACTTTTAACTTGTTAGTTAAATTTGTGTCTTCTAGGCTACAACAGTTCCATGATGCATCTTCAAGGATATGAACATGTTTGGCTAAGCACAATTGATAACAGTGCATCTAAATTCCAAAATCAATCTCCACAATAGTCTACGTGTTTCTTATTGCCAAAGGGGCCCTTTAGAGAAGTGGGAAAAGATCCTCACCCTGAAACCTACAGTGTCTCTTTTCAGTAGGAAGTAGCTAAGAGAATACGCCATCCCCTTTTCCTTATGAATTAGGGTGAAATCTCTCTCAAGGAGGAGTGATAGCAAATGGCAAAGGACACACTGACAAAGGAGAATAATCAGAACTGGTTTTGACAAGCACTGTGGCAACGGTACAATTAAAACAGACTTTCAGGGGGGAAAAAAGAGAGGAACGAACTGGGGGGGGTGTTAGAGAATGTAGTGCAACAATGAATGAATGGAAATCCAAAATATCTGTAAATTTTCATTAAAATTAATAAAATAAAATAAAAAAAATGATACAAAGTTAAATTGGAAAAAAAAAGAAAAAGAAGTGCAGGCTTGGTTTAGATGGGGTTGTGGTACTAGGGATATTGTAGCTAATGTTAGATGGACCTTGGCTGAAAGCAAGGAGTCCCAGAAGAATGTCTATCTTTGTTTCCTTGATTACGCAAAGGCATTAGACTGTGTAGGTCATAACAAACTGTGGCTGACTCTGAGAAGAATCGTAATCCTGGATCACTTGATTGTGCTAATGTGAAACCTATACTTGGACCAGGAGGCAGTTGTTAGAAAAGAGCAGAGAAATGCTGCATGGTTCAAAATTGGGAAGGGTGTACACCAGGGCTGTATCTTGTTTCAATGTCCTTTCAATCTTTATGTGTAACAGATTATCCAGGAGGCTGGGCTCTATCAGGAGAAATGTGGCATCAGGGTTGAAGGAAGACTCATCATCAATCTGCATTATGCAGATGACACAATGCTGCTTGCTGAAACTGAAGAGGACCTGAAGCATTTGCTATAGAAGGTCACGGACTACAGTCTTCAGTATCAATTGAGGCTCAATATCAAGAAAACAAAGATTCTTACCACTAGGCTGATTGGCAGCATCATAATGGGTGGTGAAGAGATTGAGATTGTTCACAGTTTTGATTTACTTGACTCCACAGTAAACACTCTTGGCACCAGCAGCCACGAAATTAAAAGACATATTGCAATTTGTTCAGACAGTCCTCTAGGTCGTATAGCCCTGGTGTACAAGTTGCCATCCCGCGGTCACTTGTGGTTACTGTGAGGCTGAACACTGTGACAAGGATGTGTCAAATGCGTTAATGGTTGGCTACCCAAAGCGGACTGAGAGTGGGGTGGAGCTCCTCAATTAAACAAGCGTGGAAGAAGGAGTGGCATCCACTTCCATAATAGCTTGCCTCTGGAAACCCTATGAACCTGGAGAGAGGATGAAAGGCACCCAAGCGTCGAGGACTCTTGTTCATAGGGTCACTATGAGTCGCCTGTGACTCGATGGCACTTAACAACAACAACAACAACATTGCAATGGGGAATTTTCTGGTTAGAAACCTCTCTAAAAGTGGTGAAGTGCAACAACTTCAGTCTGGAGACTAAGGTGCGCCTGATACATGCCATGGTCTTTGCAATCACTTGCTATGCATTAGAGAGCTGGACAATGACAAGGGATAATAGAAGAAGAATTGATGCCTTTGAGCTGTGGTGTTGGAGAAAAGTATTGAATATACCATGGATTGCTAAGAAAATCAACAGGTTTGTCCTGAGAGGGTGAAGCAGGGCTGCTCCTTGGAGGCAAGGATTCTGAAGCTTCATCTGACATACTTTGGACATGTTGCAAGGAGGGATCAGTCCTTGGAGTATCATGCTTGGGAAGGTGGAGGGACAGCACAGGTGAGGAAGATCCTTGATGAGATGGATTGATTCAGTGACTGGGGTAATGGGGGTAGATGTGTTGGTGATGGTGAGATTGGCACAAGATAGGACAGAGTTAGTTTATATATATGAATCAGAAGCACCTTAGTCCTCAAATTGACTATTCTTTGATAATTTGGAGAGGTCTGTAACTGCAGCTTTTAACTGCAGTCTCTAACTGTAGACTTTCCCAGTTCAATACTTCTTCTGACAGCTGATACTGTTGTTTTGTTGTTGTTATGTGTCATCGAGGTCTTTGCGACTCATAGTGATTTATGTACAACAGCTCTAAACCCTGCTCTGTCCTGTGCCAACCTAATTGTCTCTGACACACCTACCCCCATTACGTCAGTCAATGAATCAGTCCATCTTATCGAGAGTCTTCCTCTCTTATGATGTCCCTCCACCCTTTCAAGCATGATGCCCCCTCCAAGGACTGGAACTGCCTTGCAACAGGTCCAAAGTGGGTCAGACTAAGATTCAGAATCCTTGCCTCCAAGGAGCATTCTGGTTTTACCTGCTCTAGGATGAACCTATTTGTTCTCCTCGGAGTCCATGGTATATTCAGTATTCTTCTTCAGCACCACCACTGACAGATATCAATTATCTTTCTATCATTTCTAGTCATTCTCCATCTTTCTGATGTATAGCAAGCAACTGCTAAGACTATGGCCCTGATCAGGTGCACCTTAGTCTCCAGACTGATATTGTTGTCCTTTAGTACTTAGAAGAGGTGCCAGACAATAGACTTACCCAAGGCAATTTGTTTTTTAATACCTTTGCTGCTGGTACCAAGAGTGTTGATTGTGGAGCCAAGCAAACGGAAGCTGTTAACAATCTCAGTATCTTCACTGTCTATCATGATGTTGTGAATTAGTCCAGAGGTGAGACTCTTTGTTTTCTTGATATTGAGCTGCAGTCCATATTGAAGGCTGCATCCTTGATTTTCTTCAGCCAAGGCTTCAGGTCTTCCTCAATTTCAGAAAGCAGGTTTGTGTCATCTTCTCAATGCAGGTTATTGATGAGTCTTCCTCCAATCCTGATGCCACAATTCTCTTCATAGAGCCCAGCCAATTTTTAAATATGCAGTGTTTACTTACTCAGTCCTGATGACTGCTTTCTGGTCCCAGTATAAGTTTTGCATAAGTATGATTAGGTTTTCTGGGATTCCCATTCTTTTCAAATTTAGCCACGGTTTGTTGTGATCCACACTGTCAAATGCCTTTGCATAGTCAATGAAACACAAATAGACATTCCTCTGGTACTCTCTTTTTTCAGCCAAGATCCACCTAACACTAGTTATAATATTTCTAGTACCACGGCCTTTTCTATACCTAGCCTGCATTTCTGGCAGTTCTCTGTTGATGTGCGGTTCAAGATGTTTTTGGATAATTTCCAGCATAATCTTACCTGCATGTTATATTAGTATTATTGCTCCATACTAAGTGTGTTAATTATAGATCCAAGTAAAATGAAGTTGTTGACAGTTTCAAACTTTTCTCCATCTATGACAGACATTTTGTTCTCTTAGCGATCCATAGTCATTCTCCATCTATCTGATGCATAACAAGTAATTACAAAGACCATGGTCTGGACGAGGCACACCTTATTTTCAGAGACTGGCATATCCAAAGTAGTTGCTGGGAATCAGGGCTCTGTTCAAGGACACTGGTTCAAGCCTGGATTAGAATTAGAGATCCTGATATAAATCTGATAAAAATCTCTCTAGCTTGTTGCTAGAGAATCTAAACATACTGTATAGTCCACATCACTTGGAGGACCATCTCTTAGTTAAAGCAGGCTAATTATATCTTCATAAACACCAGGGCTCTGCACACTGCCAGAGTCATCTTCATAGATAAACTTATTAATCCTATGTTATTAACATAGTAGATGTCAGAATTTATAACACAGAATTGCAACATTATACTGAGGATTATGGATATGTTGTCTGAAATATTAACCATCACTTGCTTTAAACAAATAAACAAAAAAAATATCTATATAGTCTCAGCTAAAGAGGGTCCAGTCAAGTTTAATTAATGATGAAGAAATCTTCTTTCATGTGGTAATATCTGTATTTGCTATATTTCAAGATCTTTTTAACTAAACATTATTATAAAGGGAGATGCTATTTAGAATTTAGCATTTACTGAGATAGACATGGCACACTCACATTAGTGCACCACCATAGTATTGAGATGTTAGTATTGTCATTAGATACTGTCAAGTCAACTACAACTCACAGAACTGTTATGAACAACAGATTGGAACCTTTCTCTGTCCTATGCCATCTGTAGTAGGACAGTTATATGGTGCTTTCCCAGCTATCCAAAAATTATGTGATATATGGGACTAAAACACTTACCATACGTATATATAAATATGCTTAATTAACATAGACAGATTTCTTGTCAGTGGTTGGTATATTAATCTGGCAAATTCTCCTTCCCCCATAGTGTCATTTTTTTTCCCCTTTGAAAGTCTGCCAGTCTAGTTTTTAATAGTTCTAATTATAGAGAATCCTTTATTTAGACTTCCTTGGAACAGTGTCCTGCCTTCATGTTGCTCTTATTGTAAGAATTCTGGGTTGTTCTACTTCTTATTCCTCATGTTCTCTAACCTAGAAAGTCACTTCTTCCTTAAGTGGGTAGATTTTCTTGGTGTGCTGTAAAATCCAGTTCATATTTAATAAATTCTGATTTCTTTAACAGGGTGTGATTTACACATACTTATTTTTATTTCTCTTCCCTATAAGCACATTTGGATCTAGGTCTTAACCATTAGTCAGTCTCCTGGTCTCCTCTTTGTAGTTGCACAAGCACCTTTCCCTGTCTTACTTGCCCCAGACTATGATGAGAGAGTGCGTTTTGTACACACTGGCCTTTTCCAAACACAAATAAGGCAGACAAGATAAAAATTTTAGGAGACTCTTGGGACTTTAATTTTCAGCATCCTTAGATCTGCTGAGAGAGGGGTATTGAAAGAAATGTTCAGGAAAAATACATTGTTTCAGAAATTTCAAGTGACCCTTTCCATTAATTTTGCACGTTGACCATATTCATTCATTCATAAATGCACACCAACTCCCTCCATGTGACATATGCTGGTAATTTATTTTGGCCAAAGGACATATATGCATACTATTTAGACATTAATGAAATAATTATGCAAATAAGTGTAAATATGGAGAGCATTTCAGGAGAACAGTGTTATGAAACTTATCATGACAGTAATTGATTTGTAATGATTACATTTATATTTTAATACTATTTGAGACCTGATAGCATAGTACATAACATGTGCTGACCTGTAACCAAAAGGTCTACAGTTTAAAATCATCAATTCGTCTCTGGGTGAAAAATGGGCAATTTCCTCCCATAAAGAGACTATAAAATTTTCAGAATTAACTGAATAGCCATGGTTGTTTTATTATAGTGGAGAGAGGATCAGAAAGTATATAAGTAAGATAGAATTGCAGTTTGTACTAGAATGGCAGTATAGACATTAGAGTAAAGAAAGAATGTGAAAATAAAATTAAAGAGTAAAATCATTAGGAGTTAATTATTGAGTAAATAATGTTAAGAAAGGCGAAAAATGAAATTATAAAGGGTAAACATGAAGTTCAAGGCTAGAGGAGAGAGCTGGATGACATTGCCTTTGACCAAGGTTGTTGTTGCCATTGAATCGATGGTTCATAGTGACCCTATGAACGAAAACCCCGAACACTTGTATTACTTTCATTGTTTTTCTAAGTCCACAGCATTTCTGGAGGCAAGCTATTTTGGAAGTGGATGCCACTCTTGCTTTCAAGCCTATTTTAATTTGGGAGCTCCACCAAACACTGTCCACCATGGATGACCATTATTACATTTGAGACATCAGTCTCACAATGCTTATGTTCACAGCAACCACGAGTTACCTTTGTACAGTAAATTGATAGACCAGTGTTATATTACTTAAAAGAATGTTTGAGTGAAATAGATAAAATCCTTGCTCAAGGGCCCAGATGCCTTTATAAATATGAGGCCAAATCCAATCAGCTCATACCTAATTGTGAGCAACATCCACACCCAAGTCTCAACTCAAAACCAGAAAACTCACCTTTTCAGAATTCGGCCGCTCAGCTCGTCTTCCCAGACAGCAAAGTAGACATTCACCAAAGTAGGAACCACTAAATTTGGCAGTTTTACAGATTTGCTAGTGTCCCTCCAAAAATATATTCAAATCTTTACCTCCTCCCCACTTGTAAATGTGGCCTTATCTGGAAATAGCATCTTCGTGGATAGGATTAATTCTGTTCACATGAGGTCTTAATGAAGTAGAGTGAGCCCTGATCCAATATGAGTGATGTCCCTCAAGATGAGGAGGAAAGGAGACACTGAGAGTCACACGCAGGGAAGTTAACATGAGTGAGGCAGACTGGAGTTACTCTACAACTAACTAAGGAGTGCTTCTGGCCACTGGAAGCTGAGATAAACCCAACAAGACATCTTTGGAGAAACTGTGATCCTAATAATACTCTGGATTAGAATATCCAGTCTCCAGGACTGTGAGAGAATAAACTTCTGTTGTTTTAAACCACATTGCTTGTTGTAATTAATTAAATAGCCTTGGGAAACTAATAGAGTTGAAAGGGAAAATTATGTGTTAGATTCAGGATGTGCAAAACCAGTTGCACAAAAACAGCTGCAACATTTGAATGGAAAGATCATATAAACATTTATATATCAATAGACAACTAGCATTGTGGTTTTAGTCACTGTTAGCTACTTAGACAAGGAACAGAGAGACTGAGGAAATTTTCCGGTGTTAACCCACCACATAGTGAGTGATAGAGCTGGGATTGTTGTTGTTGCCGCTATGTACTGTGGAATCGGAAATGTCCCATAGCTGGCCCTACAACAGGTTTTCAGAGGCAGTAAGTCATAAGGGAGTTGATTGCTTATCTTTCTCCAATGGAGCAGCTGGTGGTGGATTAGAACTGCATACCTTGCAAGGGAAGGACATTTCCTTCCCACTAAACCACCAGAGCTGGGATTAACTTTCTACATTTTAATTTATAACAGTAATTTTCTAATAAAAAGTTATCCTTTTACACATCTTTCTCCACTTTGTAATTTGTTATAGTCCATACTTTATGCTTTTTATTTTTATAACCTTAATTTTGGAAGCAGGAACGGCATTCACTTCTGAAATGGCTTGCCTCCGGAAACTCTATGTACGAACAGTGCTCAGGCTTTTCATTCATAGGGTTACTATGAATCGTCCTATGACTCGACGGCACCTAATGACAACAACAACAACAAACAACTGGAACTTTGTTTTTACATAATCCTTTGTTAGGTGCTGTCTGGCTTTGTGCACTAAACAATGTTTTAGTACTTTGAAATTTAAGACAAAAGGTGAAATGAATCGTGAAAGCAGCTTTTATGGATCCTAAAGTAGTATTCTCTGAAGCGACATCTCAAACTTGATGGTTTAGTTTGCCCTTGAAGTTCACATTGCATATGCCAGTACTCATTTGCTCAAAGGGTGCTCTATGCTCTTGATGTTGGGCAAGTATAGAGAGCTAATTATAACCTGGTTCTTGGGCCTTCATTTGAGGAAATATAAAATGTAGTTGCATTGTTGTTGTTATGTGCCATCAAGTCACCTGTGACTCATAGTGATCCTATGTACAATAGCCCTAAACCCTGCCCTAGCCTGTGCCAATCGTACTGTCTCTGATACACCTGTCCCCATTACCCCAGTCACTGAATCAATCCATCACATCAAGGGTCTTCCTCTCTTGGGCTGTCCTTCCACTCTCCCAGGCATGACATCCCTCTCCAAGGACTGGTCCCTCCTTGCAACATATCCAAAATATATTAAACGAAGCTTCAGAATCCTTGTCTCTAAGGAGCAGTCTGGTCTCATCCTCTCCAGGGTGAAACTGTTCTTTTAGCAGTCCATAGTATATTCAAGACTCTTCTTCAACACCACAACACAAAGACATTAATTCTCCTTCAATCATGCTTAGTCATTGTCCCACTCTCTGATGCATAGCAAGTGATTACAAAAACCATGACCTGTGTCATGCACATCTTAGTCTCCACACTGACATTGTTCTTCAGTACATCTTTTAATTTCCTGGCTGCTGATACCGAGAGTGTTGATTATGGAGCCAAGCAAACTAAAGCTGTTTACAATCTCAATCTCTTCACCATCCATCATGATACTACCAATCAGCCCAGTGGTGATCATCTTTGTTTTCTTGGTATTGAGCTTCAATCCAAACTGAAGACTGCAGTCCTTGATCTTTGGCAGCAAGCACTTCAGGTCCTCTTCAGTTTCAACAGGCAGGGTTGTGTCATCTGCATAACACAGATTGTTAATGATTCTTCCTTCAATCCTGATGCTACATTTCACCTCATTGAGCCCAGCCTCCAGGATAATCTGTTCTGCATATAGATTGAAAAGGCATGGAGATAAGACACATCCCTGGTGTACACTCTTCCCAATTTTGAACCATGCAGTGTTTCCTAGCTTAGTTCTGATGACTGCCTCCTGGTCCAAGTATAGGTTTCACGTAAGCACGATCAAACGTTCTGGAATTCCCATTCTTCTCAGAGTCAGCCATAGTTTGCTGTGGTCAACACAGTCAAATGCCTTTTCATAGTCAATGAAACACAGTTAGACATTCCTCTGGTACTCCCTGCTTTTAGTCAAGATCCATCTAAAATGAACTACAATATCCCTAGTAGCATGATCCAACCTGTACTTTCTAGTAGTTCTCTGTTAATGTGCTGTTCCAGGAGTTTTTGGAGAATCTTTAGCAGAATCTTGCTTTCTTGTGATATTAATGATATGTATTTTCCACACTCTGTGGGATCACCTTTCTTTGGAATGGGAACAAATATAGATCTTTTTCAGTCAATTCACCAGATGGTTGTCCTCCAGATTTCTGGCACAATTTGGTGAGCACATCTAGGGCAGCATCTGTTGTTGAAATATATCAATTGGTATACCATCAATTCCTGGGGCTTTGTTTTTTGCTAATTCTTTCAGAACTTCCTTCTTTATCACCACAGGCTGTTACTCATACGATGTTTCATGAAATTCTTCTGTGTCTGTCAGTTTCTTTTGGAACAATGACTCTGTATACTCTTTCCATTTTCTTTTAGTACTTCCTGGATCATTTAGTATTCTGCCCAAAACATCCTTAAGTATTTCAACTTGAGGCTTGAATTTGTTCTTCAGTTCTTTGAGCTTAAGAAATTCTGAGTCAGCCTCTGCAACTATGGGAATTAGGAAGAGGCTCAAGGTTGATGCCTAGCCCATGAATTTACCTAAGGGCGCATGAGCGCTTTTGACATTTTTTTTGGGAGGGGCAGTTTAGACATTGGTAGTAAAATACAGAACACTAAGAGAGAAAGAGAAATTCTGGTGGAGTATTGGTTAAGGTATCATACGACCCAAAGAGGGGAGGCAGGAGCAGATGGTGAGGATGGATGGGAAGTGGGGGCGCATAATCACAGGGTGACACAGTTTTCTGGGTGTTGGGAGGGGTGTGAAAAACAATATATACTCACTTTGTAAGTAAATCAGCATAAAATAAAATTTTATATAATTTTTAAAAAGAAAAAAAAGAGAAATGCTGATTGAGTTCAGCCACTTTGATTTTCTGACTCCAGCTCTTTGCACATTTCATTATAATACTTTACTTTGTCTTCCTGCACTGCTCTTTTGCAATCTTCTGTTTAGCTCCTTAATATCTTGATTTTTTTTTCCCTCTGCTTTGGCTTCTTGGCGCTCTAGTGCAATATTGAGAGTCTCTTCTGACGTCCATTTTGGTCTTTTCTTCCTCCTCTGTCTTTGTAATGACCTTTTGCACTCTTCCTGGATGATGTTCTTGATATCCTGCCTTAACTCATCTTATCTTAGCTCATTAGTGTTCAAGGCCTCAAACCTGTTCCTGAAATGGTTTTGAAATTCAGGTGGGATAGACTCAAGGTCATATTTTGGTTACCGTGAATTTGATTTAATTTTCCTTAGCTTCAGCTTGAACTTGTGGCTCAGTAATTGGTTCCACAATCAGCACCTGACCTAGTTTTCATAGCTGATATTGAGCTTCTCCAGTGATTCTTTCGACAGATGTAATCAGTCTGATTTCTATGTATACCATCAGGTGAAATCTACATGTATAGCCTGGGTTTATGTTCCTTGTAAAACTTATGTGCAATGAATAAATCATTGATTGTGCAAAATTCTATCATAATTTCTGCCACCAAGTCCATGTTTTCCAACTGTTGGTCCTTCTTCTCTGTTCCCAACTTTTGCATTCCAGTCACCCTATTAATGCATCTTGATTGCATGTTTGCTCGATCTCTGACTGCAAAAATTGATCAAAATCTTCTGTATCCTCTTCTTTGGTTCTAGTTGTTGGTGCATATATCTGAATGATAGTGGTATTCAGTGGACTTCCTTGTATGCGTATGGATATTGTATTGTCACAATATTTCAAGACATATCTTGAAAGGAGTATTTTAACTATGAAAGCAACCCCATTCATAGTTTAAAAAAAGTATTCCTATTAAAAAAGAAAATCTTGTAAGTAAATCTGTTGTTATGTGCTCTCGAGTTGCTTGCGACTCATAGCAACCCTATGCACAACAGCCCTAAACTCTGCTCTGTCCAGTGCCAATTGCTCTTCAGTACTTTGGAGAGGTCCCTAACAGCAGACTTTCCCATGGCAATACGTCTTTTAATTTCCTGGCTGCTCTTGCCAAGAGTGTTTACTGTGTAGCCAAGCAGAGTAAAGTTGTGAACAATCTCAATCTCTTCACCATCCATCCTGATGCTGCCAATTGGTCCAATGGTGAGAATCTTTGTCTTCTTGACATTGAGCCTCAATCCATATTGAAAGCTGCAGTCCTTGACCCTGCAAGCTCTTCAGGTCCTCCTCAGTTTCAGCAAGCAGGGTAAGTAAATCAGTATAGAATAAAAATTTCATTATAAAAAGTGTTGTTGCAAAATATTAAGAAACAAAAAACCCTGTAAAATCTAAAATATTATAAGAGACAATATGACTGGCAATATATACATATGATGAGAAATAAGGATTAGCTTTCTGTTGTAAGTTTGGCTGATAACTTTATCTAAATAATCCTTTCAACATCTGCTTTTTCATGTGTTAAAATAGGGATAATATCTAGTCAAATCCAGCAGACAATGGGGGTGGGGGTGGTAAATACCCTCCCAAACAAATTATTGCCTCTGGAAACCTGCTGGAGGGTCAGCTATGGGTCAGCTCTGATTCTAAGGCAAACAATAACAACACAGTAATCAATACCACAAGAGCTATGATGGCCTAGTGGGTAGAGTTGTGTTCTCAATTCAAAGACAGGAAGTTTCAATGTACCAGCTGCTTCACAGGAGAAAGATGAGTAATTTACTTCTATGTGATCAGCTGTGAGTTGTTTCTGACTCAATGACACATAATAAACAAAACCAAACTAAACCAAACAAAAAAACACCGCCAACCACACAGTAAGAATATAAAATCTACTGTTATTGGTCACTATCACAGTAAGATAAAATAAATTAATAAATTAATGAATGTAATTATTTTATATTAATTTCTGGCCACCACACAGCTATAAAACAAGCATAGATACAGATACAGTAGCTTTCTTGTATAATGGAGTGGTGATTCTTGTGTTCTTGATTGATATTTGTTTGCTATGTCCCACTTCTAAAATGTGTAACAAGGGGTAAAGGTTAGATCTAACAACCAAAAATGAACTCTGAAAGTTCTATGAAGAATTAAAATATGCAGAATCTCAAAAATGTAAAGAAAGGAGATTAGTTGTTAATACAAGATTAAAAAATAGTAAAGGCTACTTGATTTTGTCATTCAGAAGTAACAGAGGGGTTTTGTGGAACAACTTCAGTGAAATGGTAACAATGAAACATGCATCTGTATGGAAAAACCCAAGACTACATAATGTCTTTTTTAAATTGATTTATTTTTTGAGTAAAAGTTTACAAATCATATTGTTTTTTCATACAAATATTCACAGACTTTTTTTTATGATCATGCATCATCTTTTTGAAGGTATGTATTTCCAAGAAGCACTTCAGATTGAGCTCTAGGACTAAACTCTACAGACACATCTTAGAAATACTATTTTCAAAGGATGCCATGCATAGTCAAATAAGATAATAAGTTAATAAGTAAATAAATTTATAGTGCATTATTAAATAGGTTATTGTTGTTGTTATGTGCCACCAAGTTGCCTGTGACTCATAGAATTTCATGTACAATACCTCTGAATCCTGTTCTATTCTCAGCCAGTCCCACTGTCTCTGATACACCTGACTCCATTACCCCAGTTACTGTTGTCAAACTATCTCCTCTGGGGTCTTCCTCTTTTATGCTTTCCTCCACTCTTAGAAGCATGAGGTTCTTCTCTAGGGACAGGTCTTTTTTTTGCCACATGCCCAGAGTATGTGAGATGGAGCTTTAAAATCCTTGCCTCCAAGGAGCAGCCTTGTTTCACCCTCATCAGGATAGAATTGTTTGTTCTCTTTGTGGTCCGTTGTATATTCAATACTCTTCTCCAGTGACACAGTCCAAAGGCACCAATTCTTCTGTAAGTCCCAGCATTTAAATTCATAGCAAGTAAATGCAAAGACCATGCCCTAAATCAGGCACACTTTAATCTCCAGACTGACCTATTCATGAATTTAAAAATAGAAAAATAATATGGTTTTGGTTCAGATCCCTCTGTAGATAATGTGGGGAAAGTCCCAAATAAAGAAGTAAAAAAGAGCTAAGAACTTACTTTAGTATGCTGTGTGCATTTGATACCATCAAGATTAGCAAATTTCCTTTTGATTAGATCAAAATGTTTAAGTAGTTCGTGATTTTGTTAGCTGATATATTTTGGTTCAATTTATCTACTGTGCAAAGCCATGTAAGAGCAATAGCAATTCATATTAAAATATGGCCTGATCCTAATATAGAATTAATCTCAAGGTTATAAAGTTTTATGAAATGTATTAAAACTCAAATAAATAAATGAATAAATAATCTCACTCCTCAAATTCCTTTTTTTTCAGTAACCTTATGATGTAAATGGTCATTACAAAGACAGAAGAGGAAGAAAAGACCAAAATGGATGTCAGAAGAAACTCTGAAGATTGCACTGGAGTGCAGAGAAGCCAAAGCACA